>NC_026003.2:96635620-96662913 GCF_000442705.2 Elaeis guineensis
CAAAGCAAGTGATTCCTTAAGACTCGAGAGAAAAGAAGAACAAGACCAAAAAGCACTTCGAGTAAAGTTAAGTGGTTCAACTATGAGATGAAGAAGCATGTATTTTCCTATCTTAGTTCTAATTTAGCAAGAGCTAAATCCCCTAAACAGAGGAGGTTTAATTCAAAAGGATCTGCAAACTTGATGTGGACCACTTTAGTCACTATGAGTAGGGCTAGATAAGGCACCTCAAGTGTAAGATCTGCTACATCAAGAAATCAAATCTCATGCCCAACCTCATAAGGCCATGACTTGGTCACACAATGCCTCCATTGAAATAATTATTTTTTTGAAATTGGTTAATTTTTCCAGTTCTATAACTTTTGGCCAACTCATTATGGGGTTAAATCAAGCTGAAATTCCATGATTTGAGTCCCAAAATGAGTTTAACAAAATTTTTATTTTTGAGAAAGCTATGATCAAATGTTTTCTACAAAACTATGTGGATTAACAGAATGCAAAGTTAATAAAGAAATCGAGATCTATCTCCTATTAAATTTTAGTTTTATTTTAATTATTTTTTAGTCATACTTATTTTTGGAGACCTAGTTCTATTCGAACCAGGAAGGAATTCAATCCAAATTATGCAAGAGAGGATCTCACTAATATTAGAAATAGCAGTTATGTATGTTTAGATCAATCAATGAAAGAAAAATAGACTTAAGTCCTATTTTTGTAGTTCTTCCATCATTTTTTAATTTTCTTTTGCAAGATTCTAGTTGAGTAGGTTGAGAGAATTCTTCCCTCCTATCAGATCAAGTTTGCTCATCCTCTCCACTCAACTCAAACCTCTCAAAAGAAAATTAGAAGAAGATAGAAAATTTAAAAAGTAGCTAGAGATTAAGTCTAATTTTTTTCATTAATTGATCTGAAATGAGATGTACATCCTCCATTGATGATACTAGTGAGGTCCTCCTTTTCATAATTCAGATTGAGCTCCTCTCCCAATCACATATGATTATAATAGGTCTCTAAAAATATATATGACTAATAAAAATAATTAAAAAAACTAAAATTTTAAAAAGATAGATCTCATTTCTATATCAATTTTATCTTTTGCTCCACCTAATTCTTCACATAATGTCCGATCAAAATTTTTTCACTATATTACTAGCATCTCTATTACCACCGCCACCACTACCTCTAACATCTTGATTGTCTCCACCACTACTAATATTGTCTCAATCATCATCATAAATATGTTTTTAAAAAAATAATTGACTATACCAAATATAATTTTTAAAATTTAAAAATAAAATAAAAATAATCTTTTATTTCTAAAGTGAAAAACTAAAATTGATGCCACATGGGATGCTAGTCTCTTTAATAAGCATGCCTTGTGCCAGAAAACAAGAAGAAGATTGTCAAAGATGGGTAAGCGAGTAATATTATCATTGATGATAAGTAAGCATCTTTTAGACAGTCCTGAGTGTCTTTGCTCCTGACCTAGTAGATTAGGCAGGCTACACATATAGGAAGTTGATTATTCGCCCATATGAAGTTGTTATCATCATGAAACTGCACAATGGAATATCAAGCAACATTAGGGTTCTACTCCTATCATTATGGAGATTGGAGAATTTTGGTCTTGCTTAGACTACTTACATGAACCAATAGCCTGTAATTTTTTTTTTTTTGGGTAAAGAACCAATAGCCTATAATTGAATTGCTTTAGTAAATTATAATCACTGAATTTTGGACGTGTTTGGTTCACAACCAAAATTAGAATCAGAATGAGTTGGAATAAGAATTGGAATAGCCATATCTCTTATCACATTTGGTTCGAGACTAGAATTGGAGTCTAAATCAGAAAGAGATTTGAATACTGGTGTAGAGTTGGCATTGGGTTTTGGGGGATTGAGGCATTTCCTTCCCCCACTAAAATCGAAATGAAAATAAGACTCTCCTAACCAAATGATTGAAATGGGAGTTACTCATTTACATTTTCATTCAAGAGTCCAACTTTCCCCAATCAAACATATCATTTCTATTTTAGATGGGACATCCCATCTGTGCCCTAGTTGGATAGCCTAACTTTGAAGACTGGAACCACTCTTTATTCTTCATATGGGTTCCCCAAGTTAGATGCAACTCATATCGCCATCACATCTTATTTATTGTTCCTTATCATGATAATGCTATATTTACAGAAACCTACATGTTAAATCATGTCCGACTTTGAAGCAGGCTAATCCTACTTGTTTTGGAGTGTTTGTGAAGATTGTTCAACCAGCTAGATTAGCATTAATTTTTCAAAGAAAATGGCAGATAGGATGTGCCAACATTCAAAAACATGTCCAAAGCTTCAAAAACATACAACTTGACCAAGTTTGCAGAATCTGTAATTCTTATCTAAGATTTAATTTCGGGCAATATGTCAGTTTATATTGATTGGGTGCTCACTGATGCTACATATGTATAAATGAGGTAGATCAAGATTTGATTGACCAGATTTTTAAGTCAGATCATTTAGGTGCAATCAGAAGATGGAGTTTCAACATTGGTGTTCCAAATAATTGAAAATGATCAATTATCTCTAAATTATTTGAATATAAAAAATCATATGATTTTAAGATCCCTACTTATGTATCAAGTATACAAAAATGAATATCATTTCATATTATTTAAATTATTCATTTTAGATCACTTGACAAATAAATTTAGGAGCTTTCAAACTGAAAAAATTGATATTTTTATGTATTTTTTAAGGTAGTATATTATATTTAACAATTTGCAATATCATCATTTCCAGAATCCCATTTTCTAATTTCACTTGACTGGATCTTACTTGAAGTTCGATCCACCGACTTCAAGGGACAGCTTCCCCATTTGTTCCTTTCTTTTTTTTTTCTTTCTTTTTAATGAAAGAACTCAGCTATTTTTTGAGATGCGGAGGGACTAGTTTGAAAGATGGTGAGAGCAAGGCACAAGAATGAGAACAAAGGCGTTCTTGGGTTCCTCCAGTTCATCGAAAGTCTTAGGCTGTTCTTGTAGAGAGAGAAATAAAAATATCAGATCGACATGTGAAAATGGTGAACAAAAGTTGGCACAAAGTCGTCCAAGCAGTCTGTGTGAATGCCACACATACCAAGCCAGCCTATCTTGTTGCTCCAATAGAATAGATGAAGCTCCTCTAATGTACCATGAAATCTTCTAGCACGATTTCAAGCTTGCTTTAATCCACCATGTAATCTATTCCTGTACAATCTTACAAGGATGGAAGCGGACATTTAAAGTTCTATTTCTTAGATGTATGCCCTAGAAGTCAGATTGGTCGTATTTGTAAAACATTCTTAGAGCATATTTTATAATATTGACTTATAAATTAATAAAGTTGGATTTATTTTCATTCATATTTATATTTTAAGTGTCTACGAATCGTCTTTTGAGTTAATGGGAATAATAACACATATTTTAAGAGTTGAGAATTTAAGATATGGGTCATTATAATTAATTCATAAATTACTTCTGATCATAAGATCATCATGGAATAGTATTTGATTTGGAGAGATTGGTGCACAATCGCTTTCTTAGGATAGATGAGTCTTAATCTATGGTATGAAGACACCGGAGTGAGAGTGCAAGTGCTTGTTAAGAATAAGGGTACTGAGCGTGATCAAATATAAGTAGTCACTAGGATGTCTATCTACTCATCATTGACTAACTCGATACTACGATAGTCTAACTAGTTCTTTGATCTATAGTGCCTCGACTGTTCACAATGAGGTTGCTGTAGTTTGACTACACTATAACTCAATCTCCTAGCCATACAGAGCTTGAGGTATATGTTGGCTGTAGTAGACTTACTGTAGGAATAGGATGCACACCAAGATGGGATCTATCGACCTCGATAGATATTGAGTAGTTCTATATAGATCATGAGACTGAGTCCTAATGCCCATGGCCATCGCAGTGTAAAAATAGAAGATGTTTCTATTAGATTTCACATTGGACTCGAGTCGAATTGATTCTAACATATGACAAGAATCAAGTTTGATGAGTTATCCTTAATCTATATCCATTAGAACCTGTGATAGAGAAACCGAATCACACGATAACTGTACTTAGAGGTTCATCATTCAATTTTGCTGGATTACCACCATATACTGCTAGGTAACACTGATGGATTGTAGGATCAATTAGAATTATATGGATAATCTATAATTCTAATTGGCTGAATTGGAAAGAGTTTCGATCTATTGAAAAGAGTTTTAATGATGTTACTAATAGAGATTACAATATATCTCACTACCAATAGAATTGGACCTATAAGGTCACACAAGCAAGAGTTTTGATCTCAGCTTGCATAATTGGGCTAAGTGTAGTCTGATTAGGTTAGGATTAATTAAGTTCTAGCTTTGGGTTTAAGAAAGCCATGCTAGTATATGGTTAAACCCATTCTCTCTTACTTGATTTGGATTTTTTATTAGATAGGGTCTAACCAAATCTAAGCAAGCTCATTAGGACAACAAGAGTTGGAGTCCCTGAAACCTTCCATCATGTAAGAATTAAATGGCACCCCACTTTTCTATGTGAAATATTCAGGAGAGATTAGATGGGATGCCCCAAATGGATGAGATCAAAAGAGGCGCCACCTTATGGATAGGGAGAGAGGATAGGGATAAATCTCATCTAAATTTGAAGAGTTTAAATTTAATATGAGATGATAAAGATAAGAAGGAGATGGCTATATCTGAATTCAAATTCAGATTTGAATTCGGATTCAGATTTGAATTCGGATTCAAATCAAAGAGGATTGACTTGGGCGACAACAACCCTTATCCATTGCACTTGCCATATCTAAATTCCTCGATGATTTTGTATGATAAAATGAGGGAAGAAATCAGATGGGACAGTGCCTTAGCAGAGTCCTTCTGCTTTAAGATATTTTATCCGATCAAATGTCTATAAAAGGGCCCCTGTCAAACAGTTTGATACTAATGCTCATTACAACAAAGTCTCCATGCCTCCTCTCCTCTTCTCCATGCCATCTCCACTCTCTTCTTTGATGTTTGATCCTCTCCCACATCCAAAGGTGTTGGGCATTCCATCTGGTGGTCTCGAAGTGTCATGATCCATCTGATCTATGTGAAGAAATAAGAAGGCTGCGATTAAGCATTGATCGGAACCCTGTCGGAGATCAGATTAAAGCTTATCCAAGAGCTTACAGATCCATATAGGAGTAGACAGATCGAAGATGGAGAGCACATCCAGTCTGAGCTCGAGTGGATATCTATAGAGGTTGGACATGTGTGTGGCTCAACAGCGAATCTTGAGATTCCATGATCATTGGACTGTGGAGTTTTTCTACCTGTACAAGGTGATGTGATCATCTTAATATTTTGATTTAAATTATTTATATCTTTATTTTTTCTTAATCTAGATGCATGATCGATCTGACTGTGATAGAGATTAGATCTCGATCAGATCATATGTTGGATTGAAAAATTTTTGAATTCTGCTACACCCTATTCTAATCGATCGGGCGTACGGTCTTTCCTCCACCTGGATTAGAGCCAGGTTTTAGGGATTATGCATCTAAGATTAAGATTATATCTAAATCAGATTAGATCTGAGTTGTGTTTAGATCTGAATTAAAATTGATTAGATCTGATTTAGTATATGAATCTGAAATTAGATTAGATCTAGGTTTCAGCTTTTTGATATGATCAGCATGTCTAGAATTAGATCTGATTTTTATGCTCTTATTAGGATTAATTTTTATGTTTATTCAGAAAGTAAAGATTACATCTAAAACTTAAGATTAGAAAATTAAAAATCAGTAACCTAATTAAGTGCATAAAACTTAACATAATTGTTATGTTGCATGAGATGTATTGATCTGAACATTATAATTACAATATAATTTTATGTGAAGCATAAGATGTTTAGATTTGATACATATGTGATATATACATTTAGTTTAATATCTTAGTAGCCTAGTACTTAAAATCAGTACATCACCATGACTGTCAGGTCATAAGAGGAAGCAGGGATTAAAGTCCCTCTGTTATCCCATCGATAGGTTCTCTTATGACGTACAAGAGTGCCATTTGTGATGTCTAATGAAGAAAAATAATGAAAAGAAAATTTTTTATTTCATGTGCAAAATTTTAGATCTATAATTATGGATCAAAGATCTAAACATAAATTTTAAAGATCTAAAATTTAGAATTAAAGATCTAAAATTTTATGTAGTTTTGCATGAATTAATTTTGTATGAGATACATTATTAAAAATTATTTAAATTTGAAATTATTTCAATATCTAAACTAAACCTATGTTCATAATGTATTTAATTAAGAATTAAGATATAAAATTAAGAGATCTAAAATTGAAAATTTAAGATCAAATTTATTACATAAAACATAGGGTTATGGGTGTGGGTAGCTCAATTAGGTCTAGTTTTGAGGGGTTGATCAAATCAAATCAAAAGTTGACTAGGATTAGGTCAAGTATGCTCATGACTAACTCAATAGTTATAGATTGATCAGATTGATTAATAGCCATATATTTTTAATCAACTAAAAGATCTAATTTGGCTTAGTGGTTCGAGTTCGAGCCTAGGCTGATCTATTCGATTTTAATTGATCAATTGGTGTCTAAGGCAAGTCTCGATTGTGGTTTTTAATTGAGATCATGCTTATCTGACCATGAACAAATGGTGTCTAAGGTAAGTATCTACAATCCTTCCAACGATCATACTTATCTAGCCAACTTGGTTGATTAAGTTTTGAATTAGGTTACTTAATGATTTGAGCTAGCCCGTGCCGTCAGGTTAGTCATACCAATTATGACTAATTAAGGATGAGACCTAAATCTAAATCTTTCTTTAAAATATTAAGTCTAGTAGTTTTCCACCATTGTAATTGTGCGGATCCTTCCCGAGGTTGATTGTTCTCGATTGATCATAGTAGTTTTGTTGCACAGGAAAGATGCAACCATGCTATTGGCATGAGATGCTATGGTGTGGAGATAGGGTTGGGCTCAATATTTCAGATATGGTGAGGGTCCTAATGATGACTCCATTTCACGAAAATGATGGGTCTGACTTAACTAATGAATAAGCTAATATTTCGGACATGGTGAGGCTTCATGAATTAGAAACCAAGGTTGGCTGCAATATGTTTGGAGAAATATGGAATAAAAGTTATCCACTCATCGACTTACCTATCATCAATAACTGTTAGATAAAGTAGTGAGTCAATCGGTGAGACCACAATACCCACTAAAAATCTTTAATCGTAGAGATTTATGTTTTTCTATCCAGAGAGTGTAAGGAATTTGAGAAAATAGTGGGAGCCCAAATTTATTTTTAAAATAAAATTTTTAAAATAAATTGATTAAGTTAATTATAAAATTTAACTAGAATCTTTATCTCTTTGTGAGAAGTGGCTGTTTCAAATCCTCTTGCCTGGATCCTATGTTGGAAAAGGTGTAGGGTTTCATGCATGAATTTCAAAACTTTTTTGAAATATAACGCAGCAAAATATGTAAATTAAATAATTTAATCTATAAATACATGTAATCAAATTACTAAATCCTACAATTAGAACCTATAACATGTCATATTGTATTTATAAATCAGAAAATAAAAAATTTGGTATTGATCAAATCAATACTCTAGATCTGAAATAGTTTCAGATCTAAAACCTAGATCATATCTAGATAAAAGAAGAGATCAGATCTCTTATCTTCATGCGGGTTGAGAACTCTATGATTGATTTTCTTTATTACCTTTGGAGCCGCATACACGTCTGGCCTCTACAGGTGATCCACACAAGGCTGCAACAAAATCGGAGGTTCGTCGAACGAAGATCTGCTCGAAGTGCTAGCTTCTTGCAGATCCCTCCGGATGGTTAATCTAAAAATATTCTTCGGATCTCTTGGATATTCCAAGATATGAAGAATATGAGAAGAATAAGGGAGAAGTCAAACCTTTTGATCTTCCTAAAATTAAAATTAATATTTAATAGAAAAGGGTCCTAAGAGAAGACAGATCTTCTCCTTCAGTACATCAACAATTGATATCCTGAAAACATCTCTATGCTAGGACATGAGAAGACCTTCTTCTCTTGGTATTTTTTTAGTTTTTAGATCTTATGATATCTAATTTTTTTCATAGAAAAATCTCATGATTTATGGAGAAGAAGGGATCTAAAAGAAACCTTAAGAAAAGACCTTCTTTTCTTCTTCTTCTTCTTCCATCAGAACATGATCATATCATGTCCAAAATAAGATCACCATGCTCTAACTCTTTGGAGCATGAATTCATCATGCCATCCCTCTTTCTCTTTTACATTTTTTTTTTATCATAAAAAAATATAAAATAAAGAGATATTAATATGAAAGGAAAAATAATAAGAGAAGACAATCTTCTCTCTTACCTTTCTCTCTACAAGACATCAACGATTGATCTCTTGATTGAAGACTTTCCTCTAAGGATTTTGGTACCTCAAACCTCCCAAGTCTTTCTCGTTCTTCTCTAATATTTTTCTCAATTTTTCATGAATTTTTTGACTCCTATTTCATGGCATATGGGGCGGCCTCTTATATGGCAGACTAGGTTATAAGACCTAGTCTAACAAGGAGTCCTTGGGGCATCCAACTCTTGGATGCCCCCTATCTCATTTATTTCATAGATAGCATGAAAATAACCACAAAAGGGGCAACAAAAGGAGGATAATCATGGGGGAAGTTGGCGCAAGAGAGGGAGGGAAGAGTCCTTGTGAAGAGGGACTCTTTCAAAAAGAGAAATAGGCTAAACCACTTTCCACAATGAATTTTCTTATTGAATCAAATCAAATCTAATTCAAATCTATAAAATAAGTAGTATGAGATTACTTCTCTTAGATATGGAAAATATAGAAATATTATCTGGAATTAATTAGTGGGTGTGGGCTTTGATTTTCTTAGATGGCGCAAGAGAAGATGGAATCCTAGTCTAACTAGGATTCTTATTTAGATTAGGTCAAATACTTTGAATCCAATTTAAATTAATTATAACCTAATTAATGATGATCCTTATATAACTAGAGTCCAATTAAATTAGATTAAATCATATTTAATTTTGATTTAAATTCTAACTTAATTAGGAATTAGGTGCATACAAGTCCTAGTCAAACAGGGACTTGTTTCCTCTTGCAACTGGCTTATCCAATAAACCAATTAGACTTAATTTACTTAAATATAAAATAATTTTAATTGAATTAAATTCAATTAGACTTGATCTTAGCCCAATTGCTCAATCAGATTGAGCCAATTAGAGATCCAATTGCTAATGATCCTCCTGCAACACTTGCATTAGGTCAAACATCAATCATATTGATTGTTTAACCTTAGAACGATTCTCAATCATCGATTAATTATCTGATTAGGTTACAATCTCTTATATGTATGATCCTATAGGTTCGAACCTAAGCTGGTAGCATAGAAACTAATTTTTGTATCAGTCAAAGTAACCATCTAGCAATGGTTTCCGACGTCCAGATAGTTCAAATGTATGCAAGGCAACATTCTAAGAACCCTGACCCATGGTTACCGTATAATTTATCCTTTTGACCAATAATGCTCAAGATGACTTCGAGTATGCTATCAATCACTCATACAAGTCATCTCTATTGTGTCTCAAAATTTTGCAAATCCCGTGACTCCTTACGAGGATTACCCAGGCCTAGGTTTTGCTAAATTGAAACACAGCGAGACATTCTCTTCCTGAAGTTAATCAGGAGTGGTCAATCTCATCTTGACTCACATACTAACTTTACAAGTACTTGACTGTATCCAAAAATCTTTCGAACCTATATTAAAAATACAAATAATCCGGCATCAAAGTACAGTGAGTTGCTTGCAAGTTACCGTGGTGATCTCAGATCGGAGAAACACTTATGTCCATTGATCTTAGTTAACTACTCTTGATAGTAGAGTGTTATATTGATCATGTTCAATGTAGATATACTCTTACATCTCACCTGGATGCCATACCAGTGTCTCCACACCACTTGGTTATGAGGACAATCAATACGTATGGCATACAGCGACCTACACTTGATAAATTATCATCCTTGTTAATAACTTATCATTTGGTCGTGAACAGTTTAAGAATCATCTGATAAATCTCCTTTATTGATTGATTATGGTTCTAAGGATTTTATCATAATTTAGGAGTTCATTTAAGAAAGATAGAATTTTTATGATAAACTTGCCAAATAACTATTATTATTAGATAATTCATATACTAATTTCAATCATCTACCACTTAGATGATAGGATTTAAGATACATTTCCCAATAACTCTCACTTGTACTAAAGTCAATCAGAATGATATCAAATATCCTATCTTCCATTTGAGTTCGTAGAACTTCCTAGTTCGAGGCCTCAGCAAATGGGTCGGTCAAGTCTCCCTTTTCATCGATCTTTCAAAGATCGATGTCACCCTGATCTAAAATCAAAAGTGATAGTAATATAGAGTATGCTGGTCCTTCGATTCTTTAGCCAGATTTATGGCTCCAGTGCTACAATAGGACTGGACCATCGATGGAGGGTGCCACTCCAAACCTATTAATGAAGCTCAGTAATTACACAGCTTACATGGCAGCATCACATGCTACGATGTACTCTACATCACTAACTGAGTAGACTATAGTATCCTACTTGAAACTTTTCCAGCAGATTGCTCCTACAATTAGGGTATGATCCAATACTTTCTTGTTGTCATCTTGATCTGACTAAAATCGAAACATCCATATGTTTAAAGTTTGTATTTTCATATTTGAGTCACTGGATCTTAGTATTTCTCAAATACTTAAGGATTATCTATATAATCTTCCAGTGGTTCTTACTTAGATCAGACTAGTATCTGCTCACTACAATTAGTGAGTATACCATATCTGGTCTTGTACAAGGAGAAATTAGATGACACCCAAACCTTTATTCTTTGCAATGCTGGAATATCATTTCGATTAAAAAATTTCATCCACAGACAACACAAAGAATAACACTACAGAATATTTTGCCCACTTATAAATGCAGGGTTCCTCTTTGTTCATAACAAAGACATATATTCAAAATGTATGTTCCAACTCTGGGTTAATAGTGAAATGGGCTTTATAGGTCTCCACCTTCCCATCTGTGCTACTCTGATCTTTTTAAAAAAATCATTCACACCCAATGGGTTTTATCCCTTCAGGTAAATCATCTAGTGTCCATACACTATTGATTTTCATGGACTTCAATTTGGATTTAATGGCTCCAAGCCACTTCTTAGAGTTAGACCACTGCATTGTGTTTACTTTAATGGGCTCCGAGTTTGATCTAATCAAATCTGGTTCTGTAGGTTTACTAGATTATGTCGGTTTATTTTCTACCAGTCAAACTTTCAAGTTCAACTTGATAGGCATCAGTTCCTTCTCTAAGAAACTCTTTTCCAAAAGGAATGCCCTACTGCTGATGAGCATCTTATATTCTTCAGCATGATAGAATTAGTAACCCTTAAACACCTATTGGACCATGAACCAAGTTTATCTGTATGCAAACCTTTGACATAGGCCGATCAACTCCAAACCCAAAGGTGAGAGAGTCTAGGTCTATGCTCGATCCATATCTCATATGAAATCTGCACAACAGACTTACTCAGTATATTTTCAGAGTAAAACAAATAATCACACAAGAGCACAATCTTGAAACAGGCAGATTAGTGAACCCTATCGTGGATTGAATCATGTCTAACAAAGTTCATCTTCTCCTTTCAGATACACTGTGTTTTGAAAAAGAATCCACTAAGAGAGAATCTAATTCTCTCCTAGATATGTCATCCTTTTCATCGTTTGAATCATTTGAACATTTCAAATGATTTGGCCAGACACACCCATGTCCAGATAGGTCGTTTGTAATGAAATATTAATATCTTCTTTGGCACTTAAGTTCACAGGTCTACATACATCACTATGTATGAGACTTAGAACTTTATTAGCTCCTTCACCTTTTCCATTAAAAGGTGAATTTGTCATCTTTCCAAGAAGATAAGACTCACAGGCTATCAATGATTCACAATAATTGATGTCGAGATTTTTCTCTCAAGCTAACCCGTTTATCCTGTTCTTGTCAAGATGACTAAGCCTATAATGCCAAAGATAGACATTCATGACATTATCTAACTTAGGTGTGTACATTATACTTAACAGGGTGTGTAAATATCATTTCCTTATTGTCCATGTAGTATTGTAACATTATTCATAATAATACGACAATAATCTTTCTTTATGAATGATAATCATCTTTAGCCAAAAGGCCAACAAAGATTATAAACAATGGATAATAGTAATAGTTACTTTAAATGATAATATTTGAAAATAAGCTCTACAATTCCTAAAGTTAGGATTGGAATAAGACTTCCATCCCTAACATTCAAGAATTTCTCACCATTTTTAAATATTTTACTTACTTGTAGTCCTAGCAATAAATTGCATAAAACCATCAGTATCTAATACCTAGGTAGTGGAATTACATAGAGAAACTTTAAGGTGTAATCATATAACATCCTTGATGAGCAACCCTTGCTCCTTTCTCTTGTTCAGCCTATTATGGTCAAGGGAAGCAAGACAATTCTTCTTCCTATGACCCTGTGCTTTTGCCTGATTTGGATCAATTTTGGACTAATTATTTTGATGGACTAAGAAGTCCCAATACGAACCCATTCATATTGTTGATCCAAATTCAACTTTCGATACTAATTAACGAAGTTGGGTCCCATAAGTCATCACTGTCTAACAGTGATTGGAGCAATTAAGGTTTAGACTTATTTTGAGAAAAGAGAACAATGACCTAATGTATATGAATTATTTTAAGCCTAGAGATTTGGACTTTAGTCTCAAGGTTCTCCTACTATTTTATTCAAATTGGTAGCCTCTATCTCCAATTCAAAAAATTACTTTAATTTTTTAGTAGGTACTAGAATCCACATAGACTACACACAAGCCCGACTTTGGTCGGCCAATCCATGTGCATCTACAGCTAGGTTCATTAACCAATTGTTTCTCCAAACAACTTCTAGTAATTTAATTTTGCCCCAGAAACCTCATCAGTAGGCTTTAGCCTCCACTGTAAGGATCCGGTTAGGTCCAACCATTAACATGACCATACTTGGTGCATCTAACCAACAAATGATTAAGTCTAACTTTGGTTAGCTAACCTAACCACCATTAGAGAGACACATCCAAGTCGTCATATGATGAGTAATAATTTCATTAGTCAACAAGCACCAGGCCTTTGGGTCTGCAATGATTATTGAGTTAATGGACTCATTATCAAACACCTTAATGGGAGGCTATGACTCGGTTATCTCATAACTTTGTTATTTTAAAGATCTAATAATTTTAGAAGATTTAAAATTATTAGTGATTTAAGGATAGAAAAGATATGGACCAATTCGCTCCCATTGATTTCATCAAGTCAAGTCCTCCCACTGACTTCTCAAGTCATTAACAATGACTAGGATCAAATTTGATCTATGGGCACCTAGATCAGTCTCACTGAATGAAATCAGACTCTCTGATTTTCTATATGACATGGGTTAGCATGAATCAATGAGCAACCTAATCAAGACCTGATTAACCACATTGGCCAGGTAAGTATGATCGATGGGAGGGTCTGTCAATGCTTGCCTTAGATACCATAAGAAATGGCCAAGTAAGCATGCTCCCAATTAAAAACCACTGATCAAGTTTACCTTAGACACCAACTGGTTTATCAATTTTGATTTGGTCTGCCTCAAGACTCAGGCTCAGCCGCTGAGCCACGATCAGTGTCCATTTGTTAGATATATGGATTTTGATCAACTATAACTATTGAAGTGATCTATAGAAATGACCTAATCCTAATTAACTTTTAATTAGGTTTGATCAATTTTTTAACTTAGTCCATATTTAATCTAACCCTAGGTCTAACCCAGTTAATGATCTGATCAAAGCTAACCCGTTACCCTTTAACCCATGTTTTATGAAATTATCTTAAGATCTTTAAATCACAAACCTAGATCCTAAACAATCACTTAATTCTTTTAATTAAGTTCATGACTGAGGGTTGGGGTTCGGCATTTTGAAAAATATTTTCAACTTTTGAAAGGTTTAATACAATCTAGTGTTGTTTCACTAAATAGGTCGACTCATTTTAAAAATAGATCAATTTATTTCACTAACAAATACTAACAATTAAAATCAGTCAGAAATATAATTTAGCCAACTTTTCGGTCGAGCTGGCATGCTGGTCGAGCTGGCTTGCTGGTCGAGCCAGCCCAATAAGCAAATAGAACCTTCGCAAGATCCTATTCTAGGCTGATTTTAATCTATGTATATTACATAAAAATTTATAAAATGAAATAGATTTAATCTAAAATATTCATGACAAGATTTATTTAAACTCTTTTAAATTTTCTAGATCGCAACGTACCAGGATAACCTTTGCACTGTAAGGGGTAAACCTTACAGCAGGACAACCTACAGTCCGTGCGATCATTATTTTATTTTTTAAATTTATTTTAATATAATTATAAATATATTATAAAAGAACCTAGATGCTCTGATACCACTGTTGAAAAAGGTGCAGGATTTCATGCATGAATTTTAAAACTTTTTTGAAATATAACACAGCGAAATATGTAAATTAAATAATTTAATCTACAAATGTATATAATCAAATTACTAAACCCTACAATTAGGACTTACAATATATCATATTATATTTATAAATCAGAAAATAAAAGATTTGGTATTGATCAAATCAATACCTTAGATCTGAAATAGATTCAGATCTAAAATCTTGGTCATATCTAGATAAAAGAAGAGATCAAATCTCTTACCTTCATGTGGATCGAGAACTCTATGATTGATTTTCTTTGTTGCCTTTAGAGCACACGCATCCGGCCTCTACAGGTGATCCACACGAGGCTGTAACAAAATCAGAGGTTCATCGAACGAAGATCTGCTCGAAGTGCTAGCTTCTTGCAGATCCTTCCGAATGGTTAATCTAAAAATATTCTTCAGATCTCTTAGACATTCTAAGAGATGAAGAATATGAGAAGGAATAAGGAAGAAGTCAAACCTTTTAACCTTCTTAAAATCAAAATTAATATTTAATAGAAAAGGGTCCTAAGAGAAGACAGATCTTCTCCTTCAGTACATCAACAATTGATATCCTGAAAACATCTCTATGCTAGGACATGAGAAGACCTTCTTCTCTTGGCATTTTTTTAGTTTTCAGATCTTATGATATCTAATTTTTCTCATAGAAAAATCTCATGATTTATGAAGAAGAAGGGTTCTAAAAGAAACCTTAAGAAAAGACCTTCTTTTCTTCTTCTTCTTCCATCAGAACATGATCATATCATGTCCAAAATAAGATCACCATGCTCCAACTCTTTGGAGCATGAATTCACCATGCCATCCCTTTTTCTCTTTTAGATTTTTTTTTTATCATATAAAAAATATAAAATAAAGAGATATTAATATGAAAGGAAAAACAATAAGAGAAGATAATCTTCTTTCTTACCTTTCTCTCTACAAGACATCAACCTTTGATCTCTTGATTGAAGACTTTCCTCCAAGAATTTTAGTGCCTCAAATCTCCCAGATCTTTCTCATTCTTTTCTAGTATTTTTTTTAATTTTATATAAATTTTTTGACTCCTATTTCATGGCATATGGGGCGGCCTCCTTTTATATGGCAGACTAGGTCATAAGACCTAGTCTAACAAGGAGTCCTTGGGGCATCCAACTCTTGGACGCCCCCTATCTTATTTATTTCATGGATAGCATAAAAATAACCACAAAAGGGGCAACAAAAAGGAGGATAATCATGGGGCAAGTTGGCGCAAGAGAGGGAGGGAAGAGTCCTTGTGAAGAGGGACTCTTTCAAAAAGAGAAATAAGCTAAATCACTTTCCACAATGAATCAAATTAATTTTCATATTGAATCAGATTAAATCTGATTCAAATCTATAAAATAAGTGGTGTGAGATTACTTCTCTTAAATATAGAAAATATAAAAAAATTATCTAAAATTAATTAGTGGGCGTGGGCTTTGATTTTCTTAGGTGGCGTAAGAGAAGATGGAATCCTAGTCTAACTAGGATTTTTATTTAGATTAGGTCAAATACTTTGAATCTAATTTAAATTAATTGTAACCTAATTAATAATGATTCTAGTCTAACTAAGAATCCAATTAAATTAGATTAAATCATATTTAATTTTGATTTAAATCTTAACTTAATTAGGAATTAGGTGCATACAAGTCCTAGTCAAACAGGGACTTGTTCTCCCTTGCAACTGGCTTATCCAATAAACTAATTAGACTTAAACTAATTAAATCTATACTAATTATAATTGAATCTAATTTAATTAGATTTGATCTCAGCCCAATTGCTCAATCAGATTGAGCCAATTAGCAATCCAATTGCTAAAGATACTCCTGCAACACTTGCATTAGGTCAAACATCAATCACATTGATTGTTTAACCTTAGAACGATTCTCAATCATCGATTAACCATTTGATTAGGTTACAACCTCTTATTTGTGTGACTCTATAGGTTCAAACCTAAACTGGTAGTATAGTAATCAATTTTTATACCAGTCGAAGTAACCATCTAGCAATGGTTTCCGACATCTAGATAGGTCGAATGTATGCAAAGCAACATTCTAAGAACCCTGACCCATGTTTATTGTATAATTCATCTTTTTGATCAATAATGCTCAAGATGACTTCGAGTATGCTGTCAATCACTCATACAAGTCATCTCTATTGTGTCTCAAAATTTTGCAAATCTTGTGACTCCTCACGAAGATTATCCAGACCTAGATTTTGCTAAATTGAAACCCAGCAAGACATTCTCTTTCTAAAGTTAATCAGGAGTGGTCAATTCTATCTTGACTCACACACCGACTTCACAGGTACTTGACTGTATCTAAAAATCTTTCGAATCTATATTAAAAATACAGGCAGTCCGGCACCAAAGCATAGTGAGTTGCTTGTAAATCACCGTGGTGATCTCAAGTCAGATGGACACTTATACCTATTGATCTTAGTTAACTACTTTTGACAGTAGAGTGTTACATTGACCACGTTCAATGTAGATGTACTCTTACATCTCATCTGGATGCCATACCAGTGTCTCCACACCATTTGGTTACGAGGATAATCAACGTATATGGCATACAGTGATCTATACTTGATAAGTTATCGTCCTTGTTAATAACTTATCATTTGGTCGTGAACAGTTTAAGAACCATCCGATAAATCCTTCTTTATCGATTGATTGTAGTTTTAAGGACTTCATCATAATTTAGGAGTTCATTTAAGGAAGATAGAACTTTTATGATGAACTTGCCAAATAACTATTATTATTAGATAATTCATATACTAATTTCAATCATCTACCACTTAGATGATAGGCTTTAGGATACATTTCCCAACATCCTAGTGATCAACTGATTGATCAGACCAAACTTTAAGGATTGGCTACAAAATCTTAAGATCATCTTGAATTCTAAGAAGATAGCCTATGTTCTTGACCAGGACCTCACCTCCTTGCCAGCCCATCCAACCCGTGATCAGAGAGCATCTTATAAGAAGTGGTTGGACGATGACAATAAAGTCAGGTGTTACGTATTGACCTCGATGTCAAATGAGTTGCAGCACCAACACGAAGATATGAAGACTACATGGTAGATAACAACTCATCTACAAGAGTTGTATGGTGAGCAGAGCCACATAGCTTGCTATGAAGTATTCAAACAACTCTTCAAGGTGAAAATGCATGATGGACAGTCGGTCCATAAATATTATCAAACAATGATCAAAGACCTAAAGGAGCTTGAGAAGCTTGGTATGTCTATGGATAAGGAGTTGCAGATTGACCTCATTCTGCAATCTCTGACTAATTCATATACTCAATTTATAGTAAACTTTCATATGAATAAGATCCAATACAGCATAACTGAATTGATCAATATGCTGGTGACCACTAAGGGACCTTGAAGAGTTCAAGGGGCTCTATGCTCGCTGTGGAGCAGACTTCTTTCAAGAGAAAGTCTACTAGAAAGAAGAAATCTACGAAGAAGCAGAAGATAGAGAACAAACTGAAGAAAGAAGTTCCAAAGAAGAAGGCCATTGAAAGAGGAAAGTGTTTCCATTGCAACAAGAATGGCCATTGGAAACGAAACTGCCCAGCTTACCTAGCGAGCTTGAAGAATAAGAAGGAAGGCAGACCTTCTGAAGCTATGCTCACTATAGAAATAAATCTAACAATTTTTCTACATCCAATTGGATGATTGACTTTAGATCTAGTGCTTATCGATGCACTTCTTTGCAGGGTCTTGAAGATAGCAGGAGATTGAGGGAAGGAGAAATGACCCTCCGTGTTAAGAACGAAGCAAAGATTGCTGTTGTGGCCGTGGGGACATATCCTCTTCAACCACCATCAAGAAATATTTTATTTTTAAGAGATTGTTATTTTGTACCTGCTGCAAGCAGGAATCTAATTTCTATCTTTTCCTCAACGCAAGATGATTATGTAATTAGTTTTTATAAGGACCACCATAATATTTATTTTAGAAATAATAAAATTAGAAGTGATTTTCTTATTAATGGTCTCTTTCAGTTACATGTCGATATATCTATGAACTGTATCAAGCAAAATGTGATATAGGATCTAAATGATCTAGAGATAATTTTAATCAAAAAGTACTTGTGGTGCCTAAGGCTGGGTCATATAAAAGAAAATAGGATTAATAGGCTGGAGAAAATCAGACTTTTGAATCCATTGACTTTCGAGTCATATCCGATCTGTGAATCATGCCTTCAAGAAAAAATAACCAAGCTTTCCTTTATAGGACATGAGGAAAAGACCATAGAGATATTTACTCTGGTGCATTCAAATGTGTACGACCCATTTGATATGCCAGCCAGAGGAGGTTATTCCTACTTCATAATTTTTATCGATTACTTTTTATGATCTGGATATGTGTACCTAATACGATACAAGTCTGAAGCCTTTGAAAAGTTCAAAGAATTAAGAAATGAAGTAGAAAAATAAAATGAAAAGTTCCTTAAGATTCTTCGATCAGATTGAGGAGGCGAATACCTTAGTAAAAAATTTTTAAATTATCTCAAGGAGCATGAACTCCACCTGGAATGCTTCAATACAATAAAATTTCAAAATAAAAAAATCAGACCCTATTAGATATAGTTTTATCCATGATGAGCTTTACTGATCTTCCTATTTTTCTTTAAAATTATAGTTTATTAATTATAATTTATTTACTAAATAGGATTCTATCTAAAATCATTCTCACTACACCATATGAGATATGGCATGATAAGAAATCAAGTCTGAGTCACCTCAAGATTTGAGATTATCTGACCCATATTAAATGACAACAGGCGGACAAGTTAGAAATAATGTCCCTTAAAGCTTATTTTATTGGATATTCTAAAGAATCTCTAGGATATTATTTCTATCTTTTGGAAGACAATAATGTGATTGTGAGTCGACATACAGTCTGTTTTAAAAAATAATTTATTCAAGATGGAGGCATAGGAAGATAGATTGGGCTCAAGGAGAAAGTCTCTAAAGAGTAACGAGCTTCGAAATTGATTCAGTTAGAGCCAATTTATGCATTTTCTCCACCTCGTAGGTTAAGCAGGATTTTTCATTCTCCAGAGAGATACATAGGTATCATCTTAGAGAATGTAGAAAAAATATTCCTCACAGAAAATAAGGTATATGGAGATGACCCCAAATCCTATGATAAGGCAATATCAGATATCGACTCTGAGGAATGGTTAGAGGTAATGAAGTCAGAAATTAACTCAATACACTCAAACCAAGTCTAAATCTTAGTGGATCCATCTAAAGATATTGTACCTATTGGGTGTAAATAGATCTGCAAGAGAAAGATTAGTACAAATGAAAAGATAGAGACCTTTTGTTACTCTAAGAATTGATTTTGATGATCGCAAATCATTTAAGGAGACTACTAATGAGTTTCTTATCTTTAAAAGATATTTTTATGATATTTCAGATAGTCCAAAAGATTGAATTTGAAAAGCTTCATCAAGTGTGCCAAAGTTATAATTTTTGCACGTTGGAGAAATTTTTGAAGCCTTTTGAGAGTGTCGAATTGATTTGAAATCATTTGAGAGTATTTGAAAGTGTTCTGATGAGTTTCAAATCTTAAATAGATCAAAAATTAGGTTGGTATAAAATGAGGTGACCCATCTGGATCATCCCCTTTTATTGAGTAACTGGCACGCATTATTTTGACTCATGGCATGCAGTGGGACGACCCATATGGGATAACCCATATAGTGGGATGATCCACTTCGGATGACCTCTGAGATTCTGAGATCAAAATAAAAAGCTAAACTTTCTATCTGACCAATTGGGGCATCTCATGAGATGTCCCATTGCCAGTGGGATGCCCCATGGGACGTCCCATTTCTGCGAAAATGCATAACGGCTATTTTTTAGCCAATTTTTAATGCATTTAATACACATTAAATACTCTCTAATGGCTCTAAACTGATACTAAGACATTCTTAAGTATAAATGGTGATTATAAATGCTCTCTTAAAGTAGAAAATCATAAGTTTTGCAAGCATTCAAAGGTCACATCCGAGAAAAGTTCAAAAATTTCTAAAAGAGAGAAAAAGAAGCATTCCATTAACTCACCAACCACTCTCCAGCTGCAATCAAATGTGCAATTCATTGAGGGTGTTCAGCAAAAGCTTCTTCTCCTTAAGTATTATATTTCTTTTGCATTTATTATGTTTGTTTAAGAGGATATTGTGCTAAATTTTTTGTACTCTATTTTTTCTCATATTGTGTTTTGGATTTTTAGTTTTAGGGGGTTTCAAAACTCAGTTAGGTTGATCCAAACCTAAAATTAGATTGTTCAGATTTGGTTTGTACCTGAAAAATAAGTGTTCTTGCTTGGATAGCAAGGGTCGGAGTTGTCTGATATGTTGTAACTTTAAAATCCGTTTAGTGGATTGAATTTTCAAGTAGAGACTTGAAGCATGGATGTAGGTGCAAGGTTGGCACCGAACCATTATAAATTCTTTATGTTTGTTGTGCTTACATCTCTTTACTTATTCTTTATTTTTTATACTTGCTTCTTATTATTTGTGTTTGGTTTCATTTTTATTGTAGATCAACTCTCTACTCAACACTTTAGCACATTACTTAAGTGCGCTAATCTTAAAAATTTTAAAAAGATCCAATTCACCCCCCTCTTGGGCTCCATATCTGGGCAACAAGTACTATCATAGTTCGGTGCTCTAACCCTTACTTGATTTAACCATCAAGAGCCAAAGGTCTATGACAGTCCAATTTGGCACATCCCTAGCCGAGGGGCAATCCATAAACAGACCTTCACTTTTCAATGGGTCAAACTATATCTATTGGAAAGCTCAGATGAAAATTTTTATTCAAGTACTTGACTATGATATGTGGAGTATCATAGTAAATAGACCACACATACCTACTAAATTGATTGATGGTGTATCTCTCCCTAAGCCGGAAGGTGAATGGGATGAATTTGATAAGAAAATGGCTCAGCTCAATGCTAAAGTCATGAATATTTTATATTATACTTTAGATATAAATAAATTTAATTATATTTTTACTTACAATTTAGCTAAAAAGATTTGGGATAGATTAGAACTTACACATAAAGGTACAAATCAAGTAAAAAAATCTAAAATCAATATGCTTGTGCACAACTATGAACTGTTTAAAATGGAACCTGAAGAGTCAATAACTCAAATATTCACCCATTTCACTGACATCATAAATAATTTAAAAAATCTTGATAAATATTATTCTAACAGTGATCTTTTGAGAAAAGTGCTCAGATCTTTACCAAGATCGTGGGAGGCAAAGGTCACTGCAAGCTAAGAAGCCAAAGATTTAAATACTCTACCATTGGAGGAGCTACTTGAATCTCTCATGACTCATGAACTGACCATGAAGCAACACTCTGAGGAGGAGATCAAAAGAAAGAAGACTATCGCTCTCAAGTCGACAGCTCAAAAAGAAGAAGATATAGAAAAATCAGAGAACAGCGAGGAAGATGAGGATTTGGCCCTAATCATCAAAAAATTTAGATGCTTCATGAGGAGAAGGAGACAAGGGACCAAAAGAAAACCACCAGCTAAGGGGGAGCTAAGCAAAGAAAGAGAAAAAGAATAGCCCATCATTTATTATGAGTGCAAGAAGCCGGGCCACTTCAGATCAGAATATCCCCAGCTCAAGAAAGGTCAAAAGAAGTTCAAGAAGAAAAAAGCTATGATGGCTACATGAAGCGACAGTGATGACTCCATTACAGATAAAGAACCTCATGAAGAAGCCAACCTGTGCCTTATGGCACATGAAAATGAGGTAACCTCCGAAACTCAAAATAAATTTTCTTATGATGAACTGCAAGAAATTTTTCATGAATTTTTGGATGATCTAAAAAAATTAAGAATAAAAAATAAAAATCTAAAACTAAGAAATCAAGTTTTAGCTAAAGAAAAAAAAGAAGTTGACAGTAAAAATAAAGAATTAGAAATAAAGAATCAATCTCTATTAAAAGAAAAAGATGAAATTTTAAGCCAAAATAAAACTCTTGTAAAAAAAACTCAAAAACTAAAAGAAGAGGTAACCAAGTTGAAACCTACAATTAATAGATTTATATTAAGTTCAAACAAACTTCAGATGATCATTGATAGTCAAAAAGCTGTATATGATAAAGCCGGTCTTGACTATAACACTCTTAAAAAATAAAAATTTTAGAAAAATATTTTTGTCAATGCATCCATAAAAAAATTATCAAATATTACTTATTTTAAATGTGGCAAAGTAGGGCATAAAGCTTATTCATGTTTATCAAATAAATTTGATAATAAAAATATTAAAAAAATATGGATTCCAAAAGAAATCATTGTGACTAACCTCAAAGGACTCAAGTTAGCTTGGGTACCTAAGGTTAAAACTTGATTTCATGTGTGCAGATGTGTCTTGCATCCCAAGCAACAAAATAGAAATGGTATCTTGATAGTAGATGCTCAAAATACATGACTGGTGATGAATCTCAATTCATCACATTGGAAGTCAAAAATGGAGGGATGGTCACCTTTGAAGATAATGATAAAAGAAAGATCATCGGCATTGGTAACATTGGTATCACCTCCTTCACTTGTATTGAAAATATATTACTTGTAGATGGTCTCAAGCATAATCTTTTAAGTATTAGTCAATTATGTGATAAAGGTTACAAAGTAGTTTTTGAATCATCTATGTACATGGTAACTAGTCCCTCTGATATTAGCACTAGACTCATTGGACATAGACATGGCAATGTATATATGATTGATTTGGATAATCTCTCCATACATAATATGCAATGCCTTGTGGCCATGAATACTAAAATTAATAAAACTAGTTGGCTTTGGCACCATAGGCTTGCACATATTAGTATGCACATACTTTTTAAAATTATTAAAAAAGATTTGGTTTTTAGTTTGTCAAAATTAATTTTGACAAAGATAAAATTTATGATGCATGTCAATTACGTAAACAAACAAGGGTTTCTTTTAAATCTAAGAATATTATTTCAACTTCTAAACCTTTAGAACTCTTACATATGGATTTATTTGGTCCTACAAGAATAACTAGTCTAGGAGGTAAAAGATATGATTTTGTAATTATTGATGATTTTTCATGTTTCACTTGGGTTTTATTTTTAGCATCTAAAGATGAAGCATTTTCAGTATTCTCTAAGTTTTGTCAAAAGATTTCGAATGAAAAAAGTTTACTAATTATTTCTATTCGAAGTGATCATGGCACTGAATTTGAAAACAAAGATATTAAAAAATTTTATGATGAAAAAGGTATAAATCATAATTTTTTAGCACCTAGAATACCACAACAAAATAGAGTTGTAGAAAGAAAAAATAGAACTTTAAAAAAAATGGCCCGTACCATACTATGTGAAAGCAAACTCTCAAAATATTTTTGGACAGTGGCAATTAACACAGCATATTATATTTTAAACCATGCTTTAATAAAATCAATTTTAAAGAAAATACCTTATGAACTATGAAAAGGTAGAAAATCTAATATAGGCTATCTTCAAATTTTTGGTTGCCAGTATTTTATTTTAAATAATGGCAAAGATAGCTTAGATAAATTTGATGCTAAATCTGATGAAGATATCTTTCTTAGCTATTTCACTTCTAGCAAAGCCTTTAAAGTATTTAATAAAAGAATACTAGTAGTGGAAGAGTCAATTCATATAGTTTTTGATGAAACTAATGACCTTCTATCAAGGAAGAGAGAGGGTGCTGATGATGTAGGTATCATAGAAGATGAAAAGAAAGAGCTCACAATCAATGACTCAAATGAGCAAAATAAGGATCAATTGAATGAAAAATATGAGGATGAAAGCATCAATGATCAGAACATTCAAGAACAAACTTAAGATACAGGTAATCTTTCAAAAGAAGGGAGGTATGTCTACAATCATCTCAAAGAATTAATAATTGATGATCCGACACAAAGAGTAAGAACTAGATTCTCTCTTAGAGATATATGTAATTATGTAACTTTTGTTTCACATCTAGAACCTAAAATAATAGATGAAGCTGAAAAAGATCATAACTGGATAATTACCATGTAAGAAGAGCTAAATCAATTTGAAAGAAATAATATATGGACACTAGTTGCGAGACCTAAAAATCATCTCATAATAAGAACTAAATGGGTATATAGAAATAAATTAGATGAAGATGGAAATGTAATAAAAAATAAAGTAAGATTGGTTGCTAAAGGATACAATCAACAAGAAGGAATTAATTTTGATAAAATATTTACTTCTGTTGCTAAACTAGAAGCCATAAGAATGTTGCTTGTTTTTGCTTGTTTTATGAACTTTAAATTGTTTCAAATGGATGTTAAGAGTACTTTTCTAAATGATTATATTACTGAAGAAATATATGTAGAATAACTTCCAAATTTTGAAAGTCATAAATTTTCAGATCATATATTTAAGTTAAACAAAGTATTATATGATTTAAAATAAGCTCCTAGGGCTTGATATGAAAGATTAAGTAAGTTCTTATTAGAAAATAATTTTTTAAGAGAAAAAATTGATACAACTCTATTTATAAAAAGAAAAGATAAAAAAATTCTAGTTATACAGATATATGTTGATGACATTATATTTGGATCTACTAATGAAGATTTGTGCCAAGAGTTTGCCAAGTTCATGCAGGGGGAGTTTGAGATGTGCATTATGGGAGAACTTTCTTCCTCGAACTCCAAATCAAGCAAATGAAGGAAGGGATCTCCATCATCCAAAGTAAGTACACAAGAGAACTATTAAAAAAATTTAGAATAGAGAGCTCAAAAATTATAAGTACACCTATGACCCCTTTCTGTAAATTAAAAAAAGATGAACATGGTAAAAATATTGATTCAAAGCTCTATAGAGGCATGATAGGCTCTTTATTATATCTCACTTCTAGTAGACCTGATATAATATTCAGTGTATATATGTGTGCTAGATATCAGTCAAATCCTAAGGAATCTCACTTAAATACTGTTAAGAAAATTTTTAGATACTTAAAGGGAACACAAAATCTAGGACTTTAATTTTCAAAATAATCTTCTATGGACTTAATAGGTTACTTAAATGCAGACTTTGCTGGATGTAAACAAGATAGAAAAAGTACTAGTAGAACTTATCAATTTCTAGAAGTGAACTTAATCTCTTGATTTAGCAAGAAGCAAAATTCGATAGTATTGTTTACGGCCGAGGCTGAATACATTGCAACCAGAAGTTGCTGTGCTCAAATCCTATGGATTAAGCAACAACTCATAGATTTTGGTATTGAACTTAAAAATATCCCCATAAGATGTGATAATACTAGTGCCATCAATTTGACCAAAAATCTAATCCAACACTCTAGGTCAAAATACATTGAAATTAGATATCATTTTATAAGAGAACATGTTCAAAATAATGATATAACACTTGAATACATAAATACTGAAAAACAACTAGCTGATATTTTCACCAAAGTACTAAATAAAAATAAATTTTATAAAATTAGAAAGAAATTGGGCATCTTAGTTCCTTCTGCTTGATCTTCAATCATAATTTCACTCTCAAAATCCTTCTAAAATTTTTTGACTTCATCATCTTAATTTTAGGAGACATCTATTTTTTTTGATATTTTTTCAAGATAATTAAAAAATCATCAGTGCTGTTCAGATACCTTCTCAGATTTTTTTCATTGAAATATTCAATCAAAAATCATACCAAAATTTATCTAGACTCCTCATGATTATCTCAACACGATATGACCCATTTCAAATTTTTTCTCTTAATTTTTTTTTTTATTTTTAAATATCTTTTCCATCGTCTGATGCAACCCTGGATGGGGCGTCCCATGGGACGTCCCAATTGAACGGGTATGGGCTTCTCATTTGAGCCGACCCATTTTCTATTTCATTTAAAACCCTTCTGGGGTGACTCTAACCCCAAAACCCTTCCTCTTCCTTCATCCCAAACCTAAGAATCCTCTCTAGATCTCCCACAACCTCAAAACCTTGGATTTTCATCCCAAATCCTCAAGCAATCTCTCTCTCTCACGGCTTGCCCTCTTGATCTCCACCAAATTTCGAGCCCAACATGCAAAATCCATGAAAAACACTCCTAAACCCTCTTCTCCTCTTCATTTCCATCCATCTCTCATCCCTCTCTACCCCTAATGATTTCTCTTCTCTCCTTGGGACAATGGCCCCCAAAATGAGGTTGCCGCAAAGAGGAAGTCTATAAGAACTTTGGAGGCTGAGAATGGAGGAAGAAGGCAGCTCAAGCACCAACTTAAGCTTTTACATCAGTTACACAAAGTAAGATCCCTCTATCTGCAAAAAAAGTAGCTTTGGGAAAAATGTAGATTTTTGATTTTTGAGAAGTGATGGTTTTCTATTGGAGAGAAATTGATTAAGCAAGGATGGAGATTTTTCTGTAATTTATCTGAGCTATTTATATTGATCTTGTCAAGGAATTTTACTCAAATTTAGTCTTCTCTGATGGGAGTTTTGAGGTACTATGAAAAAAGTCCAAATTATTCTGAATGCACCTAAGCTAGGTAGACTCCTTCAGATGCCTTATGAGGGTAGTTGCCTAAATGAGCTATCCAAAATGGAAATTG
>NC_026003.2:96663013-96754777 GCF_000442705.2 Elaeis guineensis
ATTTAATAGAAAAGGGTCCTAAGAGAAGACAGATCTTCTCCTTCAGTACATCAACAATTGATATCCTGAAAACATCTCTATGCTAGGACATGAGAAGACCTTCTTCTCTTGACATTTTTTTAGTTTTCAGATCTTATGATATCTAATTTTTCTCATAGAAAAATCTCATGATTTATGGAGAAGAAGGGTTCTAAAAGAAACCTTAAGAAAAGACCTTCTTTTCTTCTTCTTCTTCCATCAGAACATGATCATATCATGTCCAAAATAAGATCACCATGCTCCAACTCTTTGGAGCATGAATTCACCATGCCATCCCTTTTTCTCTTTTAGATTTTTTTTATCATATAAAAAATATAAAATAAAGAGATATTAATATGAAAGGAAAAACAATAAGAGAAGATAATCTTCTTTCTTACCTTTCTCTCTACAAGACATCAACCTTTGATCTCTTGATTGAAGACTTTCCTCCAAGAATTTTAGTGCCTCAAATCTCCCAGATCTTTCTCATTCTTTTCTAGTATTTTTTTTAATTTTCTATAAATTTTTTGACTCCTATTTCATGGCATATGGGGCGGCCTCCTTTTATATGGCAGACTAGGTCATAAGACCTAGTCTAACAAGGAGTCCTTGGGGCATCCAACTCTTGGACGCCCCCTATCTCATTTATTTCATGGATAGCATAAAAATAACCACAAAAGGGGCAACAAAAAGGAGGATAATCATGGGGCAAGTTGGCGCAAGAGAGGGAGGGAAGAGTCCTTGTGAAGAGGGACTCTTTCAAAAAGAGAAATAAGCTAAATCACTTTCCACAATGAATCAAATTAATTTTTATATTGAATCAGATCAAATCTGATTCAAATCTCTAAAATAAGTGGTGTGAGATTACTTCTCTTAAATATAGAAAATATAAAAAAATTATCTAGAATTAATTAGTGGGCGTGGGCTTTGATTTTCTTAGGTGGCGCAAGAGAAGATGGAATCCTAGTCTAACTAAGATTTTTATTTAGATTAGGTCAAATACTTTGAACCCAATTTAAATTAATTGTAACCTAATTAATAATGATTCTAGTCTAACTAAGAATCTAATTAAATCAGATTAAATTATATTTAATTTTGATTTAAATCTTAACTTAATTAGGAATTAGGTGCATACAAGTCCTAGTCAAACAGGGACTTGTTCTCCCTTGCAACTGGCTTATCCAATAAACTAATTAGACTTAAACTAATTAAATCTATACTAATTATAATTGAATCTAATTTAATTAGATTTGATCTCAGCCCAATTGCTCAATCAGATTGAGCCAATTAGCAATCCAATTGCTAATGATACTCCTGCAACACTTGCATTAGGTCAAACATCAATCACATTGATTGTTTAACCTTAGAACGATTTTCAATCATCGATTAACCATCTGATTAGGTTACAACCTCTTATTTGTGTGACTCTATAGGTTCAAACCTAAACTGGTAGTACAGTAATCAATTTTTATACCAGTCGAAGTAACCATCTAGCAATGGTTTCCGATATCCAGATAGGTCAAATGTATGCAAAGCAACATTCTAAGAACCCTGACCCATGTTTATTGTATAATTCATCTTTTTGATCAATAATGCTCAAGATGACTTCAAGTATGCTGTCAATCACTCATACAAGTCATCTCTATTGTGTCTCAAAATTTTGCAAATCTTGTGACTCCTCCCGAGGATTATCCAGACCTAGATTTTGCTAAATTGAAACACAGCAAGACATTCTCTTTCTAAAGTTAATCAGGAGTGGTCAATTCTATCTTGACTCATACACCGACTTCATAGGTACTTGACTGTATCCAAAAATCTTTCGAATCTATATTAAAAATACAGGCAGTCTGGCACCAAAGCATAGTGAGTTGCTTGTAAATCACCGTGGTGATCTCAAGTCGGATGGACACTTATACCTATTGATCTTAGTTAACTACTTTTGACAGTAGAGTGTTACATTGATCACGTTCAATGCAGATGTACTCTTACATCTCATCTGGATGCCATACCAGTGTCTCCACACCATTTGGTTATGAGGATAATCAACGTATATGGCATACAGTGATCTATACTTGATAAGTTATCGTCCTTGTTAATAACTTATCATTTGGTCGTGAACAGTTTAAGAACCATCTGATAAATCCTTCTTTATCGATTGATTGTGGTTTTAAGGACTTCATCATAATTTAGGAGTTCATTTAAGGAAGATAGAACTTTTATGATGAACTTGCCAAATAACTATTATTATTAGATAATTCATATACTAATTTCAATCATCTACCACTTAGATGATAGGCTTTAGGATACATTTCCCAACATCCTAGTGATCAACTGATTGATCAAACCAAACTTTAAGGATTGGCTACAAAATCTTAAGATCATCTTGAATTCTAAGAAGATAGCCTATGTTCTTGACCAGGACCTCACCTCCTTGCCAGCCCATCCAACCCGTGATCAGAGAGCATCTTATAAGAAGTGGTTGGATGATGACAATAAAGTCAGGTGTTACGTATTGACCTCGATGTCAAATGAGTTGCAGCACCAACACGAAGATATGAAGACTACATGGTAGATAACAACTCATCTACAAGAGTTGTATGGTGAGCAGAGCCACATAGCTTGCTATGAAGTATTCAAACAACTCTTCAAGGTGAAAATGCATGATGGACAGTCGGTCCATAAATATTATCAAACAATGATCAAAGACCTAAAGGAGCTTGAGAAGCTTGGTATGTCTATGGATAAGGAGTTGTAGATTGACCTCATTCTGCAATCTCTGACTAATTCATATACTCAATTTATAGTAAACTTTCATATGAATAAGATCCAATACAGCATAACTAAATTGATCAATATGCTGGTGACCACTAAGGGACCTTGAAGAGTTCAAGGGGCTCTATGCTCGCTGTGGAGCGGACTTCTTTCAAGAGAAAGTCTACTAGAAAGAAGAAATCCACGAAGAAGCAGAAGATAGAGAACAAACTGAAGAAAGAACTTCCAAAGAAGAAGGCCATTGAAAGAGGAAAGTGTTTCCATTGCAACAAGAATGGCCATTGGAAACGAAACTGCCCAGCTTACCTAGCGAGCTTGAAGAATAAGAAGGAAGGCAGACCTTCTGAAGCTATGCTCACTATAGAAATAAATCTAACAATTTTTCTACATCCAATTGGATGATTGACTTTAGATCTAGTGCTTATCGATGCACTTCTTTGCAGGGTCTTGAAGATAGCAGGAGATTGAGGGAAGGAGAAATGACCCTATGTGTTAAGAACGAAGCAAAGATTGCTGTTGTGGCCGTGGGGACATATCCTCTTCAACCACCATCAAGAAATATTTTATTTTTAAGAGATTGTTATTTTGTACCTGCTACAAGCAGGAATCTAATTTCTATCTTTTCCTCAACACAAGATGATTATGTAATTAGTTTTTATAAGGACCACCGTAATATTTATTTTAGAAATAATAAAATTAGAAGTGATTTTCTTATTAATGGTCTCTTTCAGTTACATGTCGATATATCTATGAACTGTATCAAGCAAAATATGATATAGGATCTAAATGATCTAGAGATAATTTTAATCAAAAAGTACTTGTGGTGCCTAAGGCTGGGTCATATAAAAGAAAATAGGATTAATAGGCTGGAGAAAATCAGACTTTTGAATCCATTGACTTTCGAGTCATATCCGATCTGTGAATCATGCCTTCAAGAAAAAATAACCAAGCTTTCCTTTATAGGACATGAGGAAAAGACCATAGAGATATTTACTCTGGTGCATTCAAAGGTGTACGACCCATTTGATATGCCAGCCAGAAGAGGTTATTCCTACTTCATAATTTTTATCGATTACTTTTTATGATCTGGATATGTGTACCTAATACGATACAAGTCTGAAGCCTTTGAAAAGTTCAAAGAATTAAGAAATGAAGTAGAAAAATAAAATGAAAAGTCCCTTAAGATTCTTCGATCAGATTGAGGAGGCGAATACCTTAGTAAAAAAATTTTAAATTATCTCAAGGAGCATGAACTCCACCTGGAATGCTTCAATACAATAAAATTTTAAAATAAAAAAATCAGACCCTATTAGATATAGTTTTATCCATGATGAGCTTTACTGATCTTTCTATTTTTCTTTGAAATCATAGTTTATTAATTATAATTTATTTACTAAATAGGATTCTATCTAAAATCATTCTCACTACACCATATGAGATATGGCATGATAAGAAATCAAGTCTGAGTCACCTCAAGATTTGAGATTATCTGACCCATATTAAATGACAACAGGCGGACAAGTTAGAAATAATGTCCCTTAAAGCTTATTTTATTGGATATTCTAAAGAATCTCTAGGATATTATTTCTATCTTTTGGAAGACAATAATGTGATTGTGAGTCGACATACAGTCTATTTTAAAAAATAATTTATTCAAGATGGAGGCATAGGAAGATAGATTGGGCTCAAGGAGAAAGTCTCTAAAGAGTAACGAGCTTCGAAATTGATTCAGTTAGAGCCAATTTATGCATTTTCTCCACCTCGTAGGTTAAGCAGGATTTTTCATTCTCCAGAGAGATACATAGGTATCATCTTAGAGAATGTAGAAAAAATATTCCTCACAAAAAATAAGGTATATGGGGATGACCCCAAATCCTATGATAAGGCAATATCAGATATCGACTCTGAGGAATGGTTAGAGGTAATGAAGTCAGAAATTAACTCAATACACTCAAACCAAGTCTAAATCTTAGTGGATCCATCTAAAGATATTGTACCTATTGGGTGTAAATAGATCTGCAAGAGAAAGATTAGTACAAATGAAAAGATAGAGACCTTTTGTTACTCTAAGAATTGATTTTGATGATCGCAAATCATTTAAGGAGACTACTAATGAGTTTCTTATCTTTAAAAGATATTTTTATGATATTTCAGATAGTCCAAAAGATTGGATTTGAAAAGCTTCATCAAGTATGCCAAAGTTATAGTTTTTGCACGTTGGAGAAATTTTTGAAGCCTTTTGAGAGTGTCGAATTGATTTGAAATCATTTGAGAGTATTTGAAAGTGTTCTGATGAGTTTCAAATCTTAAATAGATCAAAAATTAGGTTGGCATACAATGAGGTGACCCATCTGGATCATCCCCTTTTATTGAGTAACCGGCACGCATTATTTTGACTCATGGCATGCAGTGGGACGACCCATATGGGATAACCCATATAGTGGGATGATCCACTTCGGATGACCTCTGAGATTCTGAGATCAAAATAAAAAGCTAAACTTTTTATTTGACCAATTGGGGCATCTCATGAGATGTCCCATTGCCAGTGGGATGCCCCATGGGACGTCCCATTCCTGTGAAAATGCGTAACGGCTATTTTTTAGTCAATTTTTAATGCATTTAATACACATTAAATACTCTCCAATGGCTCTAAACTGATACTAAGATATTCTTAAGTATAAATGGTGATTATAAATGCTCTCTTAAAGTAGAAAATCATAAGTTTTGCAAGCATTCAAAGCTCACATCCGAGAAAAGTTTAAAAATTTCTAAAAGAGAGGAAAAAAAGCATTCCATCAACTCACCAACCACTCTCCAGCTGCAATCAAATGTGCAATTCATTGAGGGTGTTCAGCAAAAGCTTCTTCTCCTTAAGTATTATATTTCTTTTGCATTTATTATTTTCGTTTAAGAGGATATTGTGCTGAATTTTTTGTACTCTATTTTTTCTCATATTGTGTTTTGGATTTTTAGTTTTAGGGGGTTTCAAAACTCAGTTAGGTTGATCCAAACCTAAAATTGGATTGTTCAGATTTGGTTTGTACCTAAAAAATAAGTGTTCTTGCTTGGATAGCAAGGATCGGAGTTGTCTGATATGTTGTAACTTTAAAATCCATTTAGTGGATTGAATTTCCAAGTAGAGACTTGAAGCATGGATGTAGGTGCAAGGTTGGCACCGAACCATTATAAATTCTTTATGTTTGTTGTGCTTACATCTCTTTACTTATTCTTTATTTTTTATACTTGCTTCTTATTATTTGTGTTTGGTTTCATTTTTATTGTAAATCAACTCTCTACTCAACACTTTAGCACATTACTTAAGTGCGCTAATCTTAAAAATTTTAAAAAGACCCAATTCACCCCCCTCTTGGGCTTCATATCTGGGCAACAAGTACTATCATAGTTCGGTGCTCTAACCCTTACTTGATTTAACCATCAAGAGCCAAAGGTCTATGACAGTCCAATTTGGCACATCCCTAGCCGAGGGGCAATCCATAAACAGACCTTCACTTTTCAATGGGTCAAACTATATCTATTGAAAAGCTCAGATGAAAATTTTTATTCAAGTACTTGACTATGATATGTGGAGTATCATAGTAAATAGACCACACATACCTACTAAATTGATTGATGGTGTGTCTCTCCCTAAGCCGGAAGGTGAATGGGATGAATTTGATAAGAAAATGGCTCAGCTCAATGCTAAAGTCATGAATATTTTATATTATACTTTAGATGTAAATAAATTTAATTATATTTTTACTTATAATTTAGCTAAAAAGATTTGGGATAGATTAGAAGTTACACATAAAGGTACAAATCAAGTAAAAAAATCTAAAATCAATATGCTTGTGCACAACTATGAACTGTTTAAAATGAAACCTGAAGAGTCAATAACTCAAATATTCACCCATTTCACTGACATCATAAATAATTTAAAAAATCTTGATAAATATTATTCTAACAGTGATCTTTTGAGAAAAGTGCTCAGATCTTTACCAAGATCGTGGGAGGCAAAGGTCACTGCAAGCTAAGAAGCCAAAGATTTAAATACTCTACCATTGGAGGAGCTACTTGAATCTCTCATGACTCACGAACTGACCATGAAGCAACACTCTGAGGAGGAGATCAAAAGAAAGAAGACTATCGCTCTCAAGTCGACAGCTCAAAAAGAAGAAGATATAGAAAAATCAGAGAACAGCGAGGAAGATGAGGATTTGACCCTAATCATCAAAAAATTTAGATGCTTCATGAGGAGAAGGAGACAAGGGACCAAAAGAAGACCACCAGCTAAGGGGGAGCTAAGCAAAGAAAGAGAAAAAGAATAGCCCATCATTTATTATGAGTGCAAGAAGCCGGGCCACTTCATATCAGAATATCCCCAGCTCAAGAAAGGTCAAAAGAAGTTCAAGAAGAAAAAAGCTATGATGGCTACATGAAGCGACAGTGATGACTCCATTACAGATAAAGAACCTCATGAAGAAGCCAACCTGTGCCTTATGGCACATGAAAATGAGGTAACCTCCGAAACTCAAAATAAATTTTCTTATGATGAACTGCAAGAAACTTTTCATGAATTTTTGGATGATCTAAAAAAATTAAGAATAAAAAATAAAAATCTAAACCTAAGAAATCAAGTTTTAGCTAAAGAAAAAAAAGAAGTTGACAGTAAAAATAAAGAATTAGAAATAAAGAATCAATCTCTATTAAAAGAAAAAGATGAAATTTTAAGCCAAAATAAAACTCTTGTAAAAAAAACTCAAAAACTAAAAGAAGAGGTAACCAAGTTGAAACCTACAATTAATAGATTTATATTAAGTTCAAACAAACTTCAGATGATCATTGATAGTCAAAAAGCTGTATATGATAAAGCCGGTCTTGACTATAACACTCTTAAAAAATAAAAATTAAAAAAAATATTTTTGTCAATGCATCCATAAAAAAATTATCAAATATTACTTATTTTAAATGTGGCAAAGTAGGGCATAAAGCTTATTCATGTTTATCAAATAAATTTGATAATAAAAATATTAAAAAAATATGGATTCCAAAAGAAATCATTGTGACTAACCTCAAAGGACTCAAGTTAGCTTGGGTACCTAAGGTTAAAACTTGATTTCATGGTGCAGATGTGTCTTGCATCCCAAGCAACAAAATAGAAATGGTATCTTGATAGTAGATGCTCAAAATACATGACTGGTGATGAATCTCAATTCATCACATTAGAAGTCAAAAATGGAGGGATGGTCACCTTTGAAGATAATGATAAAAGAAAGATCATCGGCATTGGTAACATTGGTATCACCTCCTCCACTTGTATTGAAAATATATTACTTGTAGATGGTCTCAAGCATAATCTTTTAAGTATTAGTCAATTATGTGATAAATATTACAAAGTAGTTTTTGAATCATCTATGTACATGGTAACTAGTCCCTCTGATATTAGCACTAGACTCATTAGACATAGACATGGCAATGTATACATGATTGATTTGAAAATCTCTCCATACATAATATGCAATGCCTTGTGGCCATGAATACTAAAATTAATAAAACTAGTTGGCTTTGGCACCATAGGCTTGCACATATTAGTATGCACATACTTTTTAAAATCATTAAAAAAGATTTGGTTTTTAGTTTATCAAAAATTAATTTTGACAAAGATAAAATTTATGATGCATGTCAATTAGGTAAACAAACAAGGATTTCTTTTAAATCTAAGAATATTATTTCAACTTCTAAACCTTTAGAACTCTTACATATGGATTTATTTGGTCCTACAAGAATAACTAGTCTAAGAGGTAAAAGATATGATTTTGTAATTATTGATGATTTTTCACATTTCACTTGGGTTTTATTTTTAGCATCTAAAGATGAAGCATTTTCAGTATTCTCTAAGTTTTGTCAAAAGATTTCGAATGAAAAAAGTTTACTAATTATTTCTATTCGAAGTGATCATGGCACTGAATTTGAAAACAAAGATATTAAAAAATTTTATGATGAAAAAGGTATAAATCATAATTTTTTAGCACCTAGAATACCACAACAAAATAGAGTTATAGAAAGAAAAAATAGAACTTTAGAAAAAATGGCCCGTACCATACTATGTGAAAGCAAACTCTCAAAATATTTTTGGGCAGTGGCAATTAACACAGCATATTATATTTTAAACCATGCTTTAATAAAATCAATTTTAAAGAAAATACCTTATGAACTATGAAAAGGTAGAAAACCTAATATAGGCTATCTTCATATTTTTGGTTGCCAGTATTTTATTTTAAATAATGGCAAAGATAGCTTAGATAAATTTGATGCTAAATCTGATGAAGATATCTTTCTTAGCTATTTCACTTCTAGCAAAGCCTTTAAAGTATTTAATAAAAGAATACTAGTAGTAGAAGAGTCAATTCATATAGTTTTTGATGAAACTAATGACCTTCTATCAAGGAAGAGAGAGGGTGCTGATGATGCAGGTATCATAGAAGATGAAAAGAAAGAGCTCACAATCAATGACTCAAATGAGCAAAATAAGGATCAATTGAATGAAAAATATGAGGATGAAAGCATCAATGATCAGAACATTCAAGAACAAACTTAAGATACAGGTAATCTTTCAAAAAAAGGAGGTATGTCTGCAATCATCTCAAAGAATTAATAATTGATAATCCGACACAAAGAGTAAGAACTAGATTCTCTCTTAGAGATATATGTAATTATGTAACTTTTGTTTCACATCTAGAACCTAAAATAATAGATGAAGCTGAAAAAGATCATAACTGGATAATTACCATGTAAGAAGAGCTAAATCAATTTGAAAGAAATAATATATGGACACTAGTTGCGAGACCTAAAAATCATCTCATAATAAGAACTAAATGGTATATAGAAATAAATTAGATGAAGATGGAAATGTAATAAAAAATAAAGTAAGATTGGTTGCTAAAGGATACAATCAACAAGAAGGAATTAATTTTGATGAAATATTTACTTCTGTTGCTAAACTAGAAGCCATAAGAATGTTGCTTGTTTTTGCTTGTTTTATGAACTTTAAATTGTTTCAAATGGATGTTAAGAGTACTTTTCTAAATGATTATATTACTGAAGAATATATGTAGAATAACTTCCAATTTTGAAAGTCATAAATTTTCAGATCATATATTTAAGTTAAACAAAGTATTATATGATTTAAAACAAGCTCCTAGGGCTTGATATGAAAGATTAAGTAAGTTCTTATTAGAAAATAATTTTTTAAGAGAAAAAATTGATACAACTCTATTTATAAAAAGAAAAGATAAAAAAATTCTAGTTATACAGATATATGTTGATGACATTATATTTGGATCTACTAATGAAGATTTGTGCCAAGAGTTTGCCAAGTTCATGCAGGGGGAGTTTGAGATGTGCATTATGGGAGAACTTTCTTCCTCGAACTCCAAATCAAGCAAATGAAGGAAGGGATCTCCATCATCCAAAGTAAGTACACAAGAGAACTATTAAAAAATTTAGAATAGAGAGCTCAAAAATTATAAGTACACCTATGACCCCTTTCTGTAAATTAAAAAAAGATAAACATGGTAAAAATATTGATTCAAAGCTCTATAGAGGCATGATAGGCTCTTTATTATATCTCACTGCTAGTAGACCTGATATAATATTCAGTGTATATATGTGTGCTAGATATCAGTCAAATCCTAAGGAATCTCACTTAAATACTGTTAAGAAAATTTTTAGATACTTAAAGGGAACACAAAATCTAGGACTTTGATTTTCAAAATAATCTTCTATGGACTTAATAGGTTACTTAAATGCAGACTTTGCTGGATGTAAACAAGATAGAAAAAGTACTAGTAGAACTTATCAATTTCTAGGAGTGAACTTAATCTCTTGATTTAGCAAGAAGCAAAATTTGATAGTATTGTTTACGGCCGAGGCTGAATACATTGCAACCAGAAGTTGCTGTGCTCAAATCCTATGGATTAAGCAACAACTCATAGATTTTGGTATTGAACTTAAAAATATCCCCATAAGATGTGATAATACTAGTGCCATCAATTTGACCAAAAATCTAATCCAACACTCTAGGTCAAAATACATTAAATTAGACATCATTTTATAAGAGAACATGTTCAAAATAATGATATAACACTTGAATACATAAATACTGAAAAACAACTAGCTGATATTTTCACCAAAGTACTAAATAAAAATAAATTTTATAAAATTAGAAAGAAATTGGGCATCTTAGTTCCTTCTGTTGATCTTCAATCATAATTTCACTCTCAAAATCCTTCTAAAATTTTTTGACTTCATCATCTTAATTTTAGGAGACATCTATTTTTTTTGATATTTTTTCAAGATAATTAAAAAATCATCAGTGCTGTTCAGATACCTTCTCAGATTTTTTTCATTGAAATATTCAATCAAAAATCATACCAAAATTTATCTAGACTCCTCATGATTATCTCAACACGATATGACCCATTTCAAATTTTTTCTCTTAATTTTTTTTTATTTTTAAATATCTTTTCCATCGTCTAATGCAACCCTGGATGGGGCGTCCCATGGGACGTCCCAATTGAACGGGTATGGGCTTTCTCATTTGAGCCGACCCATTTTCTATTTCATTTAAAACCCTTCTGGGGTGACTCTACCCCAAAACCCTTCCTCTTCCTCTCATCCCAAACCTAAGAATCCTCTTCTAGATCTCCACCAACCTCAAAACCTTGGATTTTCATCCCAAATCCTCAAGCAATCTCTCTCTCTCACGGCTTGCCCTCTTGATCTCCACCAAATTTCGAGCCCTAACATGCAAAATCCATGAAAAACACTCCTAAACCCTCTTCTCCTCTTCATTTCCATCCATCTCTCATCCCTCTCTACCCTCCTAACTGATTTCTCTTCTCTCCTTGGGACAATGGCCCCCAAAATGAGGTTGCCGCAAAGAAGGAAGTCTATAAGAACTTTGGAGGCTGAGGAATGGAGGAAGAAGGCAGCTCAAGCACCAACTTAAGCTTTTACATCAGTTACACAAAGTAAGATCCCTCTATCTGCAAAAAAAGTAGCTTTGGGAAGAAATGTAGATTTTTGATTTTTGAGAAGTGATGGTTTTTCTATTGGAGAGAAATTGATTAAGCAAGGATGGAGATTTTTCTGTAATTTATCTGAGCTAATTTATATTGATCTTGTCAAGGAATTTTACTCAAATTTAGTCTTCTCTGATGGAGTTTTGAGGTCTACTATGAAAAAAGTCCAAATTATTCTGAATGCACCTAAGCTAGGTAGACTCCTTCAGATGCCTTATGAGGGTAGTTGCCTAAATGAGCTATCCAAAATGGAAATTGGACTTAGGACTATCCTTGGAAGAGAAGATGTAGAAGGATTTTTGAAAATGGAAGCCAAAGATCTGAGTGTGGAGATGAGGTTGCTCCACCATATGGTGTCTAAGTTTTTTTTTCCTGGAGGGGGAAGATATGATTTGATGACTAGTAGGGATATCTCCTTGATGCACCATATTATTTCTGAGACTCCTCTGACCTACCTTTCCTGATGATCGATGCCATGAGGGAAGTCTTGAATAGATCCAAGGCTCCCTTGCCATATGGCATGGCTCTCACAGTGATTTTTAGGGAGTCTGGAGTGAGCTTTGATGGAGAGGTTGTTTGTAGACTATCATACACCGACACCTACAACGACCACTCCCTTTGGTGCATGGGATTTGTTAGAGTTGATGGCTGTTGGGCCAAGGGCCGTGCAGCTGCAGTTGATAAAGAGGATGATGAGGAGGAGCATGTGAGGGGGAGGGTCCATCTTCACCACCTGTGCCCAAGCAGAGTCCAGTTGATCACCCTATATCGGAGCCTAAGGTAGGACCCCCATCTTTTAGTTTGGGGGATGAGGATGTGGGACTGTTGGCTGAGAGAGTGGCAGAAATTCTATCTGTTCAGTAGTAGCAATTCTAAGATCAGATTCTTTAGCAGCTCCACTAGTTTCAGCAGCATCAAGAGCAGATTCTCCAGCAGGTGCAGCAGTAACAGCAGTATCATCAGCCTCCGTCGAGTTCCTTTTCTAATCCTTCCTAGAATTTTTCTGTCATGCCACACATTTCTTCTTTGATGGAGCTCTTATCTGATTTGAGTACTAGACTGGAGAGTGTGGAGAGCTCCCTACTTAGGTTCAGTGGCAGGATTTTTAATATTGAGAGGGAGATCAGATGGATTTTAGATTCTCTATCAGGAGAAGCGAGCACTTCGACCACCATTTCACCTCAGTTGGATGATTTAGCTCGAGAGATAGAGAGACTCCATAGCCAGCTTCATTTTTCTCTTGAGCTAATTTGGACAGACATCAGAGACATCGTATCTACTAATCTAGATGGGCTCCGACTTACAGTGAGGAAGATCTTATCCCAGCTTGATGCCATTAGAACTCAGCTTTAGTCTAGGCCCTCTGCTTCCAATGAGCCAGTCTTTATCCAGCCTATTGCATTTCATCCTCCGACATCTTTCGCTCAGACCAGACCCTTCGATCGAGGATGAGGCTGATCATCTTTTACCTATCTTGCGCTCGATGCCCATTCTCACTGATTTGATCATTTTGTACTAGACTTTTTAGGTTACTTAGTTGTTATATTTTATTTTAGTAGTTGAATATATGAAGCCTTATGCTCATGGATATATATTATGACTCTTGTAACCTCTCTTTTTGTTATAATTAATGAATGAGATTATTATCATTTTATATGGCTCACATCTGTTCTTTTTGGATGAATGAATGAATGAATGATTGTTACATTTGGAAGACTGCACTATTGCTTTAATATCTGATATGCAATCATGAAAAATTTTGCTCCCTCTAGTCTTTTTTTTGATGATGTCAAAAATGGAGAGAAAGTAGTGTATTGTCTATCTGAATATTATCTATCTAAACTTTTTAAATTTATTTTGCTCTTTTAAATTTTTTGCTCTAATACACCATTGATACGCCTTTGATACGTCCATTTTTTTTTACTCTGATACATCTATTTTTACCATCATTTTGATACTTTTTGAAAAATACTATGATACATCTATTTTTCTTGAGTACTTTGATAATTTTATTTTTACATTGATATCAAAATACCTCGATATATTCACTTTTGATTTTACCAAATGCTCCAATTTCTTCTCCTTTAATTCTTATTCTAATAGTTTCATCCTTGCTTTGATATCAAAATGAGAAAAAGAAAAAGAAACATTTCTTTCATATTTATTGTTCTGATATTAAAAACAAAGAAGAGAAGAATAAAATTCTTTAATGAACCATCTTTACTTTAATAAGAAAAATTTTATAAATTGAACACTCTTTATATAAGAAAGGAGAGATTTTTTCAAATGGTCAAAATGATTATTTTTATCAGTTTCATACAAAAAGGAGGAGGATTTTGGCTGATTAAAAATAATCTTCAGAAAAACTATGATACCTTCTCAAATGAGTTTCAGCAAAATGAATTGAAATATTAAAATTACTAAAAATATGTATCTCATAATTTTTCATACTTAATCTTTGACATATTCCTATAAGTTCTTCACAAACTCAAATTTTTTGAGCTTTAAGGACTTATTTTATAAACACTCAAATATTTTATCATCATCAAAAAGGGAGAGTTTATTGCTCAAGAATTGATTTTGATGATCATAAATCATTTGAGGAGACTACTAATGAGTTTCTTATCTTTGGAGATATTTTTGTGATTTTCAGATAGTCCAAAAGATTGGGTTTGAAAAGCTTCATCAAGTGTGTCAAAGTTGAAGTTTCTGCAAGTTGAAAAAATTTTTGAAGTCTTTTGAGAGTGTCGAATTGATTTGAAGCCATTTGAGAGTATTTAAAAGTATTCTGATGAGTTTTAGATCTTAAATGCATAAAAAATTGAGTTGACACAAAATAGGAGACCTATTTGGGTCATCCCCTTTCATTGGATAGCCGACACGCATTATTTTGACTCATAGCATGTAGTAAGATGATCCATATGGATGACCCATGCAGTGGGATGACCCACTTGAGATGATTTCTGAGACCTTGAGACCAAAATAGAAAGTTGAACTTTCTGTCTAGTCAATTAGGGCATCCTATGGGATGTTCCATTGCTTGTGGGATGCCCCATGGGATGTCCCATTCCTGCGAGCACGTGTAACGGTTAGTTTTCAGTCTATTTTTGATGTATTTAATGCATATTAAATATTCTTTAATAGCTCTAAACTGACACTAAGACATTCTCAAGTATAAATGGTGATTATAAATACTCTCTTAAGTAGAAAATTATAAATTTTGCAAGCATTCAAAGCTCACATTCGAGAAAAATTCAAAAATTCCTAAAAGAGATGAAAAGAAGTATTTAATCAACTCACCAACCACTCTCCAGCTGCAATCAAGTGTACAATTCATTGAGAGTATTCAGTAAAAGTTTCTTCCCCTTAAGTATTATATTTCTATTGCATTTATTGTGTTCATTTAAGGGGATATTGTGCTGAATTTTCTGTACCCTATTTTTTCTCATATTGTATTTTGGATTTTGAGTTTTGGGGGGTTCCAAAACTCAGTTGGGTTGATCCAGACCTGAAATCGAATTATGGAAGATTGGCTTATATCCAAAAAATAAATATTCTTGCTTGAATAGTAAGGGTCGGAGTTGTCCGACGTATTGTAACTTTGAAATCCGTTTAGCAGATTGAATTCTCAAGTAGAGACTTAGGGAGTGGATGTAGGTGCAAGATTGGCACCGAACCACTATAAATTTTTTGTGTTTATTGTACTTGCATCTCTTTACTTATTCTTTGTGCTTTATACTTGCTTACCTGTCATTTGTATTTGATTTTATTTTCATTGCAAATCAACTTTCTCCACTCAACACTTTAGCACATTACTTAAGTGTGCTAATCTTAAAAATTTTAAAAAGATTCAATTCACCCCCCCTCTTGAGCTCCATATCTAGGCAACACCTTTAAAGCTAGGCTCATAGAGAAAGATTTTAGTCAGCACGAAGGCATTGACTATCAAGATACCTTCTCATCTATGGCCGTGCTTAAGTCCATCTACACATTGCTTGCTGTTGCAACATATTTCGATTATGAAATATGGCAAATGGATATAAAAATGATATTCTTAAATAGATATCTTAAGAAAAATATCTATATGAAACAGTCGCTTGATTTCACTTCTAATGATAGTGATCATAAGGTTTGCAAACTATAAAGGTCTATTTATGGACTCAAGTAAGCATCTCGGAGTTGGAACATATATTTTAATGATGCAATTAAATCATTTGGTTTCATTAAAAATGAAGAAGAACTATGCTCTTCAAAAAGATCAGTGGGAGTACTATCACCTTTTTGGTACTGCACGTGGATGACATACTCCTTATTGAGAATGATATGTCCATACTGACGTCGGTCAAATTGTTGGAGTTTCATGGTTTCATGCATGCAAAATTTTTCAAAATAAGTATGCAGTGAAATTTAACATTTTCAGATTAAATCTAATTTAATCTAAGCTTGCATAAGATCAAATCTTCAAACCATAAACAGGATCATCATATGTGAGATAAGATCAGATATAGAAATCAAATAGAAAAAAATAAATAGAGAACATACCTTGACATGGATCAATCTTCACCGCAAACAGATGATCATGGATATCTTCTGAAGGTCTCTTGTAGCTGCACAAGCATTCGGTCTCTACGGATATCCATACGAGACTCTAATCTGATCAAAAGCTTTTTGATCTCATCGAGGTGCTAGCTCCCTTATAGAGATCACATCTTGATGGTTGAAAATCATCTTTTCTCTCAAGATACTCTTAGAGAAGAAGAAGATGATAGGAGGATCTTGATCTCTATGCTAGAGATCATGAGAAGAATCCTTTCTTCTCTTTTCTTCCTTAAACCCATGCACTAACTTTCTACAATAGAAATGTAAGAATTTTGTCCAATTTTTGGACAAGGAGAAGAAGAGAAACCCATGTCTAAACATAGACAAAAGAGAGAGAGAGATGTCCTAACAACCAACCTTTGGTTGTTGTAAGAAAGAAGAGATATGCTTCAACATACCTCACATTAAGGAGCCATGATGCCGTGCCCTCTCCCCTTATTTTTCTCACACACGCTCCTCCCCTTTTGGATGTGAAAACCTGATGCAAATCTTATCTTTCACCATCCCATATAGTGCTGTTTAAATAGGTGAAGAGGAATTTGAGTTTAAAAAGGAGATAAGAGTCCAAACTCCTTTGAACTCTAACTTATTTTGTGCCACCCACCACCAAAATTTTGTGCACCTCTCATCTCACAGAAAGAAGGAGTTTTCTCTTGATTATTACATGCTAAAGTGTAGAGGGGGCATGGATAATTTTGTGGCATCAAATCTGGTTTGGACGTGGGCTTCTTATGGTGCATGGAAAAAGTAGAGTCCAATCCTCATAGGACTCCTATTTAGATGGTAGATTTAAATCAAATTAAATCTCAACCAATCCTAATCATATTAGGACCTGATTAGATCCAAATAAATAAAATTTAAATCTGATTTGGAGCTCAAACTATTTAGATTAGATGTCACCTAATTGGAGAAGGAGTCTTAGTCCTTTTGGACTCTCTCTTGGTGCTTGAGTCAAACTCAATTTAATCCTAATCCAATTAGGATTTGGTGCACCCATGAAAATAAAAATTTTTAGTCTAAATTAAAATTCAAACATTCTTATTTAGATCCTAGTCTAATTAAGAATTGAGTTAAATCCAAATCCTAATTCAAATAGAAATTATTCTCCCATGCAATTTAGGTTATCTTATAATCCAATCAGATTTGATCAAATCAAACTCATGTCTAGTCAAATTAAATCTAATTTAATTAGACTTGATGCAAACCCCATAACTCAATCAAATTGAGCCACTTAGCAATCCAATTATCAATTAATCCTCCTTTAACTCACTAACTCTTTAGCAAGTTATATAATGCAACTTTTGCATTGAATCAATCATCAATCAAATTGATAATCAAATCCCATCATGATTCATAATCGTGATTCAACCATCTGATCAGTCAAAAGCCTCTTTTATGTGTGACCCCATAGCTTTTATTCTGTCTGATAGTGAGATATATTATGATCCCTATCATAATATCATTGAAACTCTTTTCAATCGATTGGAACAGTTCCAACTCTGCCCATCAAAGATCATCGATCATCAAGATGATGCTCGTGGGTCTCACAATCCTCCATTGAAACCTAGCAGTATGTAGTGGCAACCCAGTAGAATAAAAGGTGATGAACCTCTAGATGCAGTTAACGTATGATATAGTCCCTCTACATGAGTCCCGACCAGATGGCAGGTCATGGATGAATTATCAAATCTCATCATCGATTATATGATAGATTCAATCAGCTCGAGTCCATATATGATTTCTATGGAAACTCTTTTCCATCAATCACACTACTATGGCCATAGACTTAAAGACTCAGCTTCTAAAATTTCATAAGACTACTCCCTTCTGCTAGGGTCTATAGATCCCATCTTGATGCACACCCTACTCCTACAGTAGATCAACTGTCGCCAACATCCACTACAAGGGCTCATTGAGATCTATGTTTATATATCAGTCAAACTCAAGCAACCTCATTGTAAGTAGTAGAGCCATCTCAGTTCGAAAGATCAGTTATACAACTGCAGCATCGAAAAAGTCACTAACGAGTGAGCAGACATCCATGTGACTTTTCATGTTGGTCACGCTCAGTGCTAGTTGTTCTCTAACAACCACCTGCACTCTCGCTCCAATGTCACTACACTGCAGACTGAAACTCATCTGCTCGAAGGAAGTGATCCGTGCACTGATCTATCTGGATCAATCATCATCTCCATGATGATCCTATGACCAGGAGCAATTTAGGAATTAACCATCAATGACACATGTCTCAAATTCTCAACTCTTTGAGAATATATGTCATCATCTTGTTAATCCCTTGGATGATTCATGGACACATAAAATATGAATGGTAATATGAATGCCCATAAAGTATAAAAATATTCCTAGAAATATAATATGCATCAGTCAAGATTGGCTTCTAGGGCATACATCCAACAATTTCTTATTTGACTAAAGTCAATCTGCCATGTACCAAGTCCTATCTTCATAAGACAGATTTTGGTCTTAGGTTAGCTAAGTGACTTACCAATGGATCATCCACATCTCATGTAGAGTTTGCTCTCTGCACCTCAGTGTATTTCTACTTGAGGTAGTCGCATGTTTTGTGCTCTATGTACTTGGATATCTGATGAGACCTAAGCTCCTTAGCAAGGGCTATGGTATCGTTATCTTTGCAGTATAGTGTCATGACATCTGATGGCATGACATCCAATTCTGTAACTAACATTAAAATCAGAATACATCCTACACATCTATAATGTACTCAGCTTCCATCAATTGATTATTTGAAACCCTTCCAATATATCGACATAGGGACACACCTATGATGTAGACATTCTACCATCAACATCAGACATAAAATCTGAATTGATATATCCTCCCACTTCTAGCTTTGATCTTTCTCCAAATTAAGAATAAATCTTTAGTTCTTCTCAAGAGCTTAAGGATGTTTTCACAGCAATCTAGTACTCTCAGCCTGGATACAACTGATATCTACTCGTGATATTTACAGTATTAACTATATTAATTCAAATATATTACATGGCATACATCTATGCCCAAAAGAGTAGCAGACTCCTCTTCGAGATTTCTATATTGAATCCTTTCAGCATCTACTCTCTGTACTTTATCTATGAAAATACAAGCATCTAATTGCATCTATCTTTATAGATCTTTAAGATGCTTGCCTTATGTCTTTCATGAAGAATTCTATATTCAATCATATTTTAACTGATGTCAGCATTGGACACTCCCACTGATCTTTTTAAAAATACATAATTCCTCATTTCGATCAAACAATTTGATCGTATCAATATTCCAACTCCAAGATTATCATGGACATTATGATCTCCTATCACATAAGCTACTCCATATAGAAATCTTCAAAGATATTCAGTCAGAAAAGCTAATTCACATCCATTTCTTGGAGTCAATGTCAAACATCACCTCATAGTAGATTTTGAGATCATCTCTACGCTCTCCATCTCCCATGAGAAATGACTTTCTCTACATCCTCTGTTAAGCATACGCAAGTATCTTTCGAGAGGATTGGAGATCCTACTATATGTACGAGGTGGAGGAGGAATATACGTCTACTGGCTCATCATGAAAAGATTCTTTAGATTCTATGGCTCGTTGCTCTTCAGAGACACTCTCTTCGAGCTTAACTTTTCTCCTACTGCTTCATCTTGGTTAAATAATTTTTCAAGAAGATAGCATGTCGAGTTACAATCATATTGTAATCTTTTTAGAAAGTAGTATCACAAACTCTTTTAAGATGAGCTTTATAGATCTATCCTCTAACATATCACCTGCTGTCCTTGACACAGGTTGGACATCTTTGATCTCAAAATAATCAAGATTCAGTTCTCATCATGCCATATCTGATACGTGTGGTAGGAACAAGTTTAGAGAGAATCCAATTTTATAGAAATAAAGTATGTCCCTAAAAAAATATAAATAAATCAGTGAAGTTTATTATGAACCAGATCATATCTCATATAGTCCCATAACTCTTCTTATCTCGTTAAGCTGAGATATACTAAGAGCAATCCAATATGAAACTATGTCATTTTATGAGATAACCAAAAAATTTTTTGATTAGTATTGCATCCTCGATCCGATCGAAGTACCTTTAAAATTTTTTGATTTACTTCTCTACTTTACATTGAAATTATTTAAATCTTTCAAAAATTTTAGATTTATATCTCATATACTTACCCATACATAACTGATCATCGATAAAGATAATGAAGTAGAGACAACTCCTTTCAGTAACATATCACATGGGCTACACACATCAAATGTGTATAAGGATAAGTATCTCAGTGATCTTTTTTCTCTTATCCCACAAGAGTAGCTTGATCATATTTTTTCAAAAAGATGATGCACAAACTAGATATGACTCAACAGTTAATGAGCCCAAAGCTCATATTTCTTCAATTTGTTAATCATTTCTTCTCCAATACGATCTAGCCTAAGGCCCCACATATACTTTAAGGTTTATCTCAATTATGGATCTCTCAGATCCAATGATATTTACTACTTGCTCAATTAAGTTCATATATGCATCACCATGCAAATGATAGAGAATGTCTCTAAGAACTAAATCTAAATAATGATCGCAAAGGATAGATACCCATGGCCACAGCAGCAACTGTTGTCCTATAGCCAATTTAAGGGTTACTTCCTCAGCCCTCTACCTTCCCATAAACTCTATAAAAATCACTAGAGTCGACAACTCAACTGGGAGAAGAGAAAATTGCAAGGATAGTATTGAGCAATTTTGACAAGCCTACTCTAGGCATATCTTTATTTCTTTAGGCCCTTAAGTATTTACCTCTGAACTCTTTCAAGGTTCTTTTGTTATCAATATTTTGATCAATTCAGATAAGGTGCCATGATGGTCATTCATGTGATAGTTTACCATAAACTACCCATATAAACTAATCAGAGATTGCAGGATCAAATCTAAAAGTAATTTCTTTTGCATGGTCATGTCAAGCCTTTCAAGCTTCTTAATGTCCTCGATCATTATCAAATAACGATCATAGACTGACTGTCCATCATGTATCAGATGCACTATGCAACTCTGATCATCTCACAACACTTGTAGATGAATCAATATATTGCTGGTAGTGAACATGTGCTCATGCATATGTTGGAGTTTATCTAACATAGACTTCAATATTTAGCACTATCTTAATTGTCGTTGTCCATCCACTCATCAAGTATAGCTCGTTGACTTTAGACTGGACAGGCTGTTAACATTAGAATAGTCTAGTAGAGAATATTACTTAATTTTTTAAAATTAAAAATGATTCTTAGGTTTATGAGCTAGTCTATGTAATTGATTTTGTTAATCGATTGATATCTAAGATTTAAGCTAGAGGTTGGAAGCTAACACAATAAACAGCAAAGAGTAAAGATTTTAGTTAGATATTTGTACTTATTTTTATAATTTATTCTAAGAATTTTTAGATACAAAAGAAACTTCCACTATTTTATCAGATCTCCCATACTCTCCAGGTGGAGAAACGAAAATCTTAATACGACAACTGGATTTTTAGTGGGTACTATGGTCCCACCGATGTCGTGCACCTCACCTAATAGTTATTGGTAACATGAATGAACATCAATTTATGGACAACTCTTTATCTAGATACTTCTCTAAGCATGTTGCAGCTACTTGATCTCTAAATTATGTGGGCTTACCTAATAGTTATTGCCGCACTCTTTAGTTAAGTCAGACCCACCATTCACAAGCAAGTGCAAAGCCGTCATTGGATCCCTCACCTAATAGTTATTGGGCATAACCCCATCTTTATCTGGGAGTAACTCTTTGCTAATAGAGTGGTTGCGTATTTTCGATGCAACTGAACCACTGTGACCAGCTGAGAACAATCAACACTGGTAGCATGTCGCACATCTACAATGGTGGAAGACCATTGGACTTAATATTTATGGAAAGATTTGAATTTAAGTCTCACCTAATCAGTCATTACATGACTGATCTAATTAGCATGGGCTAAATCAAACCATCAAGCAACCATATTTGAGACTCAATCTTCCAAATTGACCAATAAGTAGAGATTGGTGGAGGTCCCCCTGTTGCTTTCCTTAGATACCAATAAATTGATCCGATCAGCAAACAAAACCAATTAAATAATCACCTTTCAATTACTTACCTTAGACATCAATTACATAATTGATCCAAATAGGTTGGCTTAGGTAAATCAGATTTAAGCCATAGAGCCGAATTAGGTCCTTAAGTTAATCGATTTTACATATGGGTGTCAATCGATTCAATCACCAATAATTGTATGATCTTAAGCTCATTGATCTCACCCTAATCAATACTTTACTCGATTTGATCAACTGCTAAATCAATTTAGATCCAATATGATCAAATCAGAAACCTTATGATGTAATCCAATTACATGACCTAATTTGATCTATCCATGACCAATCCCTTATGCACAAACACTAATTTCATATCTTAAATCTAAATTTTTAGATCTAAATTCTTCACATGAATAGTATATTTTGATCTCAAAATAATTTTAGATCACACATACAAATATGTATCATATACATAAACAATTTCAGGTCATAGAAATAAATTTCAACCCTAAACATACTTTCATATATCATATATATGGATCAAAACAAATCTCGAAACTCTTTTTAGATCTAAACAATAAAATATATATCACATATATATTGAAAAAAATTAGATCTAAATTTTTTTTTAACTAAAAATTTATCATCATTGTAGGATAACCATATAGCATAACAAGTTATGCTGGAGCAACCTTATGTCAGAATGACATCAAAATTTTCAGATCTGAAATTTTTCTTTACAGATTTTAAATCTAAATCCTAGTCTCATGCATATGATGTGGTTCTATCACTGTTGGAGTTTCATAGTTTCATGCATGCAAAATTTTTCAAAATAAATACGCAGCAGAATTTAAAATTTTAGATTAAATCTAATTTAATCAAAGTATGCATAAGATCAAAGCTTCAAACCATAAATAGGATCATCATATGTGAGATAAGATTTAGATATAAAAATCAAATAAAAAAAAATAAATAAAAAATATACCTTGGCATGGATCAATCTTCACCGTAAACAGATAATCATGGATGTCTTTCGAAAGTCTCTTGTAGCTGCACAAGTATCTGGTCTCTATGGATATCTATATGAGACTCTGATCTGATTAAAAGCTTTTTGATCTCATCGAGGTGCTAGCTCCTTGTAGAGATCGCATCTTGATGGTTAAAAATTATCTTTTCTCTCAAGATACTCTTAGAGAAGAAGAAGATGATAGGAAGATCTTGATCTCTATGCTAGAGATCATGAGAAGAACCCTTTCTTCTCTTTTCTTCCTTAAACCCATGCACCAAATCTCTATAATAGAGATGTAAGAATTTTATCCAACTTTTGGACAAGGAGAAAAAGAGAAATCCATATCTAAACATGAATAAAAGAGAGAGAGAGATGTCCTAACAACCAACCTTTGGTTGTTGTAAGAAAGAAGAGATATGCTTCAGCATACCTCACGTTAAGGAGCCATGATGCCGCACCCTCTCCCCTTTTTTTTCTCATGCATGCTCCTTCCCTTTTGGACATGAAAACCTGATGCAAATCTTATCTTTGACCATCCCATATGGTGCTGTTTAAATAGGTGAAGAGGAGTTTGAGTTTAGGAAGAGATAAGAGTCCAAACTCCTTTGGACTCTAACTTATTTTGTGCCGCCCACCACCAAAATTTTATGCACCTCTCATCTCACAAAAAGGAGTTTTCTCTTGATTTTTACATGCTAAATTGTAGATGGGGTGTGGATAATTTTGTGGAGTCAAATCTGGTTTGGGTGTGGGCTTCTTATGGAGCATGGAGAAAGTAGAGTCCAATCCTCATAGGACTCCTATTTAGGTGGCAGATTTAAATCAAATTAAATTTCAACCAATCTTAATCATATTAGGACTTGATTAGACCCAAATAGATGAAAATTTAAATCTAATTTAGAGTCCAAACTATTTAGATTAGATGTCAACTAATTGGAGAAGGAATCTTAGTCCTTTTGGACTCTCTCTTGGTGCTTGAGTCAAACTCAATTTAATCCTAATCAATTAAGATTTAGTGCACCCATGAAAATAAAAATTTTTAGTCCAAATAAGAATTCAAACATTCTTGTTTAGATCCTAGTCTAATTAAGAATTGAGTCAAACTCAAATCTTAATTCAAATAGGAATCATTCTCCCATGCAATTTAAGTTATCTTATAACCCAATCAGGTTTCATCAAATCAAATCCATGTCAAGTCAAATTAAATTCAATTTAATTAGACTTGATGCAAGCCCCATAGCTCAATCAAATTGAGCCACTTAGCAATCCAATTACAATTAATCCTTCTTTAACTCACTAACTCTTTAGTGAGTTATATAATGCAACTTTTGCATTGGATCAATCATTAATCAAATTGATAATCAAATTCTGTCATGATTCATAATCATGATTCAACTATCTGATCAGTCAAAGTCTCTTTTGTGTGTACCCCATAAGTTTTATTATGTCTGGTAGTGAGATATATTATGATCTCTATCACAATATCATTAAAATTCTTTTCAATCGATTGGAATAATTCTAACTCTGTCCATCAAGGATCATCGATTATCAAGAAGATACTCGTGGGTCTCACAATCCACCAGTGATACCTATAGTATGTAGTGGCAACCTAGCAGAATAAAAGGTAATGAATCTCTCGTACAGTTAACGTATGATATGGTCTCTCTATCATGAGTTCCGACCAGATGGAGATCATGGATGAATCATCAAATCTCATCATCGATCATATGATAGATTCAATTGGCTTGAGTCCATATGTGATTCCTATGAAAAAAATTTTTCATCAATCACACTGCTATAGTCATAAACTTAAAGACTCAGCTTCTTAAATCTCATAGGACTACTCCTTTCTGCTAGGATCTATAGATCCCATCTTGATGCACACCCTACTCCTACAGTGGACCAACTATCGCCAACATCTACTTCAAGGGCTCATTGAGACCCATATTTATATGTTAGTCAAACTCCAGCAGCCTCACTGTGAGTAGTAGTGCCATCTTAGGTCAAAGAACCAGTCACATCGAGAAAGTCACTAACGAATGAGCAAACATCCATGTGACTTCTCATGTTGGTCATGCTCAGTACTAGTTATTCTCTAACAACCACCTGCACTCTCGCTCCAGTGTCACTACACTGCAGACTCAAATTTATTTGCTCGAAGGAAGTGATCCGTGTACTGGTCTATCTGAATCAATCACCATCTCCATGATGATCCTATGATCAAGAGTAATTTAGGAATTAACCATCAATGATACATGTCTCAAATTCTCAACTCTTTGAGAATATGTGTCATCATCTTGTTAATCCTTTGGATGATTCATGGACACATAAAGCATGAATGGTAATATGAATATCTATAAAGTATAAAAATATGTCCTAGAGATATAATATGCGTCAGTCAAGATTGGCTTCTTGGGCATACATCCAACACAAATTGTGCTTGTCCTAGAAATTTTTCATGAAAGACATAGGGGAAGCATCCTTTATATTAGGGATTAAGATCTATAGAGATAGATCTACAAAAATACTAGGCCTTTCACAGAAGATGTATATTAAGGAGGTACTGAAGAGGTTCAGCATGGAGAACTCTAAGGAGGGACTTGTATCCTTAGATATGGAATCTATCTCTCCAAGAAGATGTACCCCAACATATCGGAAGAGATAAAATACATGAGCAAGATCTCATATACTTTAGCAATTAGGAGCCTCATGTATACCATACTTTGTACACAACCTGATATTGCCTATGCCATGAATGTCACGAGTAGATATCAGTCGAATCCAGAGAAAAACACTAGACTTCTATAAAATGTATCCTTAAGTACTTGAGAAGGACTAAGGATATATTTTTATCTTTGACAATGGAGAATTGAGGGTACAAAGTTATATTGACTCAGACTTATGTCTGACGTCGATGATCAAAAATCGACATCAGGTAGTATTTCTTATACAATGGTAGTGCTATAAGCTAGAAGAGTTTCAAGCAGCCTGTTATTGCAGACTCTACCATAAAAGTAGAATACATCACCACATTGAAAGCTACTAATGAGGTGTTCTGATTTAAGAAGTTTATCACAAAGCCAGTGTGATGCCATCAGATGCCGTCCCACTCTATTGCGACAACAACGATGCCATAGCTCATGCTAAGTAGCCGAGATCTCATGAGAAATTTAAGCACATCGAGTGATGATTCCACCTCACATGATTATCTCGAGAAGGCATACATCGAGGTTAAGAGAGTCAACATTGCAGACAACGTAGCTGATCCACTGATGAAGCAATTGAACTAGCAAAAGATTGAAGCCTACCTTGAGAAGATAGGACTTAGATTTATAGCCAATTGACTTTAGGTCAAGTGAGAGGTTGTTAGATGAATGCCTTAGAAGCTAGATTGGCTGACACTTGTAAATCTTTCTTAGAGTATATTTTGTAATATTGACTTATAAATTAATAAAGTTAGATTTATTTTTATTCATATATATATTTTAAGTGTCTATGAATCATCTTTTGGATTAATAGAAATAATAACATATATTCTCAAGAGTTAAAATTTAAGACATGGGTCGTTATAATTAATTCATAAATTACTCTCAATCATAAGATCATCATGAAAATGATGTTTGATCTAGAGAGATTGGTGCACAATCACTTTCTTAGGATAGATGAGTCTTAAATCTATGGTGTGGAGACATCGAAGCAAGAGTGCAAGTACTTATTAGGAATAAGGATACTGAGTGTGAGCAAATATGAGTAGTCACTAGGATGTCTACCTACTCATCAGTGACTAACTCGATACTATGGTAGTATGACTAGTTTTTTAACCTACGGTACCTTAACTGTTCATAATGAGATTACTGTAGTTTAACTACATCATAACTCGATCTTCTAGCTATACGAGTCTTGAGGTATATATTGACTCAGTAGACTCATTGTAGGAATAGGATGTGCATCAAGATAGGATCTATCAACCTCGGTAGATGAGGAGTGGTCCTATGTAGATCATGAGACTGAGTGCTAAAGTCCATGGCCATAGCAGTGTAAAAATAGAAAGGTGTTTCTATTAGGTTTCACATCAGACTCGAGTCGAATTGATTCTAATATATGATAAGAAACAGGTTTGATGAGTTATCCTTAACCTATATTTTATCGAGACTCATGATAGAGGAACCGAATTATACGGTAACTGCACTTAGAGGTTCATTATTCATTTTGTTGGATTGCCATCATATACTGTTAGGAGTCACTGGTGGATTATGGGACTAATTAGAATTATATTGATGATCAATAATTCAAATTAGTTGAATTGGAAAGAGTTTCAATCCATCAAAAAATTTTCGATGATATTACTGATAGATATCATAACATATCTCACTATCAAATAAAATTGGACCTATGGGATCACACAAATAAAAATTTTGGTCTAGGATTGTACAATTGGGCTAAGTGTAGTTTGATTGGTTAGGATTAATTAAGTCTTAGCTTTGGGTTTAAGGCAACAATGCTAGCACATGGTTAAATCCATCCTCTCCTACTTGATTTAGGTTTTCTGTTAGATAGGGTCTAACCAAATCTAAGCAAGCTCATTAGGATAACAAGAGTTGGAGTTCTTGAAGTCTTCCATCATGTAAGAATTAAAGGATGGGGCCATCAATAGTTGGCACCCCACTTTTCTATGTGATGGCGCTCCACTTTTCTACATAAAATATTCAGGAGAGATTAGATGGGATGCCCCAAATGGATGAGATCAAAAGGGGTGCCACCTTGTGGATAGGGAGAGGGATAGGGATAAAGCTCATCTAAATTTGAAGAGTTCAAATTTAATTTAAGATAATAAGGATAAGAAGGAGGTGGTTATATCTGAATTCAAATTCAGATTTGAATTTGGATTCGAATTTGAAGTGTTCGAATTCAAATCTGAGAGGATTGACTTAGGTGACAACAACCCTTATCCCTTGCACTCACCACATCTAAATTCCTCGATAATTTTGTGCAACAAAATGAAGGGAGAAATCAGATGGGGTGGTTCCTTAGCAGAGTCCTTCTGCTTTAAGGCATTTGATTCAATCAAACATCTATAAAAGGGCCCCTATCAAACAGTTAGACACTAGTGCTCATTACAACAAAGTCTCCATGCCTCCTTTCCACTTCTCCACACCATCTCCACTCTCCTCTCTAATCTTTGATCCTCTCCCATGTTCAAAGGTGTTGGGCATTCTATCTGGTGGTCTCGAAGTGTCGAGATCCATCTGATATACATGAAAAATAAGAAGACTGCGATCAAGCACTGATCGAAACTCTACTAGAGATCATATTCAAAGCTGATCCAAGAGCTTGCAAATCTATCTAGGAGTAGATGGATCAAAGATGGAGAGAGCATCCTAGTTTGAGCCCGTGTGGATACCTATAGAGACCAGACATGTACGTGGCTTAATAACGAATCTTGAGATTCCATGATCATCGGACTGTGGAGTTCTTCTATCCGCATAAGGTGATGTAATTATCTTAATATTTTGATTTAAATTATTTAAATTTTTATTTTTTTTCTTAATCTAGATGCATGATCGATCTGGCTACAATTGAGATTAGATCTCGATCGAATCGCACATTGGATCGAAAAATTATTGAATTCTGCTGCATCCTATTTTGATCGATCAGGTGTGCGGTCTTTCCTTCACTATTCCATTTTAATTTTGGCTTAGAAGATCATTGCAGGAACGTAACATGCAGATCCTATCTTGGAAAAGAAAAAGGATTTTATATTAACATAAAAGAATTGATGAAGTGTGGGCAAGCTAAATAGTGGGTTGGAAAGGCAAACTGGGTTCCTAATGTTGGGCAATGGGCTGTTCTTGGTCTTTGCTGGAGTTTTGTCCAAGATAAGGATGTTAAGGCTTAACTCATTTCGCATGTGTTACTTATTCAACATAGTGTAAGTTGGGTGGGATTATCTATTTAATAAACTGGTGATATGTAGTGTAGATATCAAAAATCAGTTTGACTAGGTTGTCGAGCTAGCTAGTATGTTAAAGGGCTCAATGAGGCGGTGCACAAATCCAAAGAGCTGGGTGGAGATCTTGATACTTCTTGAATGACGAACGGTGGTGGTTGGATTTTCAATCCAATGCCAGGGCCGGTTCTAATATACTACAAATTATTTGCTTGCTATAGTGTCCAATGAGGGGACATTTCAATGCTTTAGTCAAATAATTCTCAAAAAAATATGGAAGGTTCTGAGTAGGTGGTAGAGATGATCCCTCAAGCACACATAGAGCTTTAGCTTAGCAAGCTTAGACATCTCTTGAATTTACTTAAGTTCACTTCGCTTGATATGACTTAGCTAGATGATCCTCTTGAGTAGTTTATATAGGTGAGGGCCAAAACCTATTGTGATGGAATCTTGGATGATGTACACGCTAGCAGGATCTTCAATCCAACACCAAGGTCGGTCCTGAAACACCATAGATAGAAAAGTTCCTTGTCAAAAGGTGTTTGGTGAAGGATTCTCCAATGCTTAAGTCAATAATTAACTCTCAGAGAAATAAAGAAGGTTCTGAGTTGGCACTATAGATGATCCCTCAAGAGCATAGAGGGCTTCAATTTAGCGAGCACAGGCTTCTCTAAACTTTACTTAAGTTCACTTGACTTGACTTACTTAGAGGATCCCTTAGGAGAATTTATATAGACGAGGGCTAGAACCCACAGTAATGGAATCTTGGGATGTGAGAGGCAGCCATTTTGGATAATTGCTCACATGTTCGGTAGATATTGCATGGATAATTCTCCTATGCATATAGTTATGGAAATTGTTTTATTGTTATAGGCTAACTATAACTAAGCAAGAGGAGATTTGGGCATCTCCATGCACCTCTGGACTAGCTACATGACGAGAACTCGTTGGCCAAGATAAAGGCTTCATGGCAAAATCATGGAGACTCTGATTGATCGGTCCTACTACATTGGCTATATTTGGTTCCAAGGTGTATCACATGAGATCAAAATTATTTAATAAATAGATTGAGTTCAAATTAATAGATGTTTGATCTAACCTTCATTTAACTCAGTCTATATCTAGTTTGGTCCAACCCAATTGCATCCCTAGCCGAAGAAAGTGCAACCAATTTTTTTTTAGTTTTGATTAATCTTTACGTTAGAACTTGGTGCTCATCATTTTATTTTTTGTCATGACATGGTGATAACTTTGGTCACCATTATTCTCATAAAAAGTAAAATAATTAATTAGACTGATTAGATCCCATCAAGCTTCGTTTCATTGAGAGGAAGAAATGAAATTAATAATGGAGACGACCTGTCTTGTGTAGCTTTCAAATGGGGACTACTGACCATCATTTCATGGCTCGCTCTTTTTGAAGTAGATAAGGAACCATTTCATGGTGTGCGTCCCAAGTGGATGAGGATAGAGTCCCATGAGATGAGCATTCTGATCCCTTGATCAACTTGGACTATGGGGCGCAAATCTCACTGTGCTTATCCAGTGTTGGTGCCAACAGTAGGAGGGATTGTAGAGATTATTATCTGATATGATCAGATGATATCACTCCACCAATCAAAAATTTTTTAGAATTAATTAGAATTTTTTGATTGGTCGAATGATGTGGCACTGCATGGCGCAGCAAGGTCTATTTAAACCCTGTCTGCACCTAGGGTTTAGAGACTCTATGCAATAACCAATAAAAGCCCGAATCCTCTCCATTTCTCCATGCCCCCTCTGCTCCTTTCCCTCCCCTCTTCACATCCAAGAGGTTGGGCATCCATCTGGTGCTTTTCCAAGGCATGGTGGCTCTCTGATTAGAAGGCTGCAGAGATTTATCGAGAAGCTACTGCTCCAGCTTCATAAGATCTTTTGAAGATCTTCCATATCAGATTTAGATTTGATTTTTGGATCAAATATTTACAAGGAGAAGATGATCCAGATCCTGCTCGAGTGGATACCGGTAGAGGCTAGTCGACTGCGTGGCTATTTTAGAACCTCGGGCATTGCTGCGATCATCTACAGAATAATCTAGTTACCCTAGAGGTATTTCTCTATTCTTCATATTTTAGATTTAATTTTAGATTTAATATTAGATAATATGAATTAGATCTAATAGATTTTAGATCTGAAATATCATAGAATAATTTTTTTTTAAATATTTCACCCCAAATCTCATTAGATCTGAAAGATCCTACAAGAAAAAAGTCAGTTTTTCTTCAGGAGGTAGTTATATCTGAATTCGAATTTAGATTTGAATTTGGATTCGAATTTGAAGTGTTCGAATTCAAATCTGAGAGGATTGACTTAGGCGACAACAACCCTTATCCATTGCACTCACCACATCTAAATTCCTTGATAATTTTGTGCAAAAAAATGAAGGGAGAAATCAGATGGGGTGGTTCCTTAGTAGAGTCCTTCTGCTTTAAGGCATTTGATTCAATCAAATATCTATAAACGGGCCCCTATCAAACAGTTTGACACTAGTGCTCATTACAACAAAGTCTCCATGCCTCCTCTCTCTTCTCCACACCATCTCCACTCTTCTCTCTAATCTCTGATCCTCTCCCATGTTCAAAGGTGTTGGACATTCCATCTGGTGGTCTCGAAGTGTCGAGATCCATCCGATATACATGAAGAAATAAGAAGACTGCGATTAACACTGATCGAAACTCTACTAGAGATCATATTCAAATCTGATCTAGGAGCTTGCAAATCCATCTAGGAGTAGATAGATCAAAGATGAAGAGAGCATCCTAGTCTGAGCCCGTGTGGATACCTATAGAGACTAGACATGTACGTGGCTTAATAGCGAATCTTGAGATTCTACGATCAACGGACTGCAGAGTTCTTCTATCCGCATAAGGTGATGTGATTATCTTAATATTCTGATTTAAATTATTTAAATTTTATTTTTTCCTAATCTAGATGCATGATCATCTGGCTACAATTGAGATCAGATCTCGATCGAATCGCACGTTGGATCGAAAAATTTTTGAATTTCGCTGCATCCTATTTTGATCGATCGGGTGTGCAGTCTTTCCTTCACTATTCTATTTTAATTTTGGCTTCGAAGATCATTGCAAGAATGTAACATGTAGATCCTATCTTGGAAAGGAAAGAGGATTTTATATTAACATAAAAGAATTGATGAAGAGTGGGCAAGCTAAATAGTGGGTTGGAAAGGCAAACTGGGTTCCTAATGTTGGGCAATGGGCTGTTCTTGGTCTTTGCTGGAGTTTTATCCAAGATAAGGATGTTAAGGCTTAACTCATTTCACATGTGTTACTTATTCAACATAGTGTAAGTTGGGTGGGATTATCTATTTAATAAACTGGTGATATGTAGTGTTGACATCAAAAATCAGTTTGACTAGGTTGTCGAGCTAGCTAGTATGTTAGAGGGCTCAATGAGGCGGTGCACAAATCCAAAGAGCTGGGTGCAGATCTTGATACTTCTTGAATGACGAACGGTGGTGGTTGGATTTTCAATCCAATGCCAGGGCCGGTTCTAATATAGTACAGATAATTTGCTTGCTAAGTGTCCAATGAGGGGACATTTCAATGCTTTAGTCAAATAATTCTCAGAGAAATATGGAAGGTTTTGAGTAGGTGGTAGAGATGATCCCTTAAGCGCACATAGAGCTTTAGCTTAGCGAGCTTAGACATCTCTTGAATTTACTTAAGTTCATTTCGCTTGATATGACTTAGCTAGATGATCCTCCTGAGTAGTTTATATAGGTGAGAGCCAAAACCTATTGTGATGGAATCTTGGATGATGTACAGCACTAGCGGGATCTTCAATCCAACACCAAGGTCAGTCCTGAAACACTATAGATAGAAAAGTTCCTTGTCAAAAGGTGTTTGGTGAAGGATCCTCCAATGCTTAAGTCAAATAATTAACTCTCAAAGAAATAAAGAAGGTTCTGAGTTGGCGCTATAGATGATCCCTCAAGAGCATAGAGAGCTTCAATTTAGCAACCACAGGCTTCTCTAAACTTTACTTAAGTTCACTTGACTTGACTTACTTAGAGGATCCCTTAGGAGCAATTTATATAGACGAGGGCTAGAACCCATAGCAATGGAATCTTGGGATGTGAGAGGCAGCCATTTTGGATAATTGCTCACATGTTCGGCAGATATTGCATGGATAATTCTCCTATGCACATAGTTATGGAAATTGTTTTATTGTTATAGGCTAACTATAACTAAGCAGGAGGAGATTTGGGCATCTCCATGCACCTCTGAACTAGCTACATGATGAGAACTCGTTGGCCAAGATGAAGGCTTCATGGCAAAATCGTGGCGAACTCTGATTGATCAGTCCTACTACATTAGCTATAGTTGGTTCCAAGGGGTATCACATGAGATCAAAATTATTTAATAAATAGATTGAGTTCAAATTAATAGATGTTTGATCTAACCTTCATTTAACTCGATCTATATCTAGTTTGGTCCAACCCAATTGCATCCCTAGCTGAAGAAAGTGCAACCATTTTTTTTTAGTTTTGATTAATCTTTACGTTTGAACTTGGTTCTCATCATTTCATTTTTTATCATGACATGGTGATAACTTTGGTCACCATTATTCTCATAAAAAGTAAAATAATTAATTAAACTGATTAGATCCCATCAAGCTTCATTTCATTGAGAGGAAGAAATGAAATTAATAATGGAGACTACCTGTCTTCGTGCAGTTTTGAAATGGGGACTACTGACCATCATTTCATGGCTCGCTCTTTTTCCAAGTAGATAAGGAACCATTTTTTGGGCTTTAAAATTTCATCCTTTCTCTGGTTCTCGCTTTGATCATATTATTTCAAGAACCTATATTTCTAGAAGAATTAGGAAAAGTTGGAACATTGTTGGAGATATTGCCTATAAGAGCGGACAAATTTAAGGATATCATCATCCAAGTCATCCCAATTCAAATCATCCTAATCAATTGCTAAGCAATACGTCAGCAAAGAATGGATTATGGTTGCGATAAAAAATTTTTAGTAAAGCTGTTATCTGAGAAGGGTTTGGCAGCAATTAGTACCTAATGGCGTAGATTAAATCTAACAAAGATAAGTACCTAATGACATAAATTTATTTGTGGCTAAATTAACCTTTCCAACTTTCTTATTCATCATAGTTAAGTAAATAAAACTCAATCTTCTTGAACTAATATTTAGACCCACCGTATGGTGATGATGTCTATGACGACGATAACAAGTGATATTATAACATGCAAAAAGAAGTTTAATAAAATGAAACAATTATGTCTGTCACTACTCTAAATGGAGGCTAGATTTAGCAAATATGGTTTATCCATTATAACGCTAAACCTAGCAGGCTACCATGATCGGACAATGTCTTTTCCAAAGATTGGGAGGACTCAAATACAATATTATGCCCCCTAAAGCTTAAATGAAAAAATAAGATAAAATCTAATCAATCTACCCATACCTTCTAGGTTTGCAAGGCAAGGACCCATTATTAAAATGGAAAGTTATAAAGCACTTTTGTTCATCTATATTATTAGTTCACCCAAGATTGAAAACGTAAGGCAATTCTTCTATAGATTCCAAGCATCATATATTTTTCACATACATAAATATACATGTTGGTTTATTAATAAAATAATTAATTCAAAATTTTGTTTGAAATAATCCCATATTAGATACTTAGATATTAAACCTTATCTTAGACTCCTAGATAACTAGTTTTCTAAATAAAAAGAAAAGATTCAGCTTTTATTTTTGTTTCTCTCTCCTCTCTTAAAATTCTATTAGAATTTTACAGATACATTTTCTTTTCTCCTATGGTATAGCATAGAGATACTTTCTCTTTTCATAAGACATCCTGAATAGATGCTTCACAAATGGACTTTCGAGAGGCTTTCATAAACGAAAAGATGCATTTTATGCATCTGACATAATCGTTAAGAAATGGATAGATTATGTAAAGCATTGCATCCAATGAAAAGATACCTAACCATCCAATTATACTTTGTTTATCAACATCCATGAATAACACCAAATTATAAAAGAGAATTGAGAATATTAGGTAAGTGAACTCAAGTGCACCTATTGGTCATTTGAGGAGATGATTGTGTCCACAAAAAGAAAAAATTGAGAAAGGTATCTTGATTCTCCTTCATTAGAGTACACTTCAGAAAGAACATGAAACGGTTCATTGTATTTTGGGAGTAGATCATTATCAACATTTTACACTTGGATATTGCAAATTCTACTACGATGAAAGCACTTTCCATAGCATGCCTTGAACCGGATAATATCAAAACATAATTTATTTCTTCCATGTGTCTAGAAAGTCATTAATTAATATTAAAGATAAAATAATAAAATTTTATAAAAGAGATTTAGAATATTTTAGAAGAAAGATTTCTAACAATTTTAGAGTAGAATCTATTTTGTTTGCTATTGTGCTTAGGGTAGTCTAAGATGATTACACTTCTACAAAAATTAGAGAAATTTTCTGAGCAAAATTTTAGTCACCGGTGATGCCAGATGTGATGTTGGCTGAGCCTTTTAATATTGTACTTTGTTATTAAAAATCCAAATCCGAGTATGGGCACTACCACCTCTACCACTACAGATTCAATAACCATTACCACGGACCCTACACAATCAAATATAGAAAAAGATTTTTTTTGATAAAAATATAGAAAAAGATTTTATTTGGCATGATATAATTTCGTCTGCTCTTTCTCACATACATTATGATATATATTGCACTAGTTCCATTGCACATGAGATATGGGAGCAAAGAACATGAAGATCTACAAAAATATATTGTAGGAAAGTTTCTAAACCATAAAATGATAGACAAAAAATCAGTAGTGCAACAAACTCATGAACTATAAGCTTTAGTTTATAATATGAGCTAAGAAGGAATCTATTTTGATGAGAAATTTCTTATAGCCACAATTTTTACAAACTACCTCCTAAGTGGAAATCTTTTATATTATCATTAAAACATAAAAGAGATCGGCCAGCTACGAGTGATATAAAAATTTCACTTCAAATAAGAGAAAAATATAGAGAAAAAAATAAAATATCTAATGACTTTTAATATAAGGTAAATTTGATAGAGAGAAACAAAATTAAAAATTTTTGAAAAAAATAATAATCTTAACCCTCAATCAAAAATTAATAAAAATAAAAATAAAAATAAAAATATTATTATGTTTGTGGTAAACTTAGGCATTTTGCGAGAAATTGCTACTATCGGAATGATAAGCCTCTAAAGAGTCAAAAAGATTAGAACAGCCCGCAAGTAAATATAGTAATTGTCGAATCTAGTTCGCCTAAAGTCGATGAAAATTTTTTTCTATAAATCTTAAGATAAATCTAGCATATTAATCTACTGATTCATAGATCAAAATTGATGCTAATGTCCATGTTGATAAATCTCTATTCTCTACTTATCAAGCCTCCGATGGAAATACTGTGAAGATGGGGAGCTCTGGTGATGCATATCGAGAGGTGAAGGAAAAATAGTCATGATACTAACATCTAGCTAACTCTCCATAAGGAGCAACACATACCAAAATTAGCATGAATCTCATTAGTGGTTCTTTGCTAATAAGAGAGCTAACCTTTGAGTCAAATAAAGTCATTATAAACAAAAATGATAATTTTATTGGAAGGGATTATATATCCAATCATGTGCTCAAATTAAATGTAACAAAAGTTGAAAGCAATAAAATCATTCCTTCTTTTGTTTAGAGTATTGAATTTTCTAATTTTTGGCATGGTAGATTTGATCATGTAAACTATAATATTGTTAAAAGAATGATGAATTTAAATTTAATTCCTAAATATGATATTAATACAAATAAGAAAAATAAGATATACGTACAATCTAAGCAACTAAAAAAATCATTTAAAATAGTACATAAAAAAATAAATTTTAAAATTAATATATAGTGATGTATGTGACTTAAACATTCTAACTAAAAAAAAAAATAATATTTTATTACTTTTGTTGATGATTTCTTCAAACAGTGTTCTATGTTTCCAAAAAACTTGAAATTTTTACATTAGAAGAGAAGAATATTCTCAAATGCACTTAATAATTTTTGTGAAACAAATGGTATTAATGTTCATGAAATCATCCACTCATTCATCCTAATGAGTGAAGTGGCTAAAAAAAAAATAGAACTTTAATTGATATGGTTAATTATATGATTGCTAGATTTGGTATATCTTTTAATATATGGGGAAAGCTCTTCTATCTGCTTGTTAGATGCTTAATATGATTTTCTATAAAAGTTCTAACCTAAGATGTTATGAAATGTAGATGGATAGAAAATCTAATTTGAATCATCTTAAAATATAAGGGTGTTTAGCCAAACTTAAAATTCTTGAAAATAATAAGAGAAAATTGGGTCTTAAAAAAGTAGATAGGTAGTTATAGGAAATTCTCAAGATAGTACTAATTATAGAATTATGATCATAAAATTAGAAATTAATAAAATTGCTGAAATACTATAAAAGAGTCTAGTTTCATTGTTTCCTTTGAAAATATTATGCCTCTTAGAGATAAAGTTGATAGAACTTTTAATCTTTCTAATCTACCTTCTAATAGCGATTCTACTGTAGAGGATATTAGTGAAAATACTAATTCTGCATATTTAGAAGAACCTAGAAGATGTAAAAAACAAAGGACTAAAAGGAATTGTAGAGATGAGTTTACATCTATTTGATCGAAGATAATCTTAAGTGTTATAGTGATGCTATTAATTTGGTAGACTCAATATTTTGGAAGAAAGGTATTAATAATGAAATGGAATCATTAATGAATAATGGAATTTGGGTTCTTGTTGATCTATATGAAGGGTGCAACCCTATAGGCTATAAATAGATTTTAGAAACAAATTAAGGATAGATAGATCTGCAGATAAGTTTAAAGCAAGATTAGTTGCTAAAGATTTTACCAAAAGAAAAATTTTGATTATTTTGATACCTATACTTCAGTAAGTAAAATTGCATCTATTAGGACTTTAATTGCTTTAGCTTCTATATTTCAACTAAAATTTATCAAACGGATGTAGAAACAACATTCTTTAATGGTGATCTTAAAAAAAAATTTATATAGAACAACCAAAAGACTTTATGGTACTCGATAAGAATATAAAGTTTGTAAACTAATTAAATCTTTGTGTGGTCTGAAATAAGCACCAAAACAATGGCACAAGAACTTTGATATGGTTATCCTATCTTATGGTTTATCTATAAGTAAGGTTGATAAATACGTCTATACTAGAGTAAATTGTAATTCTTGTGTAATTATGTGTCTCTATGTTGATGATATTTTAATTTTTAGAACCAACATAGAAATTATTAATAGTACTAAATCTTTCTTATCTAGTAATTTTGATATAAAGAATCTAGATCCAACAAAAGTAATCCTAAAACTCAAATTGGTAAAATCATCTCAAAAGATTACCATTACAGAATTATATTTTATGGAGAAAATGTTAAAAAAATTGATAAGTTTGATTGTCAACCTCCTAGTCCTCGGGGAACATGAACCATCGAACCATTTTCCACATCACTCAGGGTCATGAATGTGGATTACCAACTTAGTGACCTTGGCCGACCAATCTGGTTGCAAATTAAAGTTGCTATCTCGACCCTCTATGATGAGGATCGAGTGTAGAAGTTGTGGTCTCATGGACCCTTGCTAGCAACATTCAAGGTAGACACCAACCTAGTTACTAGTGCTAAAGTCTGGGTGGCCTTAGGAGCAATAGCCAAAACTTAAGAACCCCTAAATGACTACAAGAACTGGAGCAGCTAAAGGAGTAGCCATCAAAATTGCTTCGCTCTGATGAGACTACTTCTTGAGAAGCCTTTGAGGCACATGAATGAGCAAAAATAGGGACAACGATCATCTTCACCTCGGTGATCTATCTTCGGTAGGTCTCTCTTTCATGCAAACAACATCCACCTAGCTTGATGCAATGGGGAGATCAACCTTGGTAGCAACGAGCTTGCTACCATCTTGTTTCTCTCTTCCTCTTCTTCGATGGGCTAGCTTCATTGGGCCTCTTCTTCGGGAATGAAAGTTTTGATTGTTAGATGTATATCCTACAAGCCAATATGGCTGACACATTATATTTTCTTAAGATATAAATTTATACTTAAAATATTAATTTGATCAATAAAAAGATAAGTTTTATCTTCATTCAAGTATGATGTGTCCTTGAATCATCTGAGGAATAAATGCTTAAGATACATATTCTCAGGGTATCAAGAATTAAAGCATGTATAATTAATTTCTAAATTACTCTCGATCATAGTACCATCATGAGAACAGTGATCGATCCGGATAGACCAGCATACAGATCACTTTCTTTAGGTAGATAAGTCTCTAGTCCATAGTGCAGAGATACTGAGCGACAGGTGCAAGTAGTTGTTAGAGAACAACTAGTACTGAACGTGACCATACGAGAGATAACATAGATTTTTACTCAATCATCAGTGATCATCTCGATACTGTAGTTATGTGAATAATCGTTTGACCTGCAGTGGTATGATTGCTCACAGTGAGGCTGCTGGAGTTTGACTGTACATGAACATGACCTCTTAGCCACTTGAGTCCTTGTAGTGTATATTGATGATAGTTAGTCTACTATAGGAATAGGATGCGCATCTAGATGAAATTATCGATCTTAAGAGAGAGGAGTAGTTCGATGAGATTTGAGAAGTTGAGTCCTTAAGTCTGTGGCCACAACAGTGTGATTGATGGAAAAGTATTTTTATGCGAATCACTTTTAGACTTGAGCTGATTAAATTTATCATATGATTGATGTCGAGGTTTGACAATTTATCCATGACCTGTCATCTAGTCGGGACTCACAATAGAAGGATTGAATCATACAAAAACTACACCTAGAGGTTCTTTATTCGATTCTACTAGGTTGCCACTATATACTGCTAGGGGTCACTGATAGATTGTGAGAGCTCACTAAGATCGTTCTGGATCGACGATCTTTATTGAGTTAGAGTGAATGATTTTCATCATTGAAAAAAATTTAATGATACTATTATAGAGATCATGGTATATCTCACTACTAGACATAATGGAACCTATGGGGTCACACAAACAAGAAACTAATTTGGATTGACCAATTAGACTTATGAAGTCCTAATTGGATTAGGATTTAGAAAAATCCTATTGGATTTAAGAAATCTTTGCTAGTACATAGCTAAACCCAATTCCTCTTGGAACTTAGATTCCTTATTTGATAAGGAATAGACCAAGTTAGTTACATGCATTGGACCTAATCCAAATTGGATTTGGAATTGGGTTCATGGAGCTCAATTGTTGGGCGCCAACATGCTTTTGATCAAGCCTTTATTGTACCATTTAATTTGATTAAATTGGATGTACTAAATGTGCATGAATTAGAGGGATCATGGCTCCATCAAATCAGATTTAGGTGTGGGCCATTGGATGGCTTGGATGGGGCGCACGCCCCATCCCTTGTGGCATGAGGACTTCATGTGGGCGCCAACTCTTCTTTCTTTATTTGATAAGGACTAATGATAAGATTTAAGGCTTTAAAAGAAGAGTCCTAATAAGATTAGGAATCTTCTTTAAATAAAGATTTGGAGTTTAATTAGAACTTCAATTAAAAGCCTATATAAAGGACCTCCCCTTGACCTTTAGAAGCAACCAAGCCTCCAAGCAATCAGCCCAAGAGAGTCTCCATGCCTCTCCTCTCTCCCTCTCTTTCGCCAATGCCCAAAGGCTTGGGCATCCAAGCTTCTACACTCCCCAAGGTGTTTGGGCATCCCCTCTTGCTTCCTCTATTTAGTTGGTGTCTGATTTATATCAAGGAAGTTCAAGGAAGAAGAAAAGGCTGAACAAAGGGTTGATCTAAAGGATCCAAAGGCTGATCAAGGGTTGATCAATTACATGTGAAGAAAAGAAGAGGAGTAATCTAAGTTGTTCTTGTGTGGATATCCGTAGAGAGTACTTGCACGGCTAAGAAAGAACCTATTCATCTTTCAAATCTAGATTCAAGAAAAAAAATGAAACAGATATGTGATTTGATCATAAATTTTTATTTTTAGACTAAAATCAGCATGTATTATTTTCAGCATATGAGCTAGATCTTTAAGTGTTTTGATCATATGTATGTATGTTTTAGATTAAAAAAGTTTTGATCTATTACTCTGCTGTATTATTTTTCAAAAGAATTATGAAGTCTGCATACACCATCACCCTACCGATTTCCAACAGTGATATCAGAGCCATAGGTTCATATATATGAAAATAACATGTAAGTTTTGAAAAAAAATTTAAAATCTGATTTTTATTGATACATGAGATGTATGAATGTTTGAATTAGATCTGAAATTCATTTAAGATCTGATCTATAAATTGTATATGAGATACATGATGGCATGCTTGGGTCTGAAATTTATTTTAGATATGACTTTTAGTTTATGTATAAGATACATGAAGACATGCATAGATCTGAAATTTTTTCTAGATCTGAATTTTATTTCATACATGAGATATGTGATGGCATGTCAAGATCTAAAATTTAAATTAGATCTGAATTTAATTCATATATGAGATATATGATGGCATGTCAAAATCTAAAATTTAAACTAGATCTGAATTTTAATTCATATATATGATATATGATTGTATGTTAAGATCTGAAAATTAGTTTTGAGATAAAAAAACTTAATTTCTATGCAAAGAATTTAGATCTAGAATTTAATTTTAAGATCTGAAATTTATATTTGTGCATGAAGGAATGATCATGGGTAGATCAAATTAGGTCATGTGATTGGATTACAATTAAGATTTTTACTTTGAACATAATGGGTCTAAATCGATGATTGATCAAATCGAGTCAAGTGTTGATTAGGATTAGGTCAATAGAGCTAATAATCATACAATTATTATTGATCGAATCGATTAATACCCATATGTAGAATCGATTAATCTAAAGACTTAATTTGGCTTTATGGCTTGAGCATTATTCGTTTAAGCAAACATATTTAGATCAATTGACCAATTGATGTCTAAGATAAGTAATTGAAAGGTGGTTACTTAATTAAAACCCTTGATTCATCAAGGGGGAGCCTCCCACCGATCTTCACTTATCTGGCTAATTTGGAAGATTGAGTCATGAATATGATTTCTTAGTGGTTTGGTTTAGCCCATGCCAATTAGATTAGTCATTTGATGACTGATTGATGATATCTGAAACTAAACCTCCCCATGAATATTAAGTTTAGAAATTTTCTACCATTGTAGAAGTACGGCGTGCTACTGTTGTTGATTGTTCTCGACTGGTTACAATGGTTTAGTTGCATCGAAAATATATAACCACTCTATTAGCAAAGAGTTGCTCCAGAATAAGGATGGGATTGGACCTAATATCTGTCAGGTGAGGAAACCAATGATGGCTTTGCATCTGCTTGCGAGCAGTGGGTTGGGCTCAACTAAAGAGTGTGGTCAATATCTATCAGGTGAGCCTATATGACTTAGAGATCAAGTCGCTGCAACATACTTAGAGAAGCATCTGGACAAGAAGTTATCCACACATCGATATACATATTATCAATATTTATCTGATGAGGTACATGACATCGATGGGACCTCTGCATCTACTATAAATCCAGTTGTCACATTAAGATTTTTGCTTCTCCACTTGGATAGTATAGGGATCCAAAAAAATAGTGGGAGTCTGTTTACTTCTTAAAGTCCCTAGAGTAAGTATAAAATTTAAGTACAAATATCTAACTTGAATCTCTACTCTCATAGTTAAGCCATTTCAGCTTCAAACCCTTTAACCCACATCTTTAAGTCTAATCATTTGACTGAAATCAATTTTAAAGAATGGCTCAGAAACTTCAAGATTATCTTGATATCAAAAAAATTAGGGCATGTGCTTGACCAGGACCCCCAACTTTATCAAGCCATCCTAGTGCTAAGCAGAGAGCAGCCTTTGATAAATGGATGGATGATGACAATTGGGTTAAGTGCTATGTACTGACTTCTATGTCAAATGAGTTGCAGAGCCAGCATAAGCACATGCCTACTGCTAAGGCTATGATCACTCACGTACAAGAGTTGTATAGTGAGTAGAGTCACACTACGTATTTTTAAGTATCCAAGAGACTCTTCAATATGAAAATGCATGAAGGGCACTCTGTCCATGAGCATTGTTTGATAATGATCAGAGACTTTAAGAGCTTGAGAAGCTCGATCTGACTATACAAAAGGAATTGCAAGTGAATCTAATCCTACAATCCCTCACGAGTTCATATAGTCAATTTATTATAAATTTTCATATGAACAAGTTGGACTGCATAATACCTAAACTGGTCAACATATTGGTCACTACTGAGGGAACCTTAAAAAATTCAAAGGGCACTATTCTTGCTGTGGAGTGGGCTTCTTCATCTAAGAAAAATCTGATTAGAAGAAGAAGAACAAGCCTATGAAGAAGCAGAAAAAGAAGAACGAGCCAAACAAGGACACTCCAAAAAAGGCTGTAGTGAAAGGAAAGTGTTTCCACTATGACGTTGATGGCCATTGGAGGAGAAATTATCTACTCTACCTAGAAAGCCTGAAGACCAAGAAGGAGACACACCTTTGGAATGTATGTCTGCTATGCTCATAATTGAATCTAACCTAATAATTTTTTCTACTTCTAGTTAGGTATTGGACTCTGATTCTAGTGCTCATATATGTACTTCAATGTAGGATCTAATAAGAAGTAAAGGGTTGAGACAAAATGAGATAATCCTTTGGATCGGCAATAGAGCAAAGATTATTGCAGAAGTCATTGGCACCTACCCTCTTCGAATACTGTCAGGATTTAGATTAGATTTAAAAGACTATTATTTTGTATCTATAGCTAGTCAAAATTTGATTTCTGTATCTGTACTAGCACAGAATGGATTTGATTTCAATTTTAGTAAAGAGTTTTGTTTCATTTATTTGTGAAATAAATTGGTTACACGTGGTCTTTTAATTGATAATCTTTATCACTTACATGTTGATGTAAATGTGAATATAAATAAGTAAATAGTCAGTGCCGTAGGTCACAAAAGAACTAGTGATGAAGTTAACCAAAAGTATATATGGCACCTTAGGCTTGGACATATTGAAGAGAACAGGATAAACAAATTGAAAAAGAATGGGATCCTTGACTCTTGATTCTGAGGCATATCCAGCTTGTGAATCTTGTTTTTGAAAAAAAATGATCAAGTTATCCTTTGTGGGATATGAAAAAAGGGTCACTGAGATATGTACACACTGACGTATGTGGGCTATTTGATGTGCAGGTCAGGAGTGGTTATAACTACTTTATTATCTTTACCGATGATTTATCATGGTATGGGTATATATTTTTGATGAGACACAAGTCTGAAACTTTTGAAATATTCAAAAAATTCAGAAATAAAGTAGAGAAACAAACAAACAAACCTATTAAGATTCTTCAATCTAATCGAGGATGAGAATATCTTAGTCGAAACTTTTTAGGTTATTTTAAGAACAAGGATATAGTCTCTCAATGGACTCCTCCTGGTATACCTCAACTCAATGGGATATCCAAAAGAAAGAATAGGATCTTATTAGATATGGTCAGATCCATGATGAGCTTCACTAATTTATCTTTATATCTTTAGGGACATGCCTTATTAACCATAATATATCTATTAAATAAGGTTCTTATAAATCTATTCCTACCATATCATATGAGATATGGCATGGTAAGAAGCTAAGTTTAAATCATTTAAAGACTTAGGGATATCCAGCCTATTTTAAAAAATAGATGGCTGACAAACTAGAAGATAAATCTGTCATAGCTCATTTTATAGGATATCCAAATTAAACTATAGAATACTACTTTTACTTTCCATAAGATCACAATGTGATTATGAGTCATCATGCCAAATTTTTAAAAAATAGTTTATTTAGGATGGTGACAGTGGGAGGTTAATTGAGCTCGATGAGAAAGTCTCTGAAGAATAATGAGCTATAGATTCTCAAGAATCTATTAATAATGAGCTAGTAATTATTCTTTCTCCACCTCGTAGATCTAGCAGAATCTTCCATCCTCCTAAAAGATACATAGATATGCTTATAGAAGATATAGAGAAAATATTTCTTATGGGAGATAGGGGTCATGGAGATGATCCTAATATCTTTGACGAGGTGATATCCGACATCGACTCTGAGAAATGGTTAGATGCTATGAAGTCAAAAATTGACTTGATGCATTCGAACCAAGTATGGATCTTAGTAGATCCATCCGAGGGTATAGTGGAGACCTATAAAGTTAGACTCATGGTAAAAGATTATAGTCAGTATGAAGGCATTGACTATCCAAAAATCTTCTCATCTGTAGTCATGCTGAAATCCATCCGCACTCTGCTTGCTGTTGCAGCTTATTATGATTATAAAATTTGACAAATGGATGTAAATTTTTTTTTTTGAAAGGATATCTTGAGGAAGATATTTATATGGAGCAGTCTTTGGGTTTCACATCTGGTGATGATGATCATCGAATTTGTAAGCTGTAAAGGTCCATATACGGATTAAAACAAGCTTCTCGAAGTTGAAACCTTCATTTTGATGAAGTGATCAAATCGTTTGATTTCATTAAAAATGAAAAAAAATCTTATGTATATAAGAGGGTCAGTGGAGTGCAATAATATTTTTCGTATTGTACGTGGATGATATCCTCCTTATTGGAAATGATATTTTCATACTGACCTCGATCAAAAGATGGTTGTTCAAAAATTCTCCATGAAAGATCTAGGAGAAGCATTCTATATTTTTAGAATTAAAGTCTATAGAGATAGATATAAGAAGATGCTAGACCTATCACAAAAGTTGTACATGGAGAAAATGCTAAAGAGATTCAATATAGAGAACTCTAAAAGGGGACTTCTACCCGTTAGGCATGGTATTCGTCTTTTTAAGATGATGTGTCCGACCATATCTTAGGAAGTTCAGCACATGAGTAGGATTCCTTATATCTCGACCATAGAGAGCCTCATATATGTCATACTATATACTCGACCTGATATTGTCTTTGCTGTGAGCATCACGAACAGGTATCAGTCGAATTTAGATGAGGAGCACTAGATAGTTGTGAAGAACATCCTTAAGTACTTAAGAAGAACTGAAGATTTATTCTTGATCTTTGAAGGAGAGTTTGAGTTACGAGTCAAAGATTTTACTGATTCAGACTTCATGTCTGATCCTGATTGATAGAAAATCTACGTCAAGATATGTGTTTGTATGCAATGATGGTGAAGTCAGCTGAAAGAGTTTCAAGTAACCCATCATAGCAGATTCGACCACTGAAGCTGAATATGTCACTGCTTCGGATACTGCAAAGGAAGGCTTCTAGTTTAAAAAGTTCATCATAGAGCTTGGTGTAATGACATCGAATGCCATACCACTGTACTGCAATAACAATAGAGCCATTGCATTTACTAACGAGCCAGATCTCATCAAAAATTCAAGCACATCGAGCGATGGTTTCATATCATACGCAACTATCTCAAAAAAAATATATCGAGGTACGAAGAGTAGACTCTACGAATAATATGATAGATCCACTGACAAAGCAATTGAGCCAGCCAAAGATAGAAGTCCATCTTAAAAAGATGAAACTTAGATTAGTGGCCAATTGCCTTTAGTCCAAGTGAGAGATTGTTATATATATGTCCTAGAAGCCAATATGACTAACACATTATATTTTTTTAGGATACAAATTTATACTTAAAATATTAATTTAATCAATAAAAGGATAAATTTTATCCTCATTCAAGTGTGATGTCTCCTTGAATAATCTGAAGAATTAATGCTTAAGATATATATTCTCAAAGTGTTAAGAATTAGAAGTATGTATAATTAATTCTTAAATTACTTTCGATCATAGTATCATCATGAGGATGGTGATCAATATAGATAGATCGATGCATAGATCATTTTCTTTAGGATAGATGAGTGTCTACAGTATAGAGATACTGAGCGACAAGTATGAATAGTTGTTAGAGAATAACTAGTATTGAGTGTGATCATATGAGAGATCGTGTAGATTTTTACTTAATCATCAGTGATCATCTCGCTGTTGTAGTTATGTGAATGGTTCTTTGACCACGGTGGCATGATTACTCATAGTGAGACTACTGAAGTTTGACTGCACATAAACATAGCCTCTTAGCCACTTGAGTCCTTGTAGTGCATGTTGATGATAGTTGGTCCACTATAGGCGCAGGATGCGCATCTAGATGAAATCTATTGATCTTGAGAGAGAGGAGTAATCCTATGAGATTTGAGAAGCTGAGTCCTTAAGTCTATAGTCACAACTGTGTGACTGATGGAAAAGAGTTTTCATGCGAATCACTTTTGGACTTGAGCTGATTAAATCTATTATATGACTGATATCGAGGTTTGATGATTTATCCATAACCTGCCATCTAGTCAGAACTCATAATAGAAGGATTGAATTATATAGAAACTACACCTAGAGATTCTTTATTTGGTTCTGCTAGGTTGCCACTACATACTACTAGATGTTACTGATGGTTTGTGAGAGCTCATTTGGATCATTCTCGATCGATAATCCTTGTTGAGTTAGAGTGGAATCATTCCAATCTATTGAAAAAAGTTTCAATGACACTGATAAATTCATGATATATCTCACTACCAGATGGAATTGAACCTTTGGGATCACACAAATAAGAAAACTAATTTAGATTGATCAATTAGACTTGTGAAGTCCTAATTGGATTAAGATTTAGAGAAATCCTATTGGGTTTGAGAAAGCCTTACTAGCACATGGCTAAATCCAATTCCTCTTTGAACTTAGATTCCTCATTTGATAAGGATTAGACCAAGTTAGTTACATGCATTGGACCTAATCCAAATTGGATTTAGAATTGGATTCATGGAGCTCAATTGTTGGACGCCAACATGCTTTGAATCAAGCCTTTATTGTGCCATTTAATTTGATTAAATTGGATGCACTAAATATAGATGAATTAGAGGGATTATGGCTCCATCAAATCAGATTTGGGCGTGGACCATTGGATGGCTTGGATGGGGCGCACACCCCATCCCTTGTGGCATGAGGACTTCATGTGGGCACCAACGTACACCCCATCTCTTGTGGCATGAGGACTTCATGTGGGTGCCAATAGTTGGCACCTCCTCTCCTTTCCTTTCTTGATAAGGACTAATGATAAGGTTTAAGGCTTTAAAAGAAGGAGTCCTAATGAGATTAGAATCCTCTTTAAATAGAGATTTAGAGTTTGGTTAGGACTCCAATTAAAAGACTATATAAGGGGACCACCCCTTGACCTTTAGAAGCAACCAAGCCTCCAAGCAATCAGCCCAAGAGAGTCTCCACACCTCCCCTCTCTCCCTCTCTTTCTCCAATGCCCAAAGGCTTGGGTGTCCAAGCTTCCATGCGCCCAAAGGTGCTTGGGCATCCCCTCTTTCTTCCTCTCTTTAGTTGGTGGCTGATTTATGTCAAGGAAGTCCAAGAAAGAAGAAAAGGCTGATTAAAGGGTTGATCTAAAGGATCCAAAGGCTGTTCAAGGGTTGATCAATTGTATGTGAAAAAAAAAGAGGAACAATCCAAGTTATTCCTATATAGATATCCATAGAGGTCGAGTACCTGCGTGGCTAAGGGAGAATCTGTTCATCTTCTAGATTCAGATTCAAGAAAAAAAAATGAAACAGGTATGTGATCTGATCACATATTTTTATTTTCAAATTAAAATCAACATGTATTATTTTCAGCAAATGAACTAGATCTTTAGATGCTTTGATCATATGTATGCATGTTATAAATTAAAAAAAATTTGATCTATTATTCTACTGCGTTGTTTTTCAAAAGAGTTTTAAAATCTGCATATATAAGCATCTTACCGATTTTCAACATTGATGACGTTAAACTTCATCATCGCAAAGATAGACGAACAAGTCATCAAACTGAGGATTCATGCTTAGAAAGAAATAAAAACAAAGAAAAAAAGAATAACCCTCGATAGAAGTGGTGCTGAGACTGACATTCACCAAGGCTACCTTGCAAAGTAGCTCGACCAAAGTGGAACCTTGATTCAATGAAGAATGTTGACCAGCATCTGCTCCTCATTCGACAAGATGGAGAAGAGGCTTAGCACCTTCTTACTCGGCATCTTCACCAGATTGAAAAATCCCATGGGAATATCAAGAGCACAAAGAAAAATTGGTCCTTCCAAACATGGATAAAGGAAAGGCCAGACGGAAGGATGCTATAGCCTTTTCAACAAGAAAGTACCACCATCTCTTATTTTGAGAATGCATCTTCACTTGGAAGAAAACTCTAAACAACCCATAGATGGAACAAACACATGAATCCTTTAGAAGGAGAAAAGCACAATGATCATCCTCTAAGAGTTGGGGAAGAGTTGGTTCAGAATGAGGAGGTACTGAGCCAAAAGCTCGATAATGACTAAAGAAATCAAAAGCCTTAGCCCCTCTTGTAGTTTCCTTATAGAGGGCAAGCTAATTCTCTTGGGGTGATGTCACTGATCAAAGGTTTGGGCAAAGCCAGAAAAAGCTTCAAGAAATGAAGAACTTGGTCCAAATCCTATCGAGGACAGACTCTTCTAGGATGTTGTTTTTAGCATTCGAATCAAGACAACCTCAGACTGGACCCCACCTAAAAGCCACGGAAGCTTGGTCAGGAGAATCCTGACCTATTCTTTCATTATTCATGCACCACTCCACCAAAGATGGATCCATCACAAAAGAGGGAAGAAAGGAGCGAGGATGAAGATGAAGGTCCTAGGAATCTAAAGAGGATTGAAAGAAAGCTTGGAAGGAAAGCATGAAACCTGCCAGAGACCTCAAGGGGCAAGAGAACTCTGGTGACATGATGAAACTTTGGTGGAAACAAGGGAAGGAACCATCCATAGTGAACTCTCACCTGGTCACAACTTCCCTCTCTCCTCAGCACTAAACTACAAAAGACTGAAATCGAGGAGACTCATCAGTAGCTCACTTTATATAAAGCTTCTGACTGCTCGAATCAGCACGATAGTTTACTTACCTAGGCCAATCTTCACCATATATTGCTCAGACATTACCCATCAGATAATCACTCAGATTGCCATCAGTAAAAGCATCTAATCATTGCTCCAAAACTCTTGCCACAAATGATATCACTTTGGAAAGAGCAAATGTCATTAGAGCAAATGTCGTCACATCCCCTATAAATACCATATGCACAAAATCTTTGAGATGAAACTGAAAAGACAGTCTTGATGGATCAGCTTCATAGCTCACCTTGGTTGATCAGCTTCACTAGCTAGCAAATCTACTTCCATCTTTTGAGCCAAAAACTGGCTCAACCTCAAAAGTGGGGGCAAATCTCAAAACTGACCACAACCAATGTGGCAAACCGACCAATAAAAGCTTGCCACGAATCTTTCGACCAACTTGTCGAAGACTACCACATCATCAACCATTGAGGCACATAGTGAGTCCCCCAAATTTCAAACTCTCTCCCCAACTAGCAACTGCTCAGCCACAATCATGAATGACTTCCATAGTTGTGTGACCAATGAGTGATATGTGTGAGTGAAATGCCTACACATGATCTTTGAGGTTCATGATTGGTTACCAAGAATGGCTGATCCATGTGCTTGATTTTCTTAGCTATGGATGCTAATCCTAGCCTACAAAATAACTCTTAGGAGATCCTCCAAGTAAATATTGTTGAGCTCTCTTTTTTTTTTTGCGCTAGCACCTTGCCGCTCTAATAACACATCCATTGTTCCTTGAGATTTTATCTGACTTAGGCATCAAAGGGGCCCTGCCTGGACACTCTCTAGCAAGATGGATTCTTTGTCTTTGTTGTTGCAAGTCGGATCTAGCATCAAAGTGAAGATCCAAGCAAGGTCTCCACCATTCAATACCATCTTAGGAGTGACCAAAATCAGAGCCATCACAATCCAAGTATAACAGCCACCGAACCATCATCAGGAAGAGAGGATGTGGTCTTTGGTTGATCTTCAAGGTCTTAATAACCAACTGTCTGAGCACTCCAGTAGCCCAGCAAGCTCAATGCCCTAGTCGAGCCCATTCCCAATGGCGATGAAGGGGAATTGGGAAGAAGGGATTATGTGAATTAAGTTGAACATCCTAGAGAGCGAATTGACAAGATTGAAGTTAAAATTTTCAAGATTCAATGTCAAATCTATGGGCATGTATTAAATTTCATCGAACAATATAATGATGTAATAAACTCTAACATGATCTTAAATATGATCTTTATCATATTTTTACTTTAAAAAAAATCACAGCTTTTGTTAGTGTTAGATCTAAGTCATTGAAATGATGCATCCAAAGGCCCAAATCAATGTTAAATATGTTAAATTGGCATGTTTTTCCTTTTATTTTCCATTTCTCCTTTTTCTTTCACTTTTTAATATTTTTTATGTTCAAACTAAAGAAAATAAAGCTAAAATAATGGAACCACTAAAATTAAAATTCATTGGCTGACTTTCTTTAAGCCATAAGGAAAATCAAGTTTATAATATTTACTTTAAAGTTTTCATTAGGAGTGGCAATAGGTCGGATATGGATCAGGTCGATCAATACCTATGCTCACTCTATCAAAAAAAATTCATATCCATACCCATCCCATACCAATCTCGGGCTAGGTTGGGCTCCAAGAATAGGTCGAGATAGGTCAGGTATATTCGAAATCCCTATATAGTTTAAAAAAAATTATAATAGCCTTCATTTGCCTCTACCATGTCTCCAACCCTATAAAATATCATGCTTCTACCAAGATTAAGCTCTCAAAACCTTAAGAAACCACCTCATACCACCATAACTCACATATAACCCCATATACTTGAAAAAAAACCCAATTGGAACCTAGCAAACCCCTCTAATCTCTCTCATGTGCTCTCCTTTCCCACATATCTCTAAAAGGGATAATTGAAAAAAAAAAAAGAGAAAAAGAAGCAAAAAGAAAAAAAATGACAATCTATGTGGGAAAGTCTTACCTCTCAATTTTTTTCACTTTTTTTTGTTTTCTGTGATTTTTTATTTGTTTTCATTCAATTTTTTCTCTAATTTTTTCATCCTCAAGAGTCCCCATCAGGTGGGAGGCTTGGAGTGGCCAAATAGGGAAAAAATCCTATTGGGACTTAAGAAACCCCTCCGATCTCTCTGATCTCCCATAGGTGCTCTCCATTCCCATAGATCTCCAAAAAAAGAGAAAGAAATGAAAAGAAAAAAGAAGTGAAAAGCCAAAAAATAAAAACAATCTATATGGGAAAAGATCTTACCTCTCAATTTTTTCTGTTGTTCCTTTGTTTTCCTTGCTTTTTCTTTCATTTTCTCCCAGATTTTCTCTATTTTTTTCATCCTCAGAAGCCCCAATCGAATGGGAGGCTTGGAGTGGCCGAATTGGAAAGCTTAGAGGAGTCTTTTCTTCTAATTTTCTTTTGTTTTTTCCATCTTTAGGAGTCCTAATCGAATACAAAAGTTTAGGGGAGGTGGAGCGACCGAATACGAGAAGCTTAGATGGCTAGGGTTTTGTGTTGGATATATATATATATATCAGGTCGGATTCGAGGTGGGGCATACTATTATCCGTGCTTGACCCATACCCGCTTCGAGTTTTTTCTCTAAACCCATACCTGCCCTGGACTATAATCAAGTTGGGTAAAACCCACCCCATTTGGATCGGATTGGATTGGATATCCGATAGATCGGATCAAATTGCCATCCCTAATTTTCACAATATGTTTGATTGGAGGAAGTTGGACTCTTAAATAAGAATGAGATAGAACGGCTCCTATTCCGATAGTTTCATTAATGAGAGTCCCATTTCCATTCCAAGAAGGAATGGGAATGCCCCCAATCTCCCAAAACTCATTCCCTACTCTCTTATAGGATTCAAAATTTGTTTCAATTCTAATTTCGGTAACAAACCAAACATGTCTATGGATATAGCCATTCCAATTCATTCCGCTTCTAGTTGCGAACCAAATGCACCTTAAGAGTAAAATATTATTTATCCTAATTATTATTCAAAAATTTGAAAGTTTTCAATATATGATTACATTAAAACTCTTTCCTAGAGTACAACCTGAATTTCACAGGATGTATTTTCAAAAATGGGATTGGAAGTCAAGATAATATCAAGGTGATGTCAAATATCTTGGTTAGGGGTGAAAGTGGTATGGATATTATCCATCCAGATCTATTTTTGTATCTGAATCAATTTGGATATGGATGAAAATTTGAAGATTTGACTAATATCTATATTCGTATCCATATCTATTAAAGAAAAATGAATACACATATGAATAGATAACTATCCAATCCATATCTGAATATTCGAATCTATATGTAATTCTCTATAATTTTACATAGCACTTATTAATTTTTAAGAAAAATATACAACCACATAAACATGTTATTAACATGATTGATTATCTATTAGTAATATCTTTGATTCTATAATCATAAAGTTTAATTATGTAAATAATATCTGTAATTATATCCATATTTTTAGTATTCGAATTATATCCGTATCCATTTAAAATAAACATATATATAAATTTTTGCATCCGATTAATATCTATATCCGTATTTATATTCATTAGACAAAACAAATATGGATATAGATATGCTGGTATCAGATCCAGTTTTAGCCCTAATCTTGATACATATCAATTATAATGAACATAGATCTTTGTTTACCTCAGCTAAGATGGAGGGTGCACAAATTTTAGAAAGAACCAAGAGTTTCCAAGATCTCAGCCGATATACAGGCACCAAGATATTAAAATCTCAAACAACATGGTAAAATTGAGATTGCAATAGGTTCTTCCTTTTTTTTTTTTTTTTGCTTTGCATGTGATGATGAGGGAGGCTAAGAAAGAGCCACACAAAGAGTAATTTACAGAGTGCTGTATACAAGAGGAGATAGTAAAGAGATTCCCTACGAGTGTTGTCTCATAATAAACAAGAAAAACAAGAAGAGAAGAAGCAGGCTGATGGGGAAGAGAAGGCCGTCTAAGGGATAGAGCTGAGAAAGACCAGAGAGGTGTTGAAGACTCTCTTGCTGTGAAAACTCAATGCTCTGCAGGAAAACAGAAGAGGATAGCCACTTCAAACAGCCAGCAATGGATTCTTCGAGTGGTGAGCTATGTATGGAATCATGAATCCTTTAAGCTTGTGCTGATGTTCTTGATTCTTGTCCAAACTTTTGACAAAGACAGAGAGGTGCTTGGATGGACAATCTTTGAGCATGTGGAGACCATTCTGAACTGAAATAGGTATAAAAGATTTCATCAAGAAAATCCTAGAATTTTTTTCTTTCCACAAGCTCCATAAAAAGGGAGTGGAAGAGATGATCATGAGAATGATGTGCTTTGACGTTTCTTCCCAATTTCTTGCTACGAGTATCTATGGTGTTAAGTTTCTTTTTCCATACAGAACCACATGAAGTACATGATTTTATGAAAGCACGTTTACTGCCTCTTTTACAAATGAATTTGTAGAATGAATTGAAGATAAACTGCCTTTGAGATTGATCATTTTCTGAACTAAGAGAGACATCAGTGTGGAGTCTTTCAAGATTCTCCACTTCCTCTTGAACACAATGAGATTTGTTGGGCGGTTTCTAGGCTCAGGGAAATAGTCTGCAGACAGTGCATGGTAGTCGGGTCTCAAGGAATAGTCATGACTGAAACTGTGTCTAGCATCCTCCTCCTGGCCGCTCTATCTCAAGTACTACTTTAAAAGTTCTAATCAAATTGGATTTTCTATCTTCATACATGCCACTAGGCATAGGTGAATTGCGAATTTAATAATTTATAAACGATAGTGTTCTGATATTTTACCTACATTATAAACAAGTATTGGGTATATGAGACATGATTTGTGCAAGTAATTGTTCACCAAATAGAGATGATTCTGATGACATTGAAGGTTACAAACCAGTGCATAAGAAAAAAATAGTTGATACAAAAAAGAGAACACGATGCATTACGATCACTATGTGCCCCAGGTGAAATGTTTATTTAAGCAGCTGGTCTTCCACACAGGGCCACACATCTTATTTCAGACTTTAAAAGCAGAGCAGCCAAGATGCTAAACTCTTTTTATTTGCTATTTGTAATATGATTTTCCCATCCATTAGGAACTCGCATGATCTTCGTGTATCCTTGGTTTGTACAAGTAGACTTTGCGTCCGTTGATTGGTTGAATTGGTCTTGCATTGTCCTTCTGCAGAAAGGTAATTGATCACAAAATAGACCAGTTCATCGACCATCAGGAAGAAACAAAATTATTAATCTAACACAATTGAATTGCATTCTAAATCAGCCAACTTACATCGTGCACAGCAGTCCTTAGCAAGCGTAATTGTTCTTCTGATACGGTCCTCACCTAAAACCATAATGAATTGACTGATAAAAAGAAAAGCTTACACAGGAGACAAGCATGATGGGTAAACTAAGACGATACCACCTCATGTAATAGGATCCAAGTAACATTCTCAGTGCAGGGTGGAGTGGTTAGAGAGCCAGAATATCTGTAATAAGAAGCTCCTTTCGTTATTGGTGGTGGAGATAAATACCCCACAACAACCTCATCTTTTTGCATCATTATCAGATACTCCAAGTACTTCTTCAGCTGAGCCAATAAAGATTAGCCTGCTTAAGTTGGAGTGAAGAGGAAATGGTAAAAGAAGGTAACATTCTTTTGATGTCAAACCTCTGAAAGGAAGGGATCGGGGCTGCCAAATTGGTACATGATGCCGATGACAGCAATGCTTCCATCTGAACTGACGTGAACCATATGCAACTCCAGTGGATACCTGCAGGAACAAATATAGGGCGCAGGTTTCAATCACCAAACGATGGAAGCTGGAAATTGACTTCCAAAATACGATAGATGTGCTATGATTTTTGGGTTATCACGGAGAGGGATTATATGAAATCTTTTGTGATGAACTCTTGGAACCAGATTCTTATGGGATTGGAGGAAGGGAAGGCGGTGGCCATTTGGATCAGTGGCTATGAAGCGAAAGGCTATGATATCATGCAAGTAAATGAAGAACTAGGAAGATGACCGCACTTCCTATTGTGGAGGTGTTGGTGATTTATAGTATAATGCATTGGTTGGGATTACAACAAAATCGATTAAATTTCTTAAATACTTGAGTTGTTACAACAACTTGACAGCTAGGATGATGTAGAGTTGTTACAACAAATCTCCTAAATATCTAGGATGGTCTACATAGGCAGGCAGAGAATAATACAGTATTTTCTATTAAAAAATAAAAACAAGCAAAGTATTCACAAATGCGCATGCATGTCTGAGTGCATGCTTCATATTTTTTCACCCTGACAAACTGAACTCTACAAATATAAACTGTAAAATTTAAACATAGCTACTCAAGATCTCATCCAAACAAAGGCTATGTCACGATCTCCCAAGTATACAACTAGCATGCAAGTAAGCACATCCACATAAGTCCTTCCTCATTTCAATCCAGCCATCTTTACTAGGCTAAGGATCCAAATCTGATCAAAATCTATCGCAAATATTATACTCGATTTGTGGTTAGTTCCTTAATGACCCATACTACAATGCCTCGCATGACTATATAATTGGTCTACTCTTATACAGTTTATAGAAACAACTTTAGATCTCATCTATAAAGGCTAGATAAAGGGTATTATTTGATTCCTTGATTGAGGATCTATACGGGGTTGTATTTCATCTTATATCAGACATATGTTGGAGAGATCTTGAAACTTGAATAGAACAAGAAGCTCAAAGACTACCCATGTTGGCATGTGCTAGACCGACGTCAATTGTGTATTAGCAAGATCTTGAATGTTTATACAAAACTAAGAAATTCAAATATTTTTTTTTGAGTAATCCTTTTTTGATGAGTTTTTGGGGACTTATAAATTGTATTAGAGCTAACTTAGCCCATTGTCTATGTAAACTAGGGGACATGTAATGTGGGCTCTTCGGGAGCTACATTGGTGCTATGCATCTATCAATTAGATTGGATTGGACTTAGACCCTTAGCCCTTCACCGAATAAGAGTGCTCGGACTTAAACAAAGTATGTAATATTCCGTGTATATGTATGTTCTTATATTGATTGAGAGACCTTGATTCCCTTCTATCTTTTCCTTTTTAGATGAGGTCCTATATTATTACACTCAATCAAATGAAACATTATAATTGAAATCCTTAGTTTTTAAGCCTCTAAGACATGTTGTTACTTAAAAAGGGTAAAACACATCTTAAGAGCTTTAAGGTGAGGTCTTGGGTTATCACACTAAATCAAATAAAGCATCATTAACTAAAATCCTTGGTTTTAAGCCTCCAAGATGTGTTGTTACTAGAAAAAAGTAAAACATATTTTGAGTTAAGTGACATGTTAACATGTTTCTAATTCTATAAAAGGGTTTATTTTTCATAAAATGCCACAGGATTATAGAAGATTTTTCCCCTCTACGCTGAGGGAAAGAGCACGTTGTACTCATACTTCGAAATGCATTTGCTCAAAGCTTACTCCGGGCATTTGGAATGTGGGCTGGCTAGACCAGGGCATAATTGGCCCATCCTGTTAGGCCCATCCGCCTATTTTCAGTTCTGCAGGTTGGGCAGAGCCCAATTTTTGAAGTCCAAACAACTTTGGAAACAATCGCTATTATCGCTTAAAAACATCATATTTGCAAATAACAAACATATAAAATGTTTGGAGTGCTGCTAAAGTTACTTGGAATAGTCACTCAGGTGCTTTATACCAATCACCAAATCATTTTGCTTCATTAAATAGCACAGTTGATGGTAGCAATTCAAAGAGAGGAAATAGATTACATCACACCATGCAACTTGTTTAATGACATTTTTGAGGTGCTAAAGCATTTTTGAAAGTTACATATCCTATTCCCAGGGCACACAATGTCACCCTTCCTATGATAAATTTATGTTATTGAAAAAAAAAAGTTGGAGATGAAGTCATAGAAAGATACCTCTCACCAAAAAATTTATGCTCAGAGGGTGAGTGCCAATGACATTGTTGAAGAACGTAGGTCTTACCATCAATCGAAAGAAATCCTGCACCAGGTCCCGTGCCTTCTGTCCAGTTAATCTACATTCATATAAGAATAATAAAAAAGAAATTATATGAATATTTTAAAAAAAAAAGTCATAGGAAGAAAAGTGAAATTTTAAAAAAATGACACTATAAAACATAGTAATATCTTTTCATTTACTTATTGAAAAGGTTTAGAGGGACTTTAGCTATTCTATTTATCGATAGAAAACAAAAAGAAAAGAAATCACTGGTTCTTTTATTTCCCCTTCCTCCTCATCTTCTTACCATGATGTCGTGGCCCCTATTTTGCATAATTGCATAGGAGCTGTCATAGCGTGTCATCAAGCTTCCAATACTTGAATTCTCTTCAATATCCTTATGATTTATATCTATTGGTGATTGATTGTTTCCATCTTTACAAGTTGCCCAATCTGGATACAGATCTCCCCAGTGTTCTGGCCCAAATTCACTATTTTCATCATAGTCAAAATGCCTGTCGTCTCCTGCCACATAGAAGACAAAATTAATGAGTTCCCTACAATTAAGGGGTCTAGTATAAGGTTGTCTAAATTTGATGCTAAGTAAATATAACTGTAGACATCCTTAACAATGACTGAAATATTATCTTATAAACATGGCAAAAAAGACTATTTTGTTACGAACTCTTGGTGGAGAAATAAAATGTTGTGTTTGGGGTTGTCTCGTGCCACACAAGGGATTTTTCTTTGTGCGGCTCTCTTTCATTCCCCCAATGATTTTGACATGACATTTATCACCATTTCGAGATGGAAAAAATAGATAATAAAAATTATAGAAAAAACGATGAAATAGAAGAAACTGAGCTATTATTCTTTTCTTTAAGCAAAAAAACTAAATCTGAGATAGTTAAGATGGCTACAGGTCAAATTAATGGAAACCCAATCTAAATTAGATTCATCAAACACTAGATCCAGATCCAACTCTCTCTCTCCTCTCTCTCCTCTCTCTGCCCAATTCATTAGTTAGTGGTTTAGGTTGGCCTACGTGGGGAGGACTAGATATAATATTTGAACTTTTGTTTATAGGGTCCAACACGGTCCGTTCAAGTCAAAGCAAGTCGGCGAAATCCGACAAGAGTTGCATTTCCCACATATCTTAGTTTGGGATGAAGATTTAGATCATAGCATTATAACCGGTCTATTTGGATGCATCGGTGTAATGACTCATGTTTTTCTTTTCCCTTTTTTTCGTTGTTTTGTTGAGAAATATGTCATAAGGCGATGAAAATAGAACAAATTACTTTGACGGATTTTTGTGATGTCTCTTTGCTATTAGGTGCTAGATATTTTTTTTTTTTTTTTCACCTAAGGATCTGTTTAGGTGGTTGGACTCAAAATTTATAGGATTCATGGTCCAACCATAAAAAATATTGGATTATAAGTAGGTCAGATCCTATATTTATAAGTATCTAGGATCATTTTTGAGTAGACTGGTTCGGATCCTATAAGAAAAAAAAAATGATATGTTGAGATCTTTTTTTCTTCCTATGAATTTGGGTTAATCAAAAAGTGATTTTGCATATTTATAAATAAATGATCTGACATATTTATGGTCTATTATTTTTATGCTTTCATCATAAATTCTATAGAACTTTCGATTCAACCATTTGAACAAGCTCTAAATAATACTCTTAGGAGATAGAGGAAGGAAACGAAGCGAAGCACATACACATAGTAATCCTAGTCCTAAAAAAATATATATATCTGGAAACATTGCTATTTTGGCATGGCTAAATTTGTGTGTTCGATCAAATTCTACCACAAATTTTGAATAGAGGAATTATATACTATCAGATTTGTAAAAAATTTGATCTTATTTTAGATGAGATTCACAACTCAAGTCTAATGATGTGTTAATGAATGAACAATTATATTATCATTTGGTTCATAAAAATGATTTGTTCGTGCCCCTTCATTATTCTCAAGTAATAGCATCAATGATTTCCTCTTTTCTCAAAGTTGCCTTTTTAAATTCAAGAGAGAGATGATTTGAGAAAAAATATTATTACAGAAAAAAAAAGAAATTAATATAAAAAATTCGGGAAAAAAAAAATAATGAGATTACGTGATAAGGCATGGATGCATGTGACCCATCTCAATAGTAATCCCGCTCCAACATCCTTATCTACGTTCATTTTGAGACCTAGGTGACTCTGCTGACAAGATAACTTCTTTTCAAATTAAATGAGCATCATTGAGACGTTAGCCAAAGGAATTAATTAATTATTTATTCGAGCTATGTAAATCTTTATTATATTAATTTACTTGATTAAATGTAAGCTTAATCTTTCTCTCTTTAGAGAGAGAAAGAGAGAGAGAGGGAGAGAGAACCAACAATCAGTTTGGTAGGCCCTGTTTCAGAGAAGTCATAAAATGAGACTTGAGCTCAGAAATGCTCTCTTTGTCCAATCCAAATGAGACTTGTTTCAGACCATCTCACGATTGGCCAACAATATTACAAACTTGCCGTCATTTTTTCGGGCTCAAATTATATGCAACCAATTGACTAGCTAAATGTTATCATAAAATCAGCTTTTTCTTAAGGAAACACTTACCAATTATGTGAGATGCTGAGGAACTTGATTGCAAGATGAGTAGGAAAAGGAGAGCACATAGTAACAAAAAGGAAGGTGTCCCTGGATTCCCCATCTCTAAGAGTTTGTGTGGATAGCCAACCCAAACGTCTTAGAACTTGGTTGGCTTTGTGGAAGTTTGGAATCATTCTTATAGAGAGGCACACGAGGAGTACTTCACCTAATTAATTTAAAAAAAAAATTATTTACAAAAATAATCTAATTTTTAATTTATTTATCAAAATAATACAAACAGGATAAAACATCATTCAAAATGGTATTTTTTGATTGCCACCTTACTACCCCATTCCACCCAAATTTCCATGTAATGAAAAAAAATAAAATAAAATCTTCATTTGAAATGGAATTTTTGAAAATGCCATTTCAAATGGCGTTTTCAACGTTTCAATTGGCGTTTTCAAAAATACTATTTTCTTCCTTTTCTTCATTTTATTCCAAAAATTTCATTTTATCCCACAAATATCATTTTATCCCAAAAACACCATTTTATCTTTTCTTTTCATGTTATCCCAAAAACGTTATTTCATCCCAAAAATGTCATTTTTTTTCTTTTTTACGATATTTTTTATTTTTTTAATTTTTTAAGATATATTTTTTTGGGATATTTTTTAAAAAAATTAATTTTAAAAGAAGATTGTAATTTGAAATGATGATTTTTATTTGAATTAAAATTATTTTTTTAAAAAATTTAAAATTTTTATTTTTATTTTTTTCTCATTTTTTCTCATTTTTTTCTTTTTTTATTTATTTTTAATTTTTTAATTTATTTTTTAGGGATATTTTTTAACAAAATTAATTTTAAAAGGGGATTGTGATTTGAAATGATGATTTTTATTTGAATTAAAATTAAAATTTTAAAATTTTTTTCTTTTTTTCATATTTTTTTTAAAAATAATTTGAAATGGGGATAGTAATTTGAAATGACATTTTCTATTTGAATTAAAGTTAAAATTTTAATTTTATTTAAATTTCTAATTTATAATTTTTATTTTTTCCCATTTTTTCACTTTTTCATGGTATTTTTTATTTTTTTTATTTTTTTGAGTTCAAATTAAAATTTTAATTTTTTTATAATTTCAAATTATAAATTTAATTTTTTTTCCATTTTTACTATTTTTCTATTTTTATGGTATTTTTTTTAGATTTTTTTTCTTTGTTTGGAATATTTTTTTAAAAAAATTAATTTGAAATGGGGAAAGTAATTTGAAATGATGTTTTTTATTTGAATTAAAATTAAAAATTTTATTTTTTTTATTTTAAAATTTTAATTTTTATTTTTTTCCCATTTTTTTTTTTTCTTTTTTATGGTATTTTTTATTTTTTTAATTTTTAAAGTTTTTTTTGAGATTTTTTTTAAAAAATTAATTTGAAATGGAGAAAGTAATTTGAAATGATATTTTTTATTTGAATTAAAATTAAAATTTTTATTTTTTAAATTTAAAATTATATTTTTTATTTTTTATTTTTTTTTTGATTTTTTTTTTTTATGGTATTTTTTATTTTTTTTAATTTTTTAAGATTTTTTTGGGATATAAAAAACGCTATTGTTTCCTTTTTATTTTTTATTTTATCCAAAAACACCATTTTATCCCAAAAACACCATTTTATCCCAAAAACACCATTTAAATAAAAATCATTATAAAAATTAAAATTAAAATTTTAAATTTTTAAAAAAAATTAATTTTAATTCAAATAAAAATCATCATTTAAATTACAATCTCTTTTTAAAATTAATTTTTTTAAAAAAATATTACAAAAAAATATATTTTAAAAAATTAAAAAAATAAAAAATACTGTAAAAAAAGAAAAAAATTGCCACTGATGACCGGCAAGCACGTCTGATACCATACGGAGTCCTGACTCCTTACCAACTAAGTTAGGTACGCTACTAATTATTGATGGGATATCAAGCAACGTAATCCGCATGGAGATCGGAGAATATCGGTCTTTGTAGACTACTCATGAAGGAATGCCCACTGATTTTAGTAAATTATAATCACTGATTTTTGGACATGCTTAAATCACAGGCTATTTGTTCCCTTGTTTTCTTTTGGTGATAATGAGAGGCATGGGCCACCCGGTAATTTACTTCAAAAGGAGGTGAATCTACATGGTCTTTTCTACGGGCCACTTGAGGTTGTCGTCCCAGCAGTGTTTAGATCAAATGGATTGCAGCAATGCAGCTTACGTTGCTCATGCAACGTTTTGAATAAAGAAACCTACTTAAAATACATGCGTTGGCTTTGACTTATCTGCTTTTCCCCACCACGTGGCTGTGTGAAAACGTTGTTGCTTCCTTCAGTTTGCACTCGAAGCTCTTCGTCCATTTGATGCACTCTGTGGTGAGATTTCTAGTTTAATCGTATATATGAATTGTTCCGTCGATTGTCGATTTTTTGGTTTACAGAACTCCAAGTTTCCATCTCAATGATACAGAGATTCAACAGTCTAGATTAAGCGTTGGCTTTGAAGCAAATCTATGACTATTTCGTTCTTCCATAGTCCCCAACATAATGCAAAAACCAGACAATCCTAGGGTTGTTTTGTTGTTTGTTGCGGCAACATCTTCATCCATGTTGTCCACACGTTATCTACTGATCATGTTGGCATCTGAGGCATGCCAAGCGATGAGGTAATTGGCTGCCGAATTTGTCCTAAATGTGAGCATGTTAGGAAGAGGTGATCGCATGTTTTTTCTTCTGAGTTGCAGAGAGAACATAAAATGGGGACCTGAATGTTTCTTTTATGTAAGTTGCTGACCGTCTGAATTTTATTTTCGTAAACCAACCAGTTGAAGATTTTAACTCGTTCCGATATTGGAAGCCTCCAGTTGATCTTTGCAAATGCTGATATCTTACCACCATGATAGAGGAAGCAGTAGAAGCTTTTGATTGTGAAAGTCTACTTATTTGTCCATTTCAGAATCAGAGAGTCACTTCTTAGCATTAGGCTCACTTCACTGATTAGATTCAGTATGTGCTGTAAAGAATCCTATCCTCTTGTATTGAGTGGTCAATGGAATAATTGTGTCTTCTCCTGTGTTGCAAAAAAATCTTGCACTGAGATAAATGGGTTCAGTGTTAGGGGGAATAAGTCCTCGAAAAGATCTTTGAGTGGTGTTTGTGCAACCCATATATCATGCCAAAAAGCAACTTGACTGCCATCACCTATCCTAAACCATGAGCATTGAGCAAAGATGTTTTTGACCTTCATTGCACTTTTCCATGTAGTTGATGCTGTTCTTTGACTATTAATAGATGCATGGCTTGGCAACCTGTTTGAGTAGTATGTGGTTTGTATTAGTTTTCTCCATGGTATGTCCTATTCTGTATGGTATCTCCACCATCTTATAGCTAGGAGGCATTGGTTAAAAGTTCTAAGGTTAATGATCCCCATGCCTCCTACATCTTTAGGCCTGCAAGCTTGTGACCAGCTGACTAGACAATGAGATCCATGGCATATTTTATCTTTTCTCCATAGGAATTCTCGATGTCTCGTTTCAATTTTTTCGATCACTTCAACCGGTAGGAGTATCGATGACATCCAGTCGGTAGTGAGCCAAGCACCATGTTTACTAGCACTAGTCTTCCGGCAATATATAGAATTTTATTTTTCCACATCGATTGTTTCTTTTGAACCTTTTGAACGATGAAATTCCAATCTGAATTCTTTGGCTTAGATGAATGCAGTGGAAAGCCAAGGTACTTGGTGGGAACTGAAGCAACATTGCATCCCATTAGGTTAGCAAAATACTTAGTCTTTGACTCTAGCATCCGTATCCCAATCAATGAGCTCTTTTCGAAGTTAATCTTATGTCCTATTAATAGCTCAAAGGAATATATAATAAGCTTGACATTCGAGGCATATCTTCTCCTAGCTTTGTATATGAGTAGCGTATCATCTGCATAATGTATGCAATGGATTTTTGTCATTTCTTCTATTGCACCTATCCCTTTGATCGTGTTGTTTGTAGCTGCTAGCTTTAGAATGCAAGTCAAAATGTCAGTTACTAAAATGAAGAGGAATGGGGATAATGGGTCATCTTGTCTTAAACCTTTTTTGGTTCTAATCTATTTTGTTGGCCCTCCATTGATGAGAAGTGCTACCTTATTTGATTGGAGGATGGACACGATCCAACCGCACCATTTTGCATGGAACTACCTGGCTATAAAAATTGAGTGAAGAAAGCTCCAATCTAGATTATCAAATGCATTTTCATAATTCAATTTATACAGCAAACCTTCCTATTTTGTTCGTCTACAACCCCGTATGATCTCCATGGCATATACGTAGCAATCATTGATCTACCTACCTTCAACAAATGCCAATTGGGAGTCCAAGATGAGAGTGTGGAGGATTGGTGATAATCTTGTTGCTAGGATCTTGAAGAAGATTTTTAGTATCCCGTTTACCAAACTAATGGGCCTGTAATCTTTGACCATAATGCTCTCTTGCTTCTTTGGCACCAAAGAGATGAAGGTGTAATTCAGCTTGCCTATATCCATAGTATTTGAGTAAATGTTGTTAAAGAGCCTGATTATATCTTTTTTAATGAGCTCCCAGTAATGCTGGTAGAAGGCATTGGAAAACCCTTCAGGTCCTATGGCTTTATCCCTAGGAAGATTGAAGATAGCAGTGCGAATTTCCTCCTTAAAAAAGGATTTATCTAGATCTATTAGGTCTACCTCTTCTCCATTCTAAAGTGTCCCGGTCAACTTTTAATCTATAATCAATGAGTCTATTTGGTGTTCCCAATAAATCCTTGTAGTGGTCCATAAAAACTTTTTGTATTTGTGTCATCTCTGAATGATTTGACCATTGCGCTCTACTTGAAGAATGTGTTCTTCTTTCTCTTTGAGCTGGCATGTATACGAAAGAATTTTGTATTTTTGTCTGTAGCCTTTAACTAGTTGATCCTTGATCTTTGCTTCCACAAGGTTTTTTCTTGAGCAAAAGTTGCTTCAAGGGATGCCTTGAGGTTAGTTCTTTCTATCTGTTCTTCTTCAGAGAGGTTTCTTTTTTCCTCCTATAAATCCAATGCTTCTATTCTACCAAAAAAAAAAAAAAAAATCCAATGCTTCTATACGCCCCTTAATATTGTTTTTCTTCTATATTATGTTTCCATTCTTCTCATGGTTCTATTGTTTGAGCTTTGATCTGAGAAAGCGAAGTTTTCCAACAATGTTGGAGGCTGCATCATCAGATGAATGTACTTCTTTCCACCAAGCTGATACAAGATCAGCGAAACCCTCTATGGAGAACCAAAAGTGCTCGAATCGGAAATGCTTGCTTGACGAGCATTATAACAGTTGGTGCAGGAGTAGTGGGAGTAGTGGGACATGGTCCCAAGTGACCTTAGCAAGAGGTGAGAGTAGTGTCAATGGGTGATCTAATAACCATTCGAGGGAAGCTAAGCATTGATCCAATTTAGCCAGTGATGGAATTTTCCTATGATTAGACCATGTAAAGAGCCGATGCTTCAGCTTAATTTCAACCAGAGAGAAGGTGTTTATGAAGACATTGAAATCAGCAGTTGCATGGTGCTCAGTTGATGATTCTTTCCTTTCTGATGGGAAGCATGTGATGTTGAAGTCTTCAACTATCAGCCAAGACTTTTTCCACAGTGATATGATTTTAGTAAGTTCTTTTAGGAACTTTTATTTTTTCTGTGCTTCTTGAGGGCCATAGACATTTATGATAACCCAATCTTTCTTGTTTGTGGAAGCTTTATACTGGTGTAATGTGCCGAGGGAAAACAATCCTTTGTGTAAACATGTGACTTCCATTATATTAGGATTTCAACATGTTAAGATTCCTTCAGCTATCCTAATACCATTGATTGCAGTGCAGGAGTTAAATTTTGATCCACAAAGAGAAGAGACAATAAACTGGGATGTGTCATTCATTTTTGTTCCCTTGTTGTACAGGCCGTCTTTAAACACTGGAACTACTCTTCATTCTTCATACTGGATCCTGATGCAAGATTCAATTCCAATGGTCATTATAATCTCATTCATTGCTCCTTCATGTGGTAATGCTATATTTACAGAAATCTGCATGTTGAATCATGTCCTACTTTGAAGCAGGCTATTCCTACTTGTTCTTGAATGTTTGTGAATATTGTCCGGCTAGCTAGATTTTTCATTTTTCCAAAGAAAATGGCAGATAGGATATGCCAAGCTTTTGATACATTACACAATCCATATCAGTTTGGGGATATGTAAAGGAAATATTTCATGGTAATGTCAAGCCACAACAGAAACAGATATATAGATACAATTAATCAAACAAAATCACAAAAAAAAGATTCTGCGGCATTGGAAAACAGGCCTATAATGCAAACATAAACTGCTTAAGATTACCAATCGGAACTATGATCCAAGTAAAATTAAGCACAGGTTTCATGACACAAATTTGAATATGTTTTGTGAAATAACACAATCTTCTAACTGCAGCAAGAGATAAGATGATGATGAGTGATAGAACTATTTTGCTCATTGCATAGCAATTACTTCAGGGGTCTTAAGTGAGAAACTAGAAATATATTTCTGCTCACCAGTACAGGCAGCCAAAGAACAAGAAGGCATTCAGAAACTGAATGTAAACTAAAAAGACTATTCCTACTGCATGAATTTCCTTCTTGAGCAATTTAGTGTCATTTTATAAAGAAAAATATTGGTATTTTGAGAGATAGCACCAACTTAAAAGAAACTAAAGGTACTGATGCCAAATTTGTCATCTATTTTTCTAAGCTAAAATTATTTATCAGAAGCAATAATTTTAGTCTTGCACCTGGATTTTTTCTTTTTCAAAATTAGAATCTCTGGTTCAGACATAAGTGAGGCAGGTATGTAGTTTTCGACCATCCATGTGTAAGTGTGATGGCTATCCCAACATATCCCACATCAAACACTGACAACCATGTATAAATGTAGTTTCCTCATGCTGTGCACATATAACTAAATGATTTAGTAAGGAACCACAGAGCCGAACAATTCTATTTATGTTGCTTATTCTTCATGGATGGCTTGGTTTATTACATTGGAAAATTAACAATGTAAGTACTGATGCCAAACTTCAATTGCTACTCAAGGAAGGCATGTAAACAACCCAAATAGTAAGTTTTTCATCCAAAAACTGATACTTGGCAAAGTGATAAACATAACAAATGCAGCTGATACTTCAATGATTGATTTGATGGTATATTCCAGTAGGGTTTTGATATAAAGCATAGCAGGTTTGATATAAAGCAACCATGCTTTCAAGACACATCTAGTTATTAAGAAATAACTTACAAATGTTTAAAAATTGAAATTTTTTATTATTAGCATGTCAAGACCAAGAAACTACTGTGCTAGTTAGAATATTAGACTTTTGAATATCTTTGTGTTGGATCCTCGCTCACTGAGAAGTTTATACGGTACATATATGCTAATCATATTTCTAATCATCTGATCATGAGATTTATTCTCATTCACACTTTTGGCATTTATGCTATCTAACTTAAAAACTTGATATAGTAAGCACTTCATATATGACTTTCTGATTCGGTTTTAGTTCCTTAGAGATAAATCAACCACAAATCTGCCCTGAAACCCTAGGGTAGAAAGAGGACATGTGGCATTCACACTGCATTTCAACCTTTTATCTTATTATACATGCATGACGACTATCTAATAATAATATTATTCAATAGATATAGTGCACATATATCTCTTGCTCATTTTATCCTATACTAGTGAGTGAGCTGAAATATGTCCCATCTCATCCCATTTCTATCTGGACTTTCTCTGTTCTTAGTTCTCTGAAAAGATAATATAAAATTACCCAAAACAACTTTTATCATACAGCATGTGGTATATGATAAAATGGTGAGAATTTGTAATCAATTAATACTAAATGGAGATTTCAATAGGTGTAAATTATGGAAGAAATTAAAATATTGTACATGCACCATGAAGTATGCCCAACACATAGCTAATGTCAGAAATATATAAAGAACTAGTTTAATCTTACAGGGTATTCTAGCTTTTTGAAATCCATATACTGAACAAACCATTGGAAATACCCATTGATATAAAAAAACTTGCTTAGTTCCAAGATCCACCATAATAAACCCTACACCGGTGCTCGCTTCTCCCAGTCAGCCCTAAAACCTAAAGATTTGCTAGATCAAACTACAGAAAGATTCCAGAAATCCATCGTTCTTTAGATTTTCACAACTAAAAATAAGTATACTGCATCTGATTCATATTTGCATGCAAAACCAGATAAAGAACATGATATCGAGCTGATCAAAGGAGGGAAAACTAGATCTGGAGAAATTTAGAGCTGACCTCATCGAAGACGGCAATTAGAATTTTTCTCCCTTCCTCCAAGGTGATGGAGGAGAGCGAGATCTCAAAAGAGGGAGGAATGGGGAACCGCAATCTTGCGAGACTAAGAAATGGCGAAGGAGAGAAATGGGAGTGATTACTTTTGTACCATATGAGGGTGGATGAGTGGAGACCGAAGCGAGACCAAAAAATTAGTCTTCTTTCTATGGACTTTATCGCGGAGGAAGACGACGAGATTAGGAGGGTTGTGGGGTTTATGGATGCCGATGACGCTCATAAGAGTGTTGCAAACTGCGTTACAAATGCTATTGGATCCCGACGATGCTTATAGGCACCATCTTGAAATCAACCCTTTGGCGAAAGGTTTAAAAATTTTCGATGCGATAACTAGCATCGTGAAATTAAAGTTAGTATTTTTTTATTTTCCTGTAGTGGAAACAAGTGGATCCAAAGCTTCAAGAACTTGCAACTTGACCATATTTGGGACATTGTAGTTCTCAGCAAAGATAAGATTTTGGACAATATGTTGATATATATTGATTGGGCACTCGTTGATGAAACATATGCATGAACGAGGTAGACCATGATTTGATTGACTAGATTTTTTGAGTCAGATCATTCAGATGAACCAGAAGATGGGATTCTAGTGCCGATAATCCAAATAATTGAAAGTAATCCACTACTTTTAAATTATTTAAACATCAAAAATTATATAGTTTGGAGATCTGTAATTTATATATCAAGTAGTTAAAAATAGGCATTATTGCGGTAAAGCTCCAAGTCGATGTGGCTGGGATCAATCTCCTACTAATTTGGACGTGATCGATCTCCACCGACCTCTACAATTTTGTGACTGATTGGAGCACCTTAATCTTGGAGCACTTGCAAAGGAAGTCTATACTTATTGAAGGTTTTTCGGTGGAGAACCCTGCAATGCTTAAGTTAGCTGAAATTTGAAAACATTAGAAAATAAGAGAGATAGAGAGAGTGGAGGCACGTTTTCTCTGAAGAAAGACTTGCTTGAGGGTCCCATTCTCCCCCATTTTATAGATGGGAGTAGTCGACCATTACTGCTAAACTAGATAATGGGATCGAAGAATTTGCACCTACTTAACTCAAGATCATGGGCATCCATTTTGGGCACTAATGGCAAGTGCACAATCATAGGCATCAGTTATGTGTATTATCTGCGGGCACTATACACAATACACTACAATAAAAATAGCCATTAGTGTTATTTCTATGTGCCGCTATAGATCAGAAAGAATGTTGGAAATACCTTTACTGATAATTATCAGTATTTTAGAAAATATCGATAAATTTTTTTACTTTAGTGGCATATGTAAGTATTTCAAAGTTTCAATTCCATCATATGTAACTATTTTTAAAATTTTAATGCTAGTATTTTTTTATATGTCCATAAAAATTATCAAAAAATAAGCTATATATCCTACAACCGGAATAAAGAGAGGATTCAAACCAATAATCTCTTATTTAAATGGCAAGCTCTTAATTATCAAACTAAAACTTATATTGTTAGCATATGAAAATAGTTTATTTAACTTATTAACATATATTAAATAAGTAATGTTAAATATATATATATATATATATATATATTATAACATATTTTATAAGATCGGCATGACTAAATCAAGCTCTATATAAAAATTAATAATTTAAAATTTAATAATAATTTTTCAAAGTTCTATAAATTATATATTATTTATCGGTATATTAGTTAAATGCCATAACAACGGTTTTGGTTTTCAGCATTTTAAGTTATATGTCATAAAATATAAATTCATAATGATATTTATAATAAAGTATCACTAATAAAAAAATATTATTAAAAGATAGGGCATGCTTACGAAAATACAACAAAAAAATAAATTTAGTGGCATATAATAAGAAATACCATAATTAATTTACTGTCAAAAATTATTTTTGTTATAGTGATAATCCAACCCATATGTGCATAGTTGATGGAAATTGTCTTGAGACTTTCAGGGATACCACTAGGCTGAGCTATTAATTGAGTAGATCAATCATTGATGAGATACTAAGGTGGGACCTTGATCAACACTAAGGTCAGTCCAATGTATCCAGGATTATCCATCTCAAGGTCAGTCTATGTCCGAGCTCGAGGGCAGTATGCATCGGACATCAGGTCAGTCTTCATCCGATGCCAAGGGATGCTCCTCAATTCTGGCAACTCCTATAGTTCTTCTGTAGCACTGTAACTCCAACATTCAACTCTTCGATTGGTTGCGTAATGGGCACGTAGAAGTAGTGAGACACTTCCTCATCCAAAGGCCAAGCTGGGCTAGTGAGAGAATAGTTAACTCCCCCAACACTTGCCCCCCCACTTCCAAACCTGAGGTGACTTGGTGACTTCGAACAAAGGGAGTAGTTTATAGGTGAAGCCATTCTCAAGTTCTCAGGAATTTCATTAGAAGGTGGTATGTGGACACCACTACTCGGAGTTCATTCAAATCAGTTCAACCTAAAATAGATTCGTAGGCCGAAGGTATCCAAATAAGAAATGTGAGTTGGATGGTCGTCCATTGAGTTTCCTACCCTATCATCCCCAATAAGGTGACTTCTTCTTCAACCACAACTGAATCACTAGAAAATATAACTAAAGGAGTATTAACTTTCTTTGGTTGGTTAGTAGGCAACTTCATTCTTTAAAATACATCATAAAATAGAATGTCAGCCAAAATTCTATTATCAACTAAAATACTTTTATATCATAGTTTGTTATCGTCATTGAATTGACCACAACATCATTATGAGAAGTTTGAACTCTTTGAAGATCATCATTAGAAAATTAAAGAAATAGCATTATCAGTATGTTGCTTCTTCGATGATTGATCTTCAACTTGGCCACTTGTTCTCCTATTGCCAGTGAATCCCAAAATCATATGGATGATGCCAGCCATTAATTTGGTTATTGTTGTCTCCTCCTCAAGCTGGTGTTAAGCTAGCTCTTCGGCTACTCAGTTCTCTCACTTCTGAATATATTTGTTGAGGTATCCTTGGCCCTTAATTTACATCAAAGTTTGGGCTCGAGGGATAGAGAAGGGGGTATAATTATTGAACTGATGAGACAAACTCTTCCATCTCAGGTACTTCTACTAGCGAGAAGACTAGTCTTCTCATCGAGCTCTATCGGATTCCATCAGAGCTCACTTCTTCTTTGCGGCTTTGCCTCCTTCGGCTTATCACTACTTCTTTCGCCCACACATATTTCTAAGCTCATGTGAGGAGGTCAGTGTAATCCCTCAAAAAATTCTTGTTAAGGGAGAAAATGAGACGGATATGCCGGTCCTTGCTTCAAAGTTGACATCACAACTGACTCATTGAAGTTACGAACTTGCAATATGGCCTTATTGAAATACACCACATAATTATGCAAGCTCCCCTTCTCACTACTAAATTGAGAAAAGGCTGTCTGAGTTCATTGGTTACATCTTGCTATTGCTAAAGTGCATGACAAATGACTTTTCTAGCTGTTCAAAGAAATGGATGGCCTCCAATTGAAGATTGGAGTACCACACCTATGCACTAATCTCTTGGGGATGGTTGGGAATGCAAGACATAGGGGAGCATTGAAAGCTTCCTAAAACATCATGAGAGCTTTGTAGCTCTTGATGCATGTCGTAGCACATCAAAATTAATCCTACTCATTACTATATAGATAGAACTAGTTGGGATCATATCCATAGGAATCTTAGATCGATTATTTCAAAAATAAAAAGCAAAGAATAATAGATTACAATAAACTAAGATAGAAGCATGACAATTACAATAAAATTACTTTTATTAATCAAATAAAGAAGCATATATAAAGAAAAAGAAATAAAATTGAGATACAAGATAACTAAACCAAGTTTATCTTCTAACTATATCCGATGGTGATGTGCTTTCTTAAATCCTTTATCTTCCTTCATGTAGACAGCTGCAGGATAGCTGAAAAGTTTGGTCTAAAAACTCCAAAGAAGTAAGGTTGATGAAAGAGGATATATGGAAGAGAAAAGATGGCAACACTAGAATTAGGACTTCTCTTAGATTTTTTGAGATGTGAAAAAGAGATTTGTGGAGGAATATGGTATCGTGCTAGGGTTAGTACCTCCCCTAGACTTATGGAGAAGAAAAATAGAGAGAGAAAAGCTGGAAGAGAACTTAGGATTGGCTTGATTTCAGAAGATGGAGGCCTTAGTGAAACAAATCGAATGCCAACTAAGGCCTTCCACCGTAGTGGACCAACAGGCCAATGCCAATCTCTCAGGATCTTTCATCTGTCTTTCCTAGGTGCGCATCTCCATCTACTTAAAGTAGAGGTGGTTGCTATAGATAGATTGGATCATTCGTAACCAGAGCAATAATCGATGCTACTATAGCAATAACCAAAATAACCAATGCTATAGCATAAACTATGGCTATACGTGGCGGCCCCACACGCTGCTTGGTTTAATAAGCATCACCCTTCCTTCTTTTCCTAGTTCACCTACACCAAACACTAATAATGTTAAGCCTTACCAATCCTATAGAGTGGAGAGTGGCTGATTTCTCATTGTTGCCCAGCTATGCAACCCAAGAGGGGGGGTGAATTGGGTTTCTAAAAATTTTAAGCCCAACAAATAACTTATGAAGAACAAAACAATGGATTTAAATCAATATTAATTACCTAAAGTAGTATTGCAAGGATATAATAAAGAAATAAGATAAAGCGATAAAGCGCACCACAAACATAAGGATTTATAGTGGTTCGGTGCTAACCTTGCACCTACATCCACTCCCCAAGATCCCACTTGAGAATTTCAATCCACTATCCTTTGTATTCAACCCGAATATAAAACGTCGGAAACTCCGACACTAGCTATCCCAAGCTAGAATACAAGACGTCGGAAACTCCGACCCTAGCTATCCCAAGCTAGAACACTTGTTTCTCGGGTACAAGCAAACCCAAAACACTCCGATTTCAGGTTCGGATCAACCTTTCCTTGTTTTGGAAATCCTCCAAAAACAAGAGCAAAAACTCACAAAGAGTAAGAATATTTAGAGCACAGATGAATACAATAACAGCTCCTTAAATGAGCAAATATAACAATAAAAGCTTTACTCAAATGAAGAACCCCTTTTTCAGATTTTCTCAAGATGAATGAACGGTTGAACGCTTGAGAAGAGGTTGATTGTTGATTGAAGATCTCTTGAAAGCTTTGAACGATCTCTAGATCAAGGTTGAAATGATAGGCGTGAAGAATTCTCTCCTTGAAAGATCTTCCTTTTCTCTTTCATAATCTCTCTGGTATATTGTGGATCCTCTCTCTTTTTCTCTATGGATATTTCGTTGATCTCAGGCTTTTTCTTGCAAATTTCGGATCCTCTCTTCTGTTCTTCTCTTTTTCTTCTTTTTCTCTTTTTCTCTTCACATTTGATTTCACGTTTGATCCGCTATTTAATCTGCAATTTCTTTCATCAAATTAAGCATTTTGTAGCATTAGAAGCAAGAGAAAACAATTTAGGCAGATAAAGAGCCGTTAGAGGATTTTTAGGAAGCATAAATGGCAATTAAAACGGGCAAAAAAATAGCCGTTGCTGATATTTCCCGTCGCAGGGGTCGACTCATGAGTCGACTCATGCTTCAGGGGTCGACTCATGAGTCGACTCATGCCTTGTGGGTCGACTCATGAGTCGACTCACAGGTCGTGCCAAGCCAGAAAACTAGCGTGCCAAGGAGAATTTTTGCGTGCCAATCAGCTCACAGTGCCATGAGTTGACTCATGAGTCGACTCATGCACTTCAAACCTTCATAACTTCAAAAATATAAGTCCAAACACAATGAAATTTTCACCAATAGATTTCAAATCATTTGTTCTACCAAATGGTACTATCAAATCAGGATTTTAGTGAAATTATGATTTTGCCCTTGAAGAGCATAAGGACTTTTTCATTTTAAAATATTGTATCCCTTCAATCTGCTTTGTAATCATCAAAATCAATCTAGGAGCAACAATCTCCCCTTTTTGATGATGACAAAATATATGAATAAAAATATTTATGTTAATGCATTAATTTCAAAAGAATCCATTATAGGTGTATATGCTTGAAAAAAGTATGATTCTTTTGGCATGTAATATAAATGCAAAAATAGTTTGTCCATTTTCTTAAAGATTTGAAAAGGGTATTAGATCATTTTGAGTTCAAGATATATCAGAGCAAGAGAAGATAAATAACTTTTTCTATGTATCAGAGCAAAAATAATTTTTACAATGATATCAGAAAAGATTTTATAATGTATCAAAGCAAAAAAATTTTTAATGTATCAGAGAAAATTTCATACAGTATCAGAGCAAATGTTATAATATATTAGAGAAACCTTCACACTGTATCGGATCAAATGTTATCATGTATCAGATCAAGTTGAAAGAAATTGTAGGATGTATCAGAGTAAAACAAATTTCTTATTGATGTATCAAGGTGAGTAAGCAAGTTTGAATATCAGAGCTTATATATAAAAAATACTTATTTGCATTGTACTCATGATTTTGCTTTTGATGGATAATTTTTTTGTTAAAGTTCTGTCTGATACCAAATTTTGATACCAAAATTTTTCAAAGTTTTGTTTAATCTTTCAATCCTTGTTTTTGTCTAATTTTTCCAATATTTGTTCAATTTCTTCAATATTTTCTTCAATATTTGTTTTAATTTAATTTCTCCCCCTTTTTCTCATAATTTAGGATTTTGCTTTTTGTCTAATTTCAATTTTTGTTTAATTTTAATTTCTCCCCCTTTTTGACATCATCAAACATAGTTAACTCTTTCTTTTCTTTTTCTGAAATATTTTTTAATTTCTTCCTCTTTAGAGTTTTTCACAGATGTTTGCTCCCCCTTAATATAGCAATTATCAATAGCAAACAACAACAAGGAGAAGATAATATTTCAATAGATGTATCAGAGATTGAAATATAACCAAAATATAATCATTACAAAGAGGTAGAAATATAGGTAAAAGATGATTCCATTAATATTATAATTGTTTCAATACATAAAATTCAACTAGCTAAATGTCAATACATGGCCCCAAGGTATAGATCCTAGAACAAGATACTAACTCCTAGAACCTAGTAAAGATCAAGATAAGTCAATGATCAAGACAAATCATGGATCGGAGTCATCAGATATAGGGTGAGGAGATGATGGATCAGAAGTGCGTCCTCTACCCCGTCTGCCTCTGCCACGAGTAGGAGGGCGAGATGAACTGGGTGGCTGAGAATGCTGAGATGCTAGGGCTGATACCATGAGTCTGATAGAATCAAGGACGTTCAGTGCTCTGGAAATAGATTGAAGTAGAGCAGTGAACTGGGTGGTAGCATGCTCACTCGATCCTCTGATCTCTTTCCTCAGTAGCTCATATCCACCTTCTAATGCTCCTCTGAGCCTTCCAGCCTCTACAGTGAGGTCTGTGACCTCAATAGTAGACTCCTGTGGCTGGGGATGGGCCAATGCAAGAACTTGCCCCTGCAAGTCAAGAACTCTGCCAGTAAGTCTCCAGACTGTATCCTCAAGCTGCTGTATCCTGACGGACTGATCTGAAATCATCTGAAATACAGTGGAGATGTGGGGAGTAATGGTCTGATCAGAAGAAGTAGCTCCAGGTGCAAAAGAAGTACTACTCCACTGGCTAGACAACAAAGAAGCCACACGTTGAGATATATGCTCGATCTGATCATCAGCCAGTCTGAACTCTGATGGAGGTGCTCTGCTCTCTGGCTGATACACTGGTGTGGGCATCCTAGTAAACTCAGAAGGGCCAGCCTCAGTATCAGGAATGAACTGGGTATCTGGTGAAGCTGCCCTGAAATCATGTACAGGAGAAGATGGACCTTCTTCTTCTACTCTGCCTTCAGTTCTGTCTTCAGCTCTTTCCTCAGCTCTCTCCTCAGCTCTTTCTTCAGAGCCCTTGATCCAACCACCAACAGTCTTTGTAATTCCCATTCGGTGCAGGCTGTGTTGGTTGAAAGTGTCCACATGTGAGAGCTTGGTAGGTGTCTCCCCCTCACAGCTAACTCCAAACCTCCTAAAAACTCTAGTAAGGGCCATACCATAAGGCAAGTGTGCCTTGGATCTGTTCAAAGTTTCTCTCATGGCCTCTATCATAAGTGCAGGGAGGTTTAGGGGGGTCTGAGTGATGATATGAAACATGACACATACATCTCTGCCAGATAGTAAGTCATGTCTACCACTCCTAGGAAAGAATAGTTTTGTTACAATCTGATGCAGGACCCTCATCTTAATGGATAATAGCTTTGCTTCCAATCTGTTTAAACTTCTTGAAAAATCTTCTCCTAAGATAATTCTGATCCCTTCTTCTTTAATTGGGAGTTCCATATATGAGTATCCTTCACTAGGCAACTGAAGTATCTCTCCCAATATCCTAGAATCCAAACAGATGTCAATCCCCTTTACAGTTGAAGTCACAGACCCGTTTCCATAATTTAGGTTCTGGTAGAACTCTCTGACTAGATCAACATAGGTGACTTCCTTAAGAGAGCAATAAAGTTTCCATCCTTGATTTTTGATCTTGGTAGCAAAAGTAAAGCCTTCTTTCTCAAAGAACCGAAAATCTATATTTTTCCCGGTTTCTACTTTTCTATCAGAAAGAAGATTTACACTGGGGCTTATGGAGGATTGAGAGGGACCTTGAGCAGGTACTGAAACTGGATTGGAAACAGTGGAAGACTGAGCATGCCTTTTCTTTCGGATAATTTCCTCAGGCTCTCGGATTGATTTCCTCCTTTGGGGAAGTTTCATCTTTGGAGCCATATCCAATAAAGTAGCAGACAAGAAGACTTGAATTCAGTGGAGGAAGGATCACAAAAGAGTAAAGAAGAATTTTGGTGGAGAAAAGAAGTGGATTTTGAATGAACGGTGAAGTTCTAGGGCACGTTCCACCCGCGCCTATCACTGCGAGAAAGCACAGAAAAATCCTTTTCAAGGAGGCGATTTTTGGTGGAGAGGAGGAGGGAGAATTGCCTCGAAATTGATCCTTGGATTTGGAGCAAAACAAAAGTTTGGAGAGGACGGCTTTCAGAAGAAGAACGATGAGAAGATGAGTCGTCTCACAAACAGGGTTTCCCGTTTTAAAAAAAATGAACCCGATGGAAGTTGGTGGGATTTACAAGTTTGCCATTGAGTCAACTCATGGGGGTCGACTCATGAAGTTCAGAAAATCAGGAAAAATACAAATAAATTCCAGAAAAATTCAAAATTTTGGGAGAAGGAATTTTGCTCAATGATAAGTTTTTAGAGTGATAAAACTGAGCTTTTGGAACCAGGATAGTTGTTGGAAATTGAGCTCTAAGAATATTTGATAATAATTAAGAGAAGTTTAGGCAAATGGATCTAGAATTTCTAGATTTCTCTTAATTTCATAGAATCTATCCTCACTAAGGGCCTTTGTAAAGATATCAGCTAATTGATTTTCAGTGCTAATATATTCAAGAATTATATTTTTATTTTGAACATGTTCTCTTATAAAATGATGTCTTATTTCAATATGTTTGGATCTTGAATGTTGTATTGGATTTTTAGATAGATTTATGGTACTTATATTGTCACATTTTATTGGAGTTTCATTAAGTTTGATTCCAAAATCTTCGAGTTGTTGCTTAATCCACAAGATTTAAGCACAACAACTTCCGGCTGCAATGTATTCGGCCTCAGCCGTAGACAGTGCCACCGAATTTTATTTCTTGCTAAACCATGAGATTAGGTTAACTCCAAGAAATTGGCAAGTTCCACTTGTGCTTTTTCTATCTAATTTACATCCAGCAAAATCAGCATCAGAATATCCTAACAAATTAATTTGTGAGTCCTTAGAGTACCATAACCCTATAGTTTGTGTACCATTTAAGTATCTAAGATTCTTTTAACAGCATTCAAATGAGATTCCTTAGGATTAGATTGATATCTTGCACATAAGCAAACACTAAACATGATATCAGGCCTACTTGCAGTTAGATATAATAATGAGCCAATCATACCTCTGTAGTATTTTAAGTCTACGCATTTACCTTCATCATCCTTGTCAAGCTTACTTGAGGGACTCATTGGTGTGCCAATAGGTTTGCAGTTCTCCATTCCAAATCTTTTGAGTAGTTCCTTGGTGTACTTGCTTTGGGTGATGGAGATTCCCTCTTTTGATTGTTTGATTTGGAGTCCGAGAAAGAAAGTGAGTTCTCCCATCATGGTCATCTCGAACTCTCCCTGCATAAGCTTAGCAAAGTCTTGACAAAGGGATTCATTAGTAGACCCAAAAATTATGTCATCAACATAAATTTGTATAATTAGCATATCATTTTGGTTTCTTCTAATAAATAGGGTTGTGTCTACATTGCCTCTTGAGAAACTATTATTTAGTAAAAATTTGCTTAGCCTTTCATACCATGCTCTAGGTGCTTGTTTTAGACCATATAAAGCTTTATTTAATCTAAAGACATGATTGGAAAAGCATGATTTTCAAATCCAGGAGGTTGTTCTACATATACTTCTTCAGAAATATATCCATTTAAAAATACACTTTTAACATCCATTTGAAATAGTTTGAATTTCATAAAGCAAGCATAAGCAAGTAGAAGTCTAATGGCTTCTAATCTAGCAACAGGTGCAAAGGTTTCATCAAAATCAATTCCTTCTTCTTGATTATATCCCTTAGCAACCAGTCTTGCTTTATTTCTAATTACATTTCCATGCTCATCTAACTTGTTTCTAAAGACCCATTTTGTGCCAATTATTGAATAATCTTTAGGTCTTTTCACTAAGGTCCAAACATTATTTCTTTCAAATTGACTGAGTTCTTCTTGCATAGCATTAATCCAGTTATGATCATTTTCAGCTTCTTCAAAAGTTTTAGGTTCAAGTTGAGATACAAAAGCACAATGATTAAGTACATCTCTAAGTGAAGAACGTGTTTTTACCCCATGCATAGGATCACCGATAATTAATTCCTTAGGATGGTTGTGAACATACCTCCATTCTTTGGGTAAGTCATTTGTACCTTGAGGTTGTTCTTGAATTTCTTCACCTTTCTCATTTTGTTCATCTTCTTGATCCTTGTCTTCTGGAGTTGCTGAATCTTTCAGAGTGATCTCCTTCATACCTTCTATTAGTGGATCTGCATCATCAGCACCCTCATTCTTCCTTGAAGGAAGATCGTTAGATTCATCAAAGACAACATGTATGGACTCCTCAACTACTAAGGTTCTTTTGTTGAACACTCTAAATGCTTTACTAGTGGAGGAGTAACCTAGAAGGATTGCTTCATCTGATTTTGCATCAAATTTACCAAGTTTTTCTTTGCCATTATTTAATACAAAACATCGGCAACCAAAAACATGAAAATAGGCAATATTTGGTTTTCTTCCTTTCCAAAGTTCATAGGGGGTTTTCTTTAAAAATTATCTTATTAAAGCACGATTTAAAATGTAACATGCTGTGTTAATAGCTTCCGCCCAAAAATATTTTGGAAGGTTGCTTTCACAGAGCATGGTACGGGCCATTTCTTCTAAGGTTCTATTTTTCCTTTCAACTACCCCATTCTGTTGGGGTGTCCTAGGAGCAGAGAAGTTATGGCCGATTTCATTTTCATCACAAAAATTTTCAAAGTCATGATTTTCAAATTCTGTTCCATGATCACTTCTAATATTTTGAATTGAAAACCCTTTTTCATTAGTGACTTTTCGATGAAATTTCGTGAAAATTTGAAAAGTTTCATTTTTGTGAGCTAAAAAGAAAACCCAAGTAAAACGAGAGTAATCATCAATTATTACAAATCCATATCGTTTTCCTCCTAGACTAGTGGTTTTAGTTGGTCCAAATAAATCCATATGTAAGAGCTCTAAAGGTCTAGAAGTTGAAATAGTATTTTTGGATTTAAATGATACTCTAGTTTGTTTACCTAATTGGCATGCATCACAAATTCTATCTTTTTCAAAATTCAATTTTGGCAAACCGAGAACTAAATCCTTTTTGATTAATTTTGAAAGAGAATGCATGCTAATATGTGCAAGTCTACGATGCCACAGCCAACTAGTCTCATTTATTTTAGCATTTAAGGAAACTAGGCATTGCATGTCTAATTTAGTTAAATCATTCAAGTCTACCATATAAACATTGCCATGCCTATGTCCTATAAATTTAATGTCATCGTTAATAGGACTTGTCACAATGCATACAGATGATTCAAAACTTACTTTATACCCTTTATCACAGAATTAACTAATGCTAAGTAAGTTATGCTTTAAACTTTTAACAAGTAAAACATTCTCAATGTATTTGGAGGGAGTGATACCAATGTTACCTATCCCGATGATCTTTCCTTTGCCATTATCTCCAAAGGTGACCATCCCTCCATCCTTAGCATCAAGCGTGATGAATTGTGATTCATCACCAGTCATGTGTCTCGAGCATCCGCTGTCAAGATACCATTTTCTGTTTCCTTCTTGGGATGCTAGACACACCTGCAAGCATAGATCAAGTTTCTGTCTTAGGTACCCAAGCTTTCTTGGGTCCTTTCAGGTTAGTCAGAATGGTTCCTTTTGGAACCCATATTTTCTTTGTGTTTGCATATTTGTTAATAAGACATGTGTATGATTTATGTCCTATTCTTCCACATTTAAAACAAGTAATATTTGTAGATTTTTTGCTTGAATAATTTGCATAAATATCCTTCAAAAATTTTTGTTTCTTCAGGGGTTTATAACCAAGTCCAGCCTTATCATATATAGCTTTCTGATTATCAAGGATCATATTTAGCTTGTTTGAACTTAAGGTGAACTTATCTACTATAGATTTCAGCCTGTTAATTTCATCCTTAAAGTTTTGATTTTCTTGAATCAATGTGAATTTTTCAATTGAAAGAATTTCAGCTTGTTTCACTAAGGACTGATTTTCCAATTTCAGTTCTTTGTTTTTCTTCCCTAGTTTCTTTAATTCATCAATTGAATCATAGAAAGCTTCATGCAATTCTTCAAAAGTAAATTCACTAGTGGATTCAGAAGTTACCTCATTTTCATGTGCCATCAGGCACAGATTGGCTTGTTCGGTTGAGGTTTCCTCGTCGGAGCTTGAGTCATCACTCGCACTCCAGGTCGCCATCATTGCCTTCTTTTTGAATTTCTTTGGACCTTTCTTCAATTGAGGACATTTGGATCTGAAATGTCCTGGCTTCTTGCACTCGTAGCATATAGGGGTTTGATCTTTCTCCTTTTCTATGCTTTGATCTCCTTTTGTAAATTTCTTTCTCATCCCCTGTTTCCTTTTTCTTAGAAACTTCTTGAATTTCCGGGTGATGAGAGCCATCTCCTCATCCTGATCTTCATCTTCAGAGTCATCTATTTCATAATCAGGTGAAGTTGTGGATTTGAGGGCAATGGTTCTTTTCTTTTTGATTTCATCCTCTTGATGTTGCATCATGCTAAGTTCATGAGTCATCAAGGATCCAAGAAGCTCTTCTAGAGGTAGAGTGTTCAAGTCCTTTGCTTCTTGGATGGCAGTCACCTTGGCTTCCCAAGTTCTTGACAGTGACCTGAGAATCTTCCTTACAAGTTCACTGTTAGTATAAGATTTGCCAAAACTCTTTAAACCATTGATTATATCAGTAAAACGAGTAAACATAGCAATTATGGACTCATCATGCTCTATTTTGAACAATTCATATTTATGTACAAGCATGTTTATTTTAGACTCTTTTACTTGATTTGTTCCCTCATGGGTGACTTCTAACCTATTCCATATTTCTTTAGCAGATGCACAAGTAGAAATGCGATTAAATTCACTAGCATCTAGTGCACAATAAAGAACATTCATAGCTTTGGCATTTAATTATGCCAATTTCTTGTCAACCTCATCCCATTCTTTCTCGGATTTGGTTGACTCCTCACCATCTATAATCTTGGTGGGTGTGTGAGGACCATTCACTATGATACTCCACATATCATAGTCGAGTGCTTGTATGAAAATCTTTATCCGAGCTTTCCAATAGGTGTAATTAGACCCATTTAAAAGTGGAGGTCGGTTTGTTGATTGCCCCTCGGCTAGAGAAGTTCCAACATGGGTTGCCATAGATCTTTGGCTCTTTGATTGTTAGATCAAAGAAGGGCTAGAGCACTGGCTCTGATACCACTTGTTGCCCAGCTATGCAACCCAAGAGGGAGGGTGAATTGGGTTTCTAAAAATTTTAAGCCCAACAAATAACTTATGAAGAACAAAACAATGGCTTTAAATCAATATTAATTACCTAAAGTAGTATTGCAAGGATATAATAAAGAAATAAGATAAAGCGATAAAGCACACCACAAACACAAGGATTTATAGTGGTTCGGTGCTAACCTTGCACCTACATCCACTCCCCAAGATCCCACTTGGGAATTTCAATCCACTATCCTTTGTATTCAACCCGAATACAAAACGTCGGAAACTCCGACACTAGCTATCCCAAGCTAGAATACAAGACGTCGGAAACTCCGACCCTAGCTATCCCAAGCTAGAACACTTGTTTCTCGGGTACAAACAAACCCAAAACACTCCAATTTCAGGTTCGGATCAACCTTTCCTTGTTTTGGAAATCCTCCAAAAATAAGAGCAAAAACTCACAAAGAGTAAGAATATTTAGAGCACAGATGAATACAATAACAGCTCCTTAAATGAGCAAATATAATAATAAAAGCTTTACTCAAATGAAGAACTCCTTTTTCAGATTTTCTCAAGATGAATGAACGGTTGAACGCTTGAGAAGAGGTTGATTGTTGATTGAAGATCTCTTGAAAGCTTTGAACGATCTCTAGATCAAGGTTGAAACGATAGGCGTGAAGAATTCTCTCTTTGAAAGATCTTCCTTTTCTCTTTCACAATCTCTCTGGTATATTGTGGATCCTCTCTCTTTTTCTCTATGGATATTTCGTTGATCTCAGGCTTTTTCTTGCAAATTTCGGATCCTCTCTTCTGTTCTTCTCTTTTTCTTCTTTTTCTCTTTTTCTCTTCACATTTAATTTCACGTTTGATCTGCTATTTAATCTGCAATTTCTTTCATCAAATTAAGCATTTTGTAGCATTAGAAGCAAGAGAAAACAATTTAGGCAGATAAAGAGCCGTTAGAGGATTTTTAGGAAGCATAAATGGCAATTAAAATGGGCAAAAAAATAGCCGTTGCTGACATTTTCCGTCGCAGGGGTCGACTCATGAGTCGACTCATGCTTCAGGGGTCGACTCATGAGTCGACCTCTGTTGCAAAAACCAGAGAATGCTTTTCTGGAATTTCTTGGCTCAAATTAGCAGGGGTCGACTCATGAGTCGACTCATGCCTTGTGGGTCGACTCATGAGTCGACTCACAGGTCGTGCCAAGCCAGAAAACTAGCGTGCCAAGGAGAATTTTTGCGTGCCAATCAGCTCACAGTGCCATGAGTTGACTCATGAGTCGACTCATGCACTTCAAACCTTCATAACTTCAAACATATAAGTCCAAACACAATGAAATTTTTACCAATAGATTTCAAATTATTTGTTCTACCAAATGGTACTATCAAATCAGGATTTTAGTGAAATTACGATTTTGCCCTTGAAGAGCATAAGGACTTTTTCATTTTAAAATATTGTATCCCTTCAATCTACTTTGTAATCATCAAAATCAATCTAGGAGCAACACTCATGAATAGGGGCACAAAAGAATTTAAAATTTCATAAAGAAAGATGAGAGCATGAATAAGAACTCTTAGATCAAGCCTCTTACTTTTTCTCCGTTGATCAATAAGTCGTGTTCGTACTTGATCTTCATTTAGAGTGATCTTTTAATCTAAACCCTTAATATTTAAGTCGTGTTCACACTTAGTTCTATTTATCTTCTAATCTAGGCCTTTGATTGGATAGATTTTTTCTTGATCCTTGATCTTTAAGTCGCGTTCATAATAAAATAGGAGCTGGTTGCATGGTTCACTCAAATTTGATCTGATTTGAGTCTAATTTGAATTGTATAAACCTAAACTCCTAATTATCTACAAAATAGACTACAGAGTATCAAATTCTTAATAAATAGAATTATATACCTCTAGTGGCTTAATTCAAATATTCATCACATTCTTTAACTTGAACTTTATTTGTCCTCAAGTAAAATAGATACATTAGCATTATACATCAAATTGTCTTTGAATCGAAAGTTATCTTAAGAATTTCTAATAGTAATGGATATCCAGTCAGATTATTAAAGAGGTACTTCATTAGATTATCAGTTCAATCCAATTAGTGGTTAAGTATTAGCCATAAAAATTTTAGAGATCTTCTTTTATCAACTTTTTATTCTTCTCTTTAAATCCTCTAACTTAATATGGATTTGGTGCAATATCTTTTTGTAGTTTATTCTCCTTATTTTTTTTAGAAGAATATTTATATGTACAGGTGGTGCAATGTTCTAACCCCTTAAGCTTTCTAATTGACTCTTGTAGTGAGCTTTAGGCCAATAACTCTCAAATCAGTTAGCTTTAGATATTAGGTGTAAAACACCCCTCATGCTTATTGACTCAAGTCAAAAAAACTATAAGTTAAAACTGATTATACAAGAGTTTCTTCACATTCTCATCTTTTGACGCGAACAACAACGCTTACTTAGGTGAAGGGGTTCGATTACTTAGTGAGAAATACTAAATTTTTTTTTTTATCAATGATTAAGGTGGATTTTTGCATACTTTGATATTTTCACCTATACCCGCATGAAGCAGACTGTTCATTGATGTAGGTGGGAAAAGAGTTCTAGAATCATTCCAAAATTTAGTCTGATCTAAATTCTATCATTAATTGAATATTTTTAATAATTTTTTTCTTGATACCTCTAAAATTATCTAGACTGTTAATTATTTATTGATTAAGATGCTTAGTTAACTTCAAATCGAAATAAATTTAGATACACAAAACTAATTATTTCTGATCATATTTGAGGACCTAATTAAATTTATTATTCTTCCTCTCCTAACTTAATTTTTATTATCCTCAATGAAAGAAAAGAATCATAACAAAGCTAAAATAGAATGTAACAAGGAAGGATACTATCTGAGTTCAATGTGTGTAATGTTGATTGAGAGGTCCTTTATTACTGGGCGTGATGTGTTTTTGATTCTATTGATCACGATGCTCCCCCCAACTTGGCTAATAGTATCATTTTTTTCACTCTATTATAAAGATTCAACTTGGCTAATTATCTTTCTCAAAGATTCCTACAAAATTAAAAGAAACTAAAAAAAATAATTATATAAGTTGGGTTGCCTCCCAACAAGTGCTAAGTTTAACATCTTCAGTCAACTATATTTAGTTGTAGACTAGATCCTGCAATTCAATTGAGTCAACTTGCTCGCCATCTTTGATTTCATCCATATAATATTTCAGTTGTTGGCCATTCACGTCAAAGATGTTTCTTTGTTTAGGATCTTTGATTTCAATTGCTCCATGAGAAAACATCTGAGTTACGATATATGGTCTATCCCAATATGATGGAGTTTTCTAGGGAATAGTTATAATCTCAAATTATAAAGCCACACTTTTTGATTAGATTCAAATATTTTTCATAAAATATATTTATCATGATAAGCCTTAGTTCGAGCCTTATAAATTAGTGAACTCTTGTATGCTTCATTATGTAGCTCTTTTGATTCGTTTAATTATAGTCTCCTATTACTACTTATATTTTTTATGTCAAAATTGAATTATTTTATGATCCAAAATATATGTGTTCTAGTTCTACATGTAGATGAAGGCTTTTCCAAAAATGAGCCGGTAAGGAGACATTCCTATCGGGGTCTTGTATGCAGTGCGGTAGGCCCATAATGCATCATCTAATCATCTAGACCAATCTTTTCGATCAGGCCTAACCGTCTTCTCGAGAATTCATTTGATCTCTCTATTGGAGATTTCTACTTGGCCGCTAGTTCATGAGTGGTATGGTGTGGCAACTTTGTGAGTGATTTCATATTTTTGCATTAAATTTTTTCAAGGTGTTTATTCATGAAGTGTGCACTTTCGTCACTAATAATGGCTCTTGGACAATCAAATCAACTTAAGATGTTCTGTTTGATGAATTTGATTATCACCTTATGATCATTCATTCTGGTTGCCATAGTCTCAACCTATTTGGATACATAATCTACCGCAATCAAAATATATTCATATCCATAAGATGGAGAAAAGGAGCCCATAAAATTAATTCCCCAGGTATCAAAAACTTTCATGACCAAGATAGGGAATAGGGGCATCATGTTTTTTCTAGAAATATTCTTCGTCTGCTGACAGTGCAAGCACTCAAGATAAAATTTATGTGATCCTTAAACAATATCGACCAGTAAAACCCACTATGTAATACTTTTGCAGTCATTTTCTTTCCACTAAAATATTTCCCACATGCATGAGAGTGGCAAAAGATAAGTATACTTTGATACTCACTCTCATAGACACAATGTCGAATCACTTGGTCAGGGCAATGTTTGAACAATTCAAGTTCCTCTCGATAATAATATTTAACTTGTAAGAAGAATCGATCCTTCTCCTATTTTGTCCAATAGAGAAAAACTTGCCCTATTACCAAATAGTTAATGGTGTGGACAAACCATGGGATTTGGTCAGAAGAGGTTGCAAAAAATTATTCGTCAAGAAATTTCTTTTTGGCCTCATCTATACCCATCGTATGATCAACTAAGATTCTAGAAATGTGATCGATGACCATATTTTCGGAACCCTTCTTATCTTAGATTTTCAAGTCAAATTTTTGAAACAAAAGGATCCATCTGATCAATCATGATTTAGTATCTTTTTTTGAGAGCAGATGTTTTAGAACCGCGTGATCAGAATACACTAGAATCTTAAAACCTAATAGATATGAATGAAATTTTTTAAGGGCAAATACTATAGCTAGTAGCTCTTTTTTCATTGTGGTGTAGTTCAATTGGACATCAGACAGAGTCTTACTAGCGTAATAGATCACATGTGGCTCTTTGTTGATTTTTTGACCTAAGACAGCCCCTATTGCAAAATCGAAAACATCACACATAATTTCAAATGGAAAGTACCAATCAGGAGGTTTTATTATGGGTGCTATTGTTAGGACTATTCATAATATATACCCCAACATATTGGAAGAGATAAAATGCATGAGTAAGATCCCATATACTTTAGCAATTAGGAGCCTCATGTATACCATACTTTGTACACGACCTGATATTGCCTATGCTATGAATGTCACGAGCAGATATCAGTCGAATCCAGAGAAAGAACACTAGATTTCTATGAAATGTATCCTTAAGTACTTGAGAAGGACTAAGGATATATTTTTGATCTTTGATAATGGAGAATTGAGGGTACAAAGTTATACTGACTCAGACTTTATGTCTAACGTCGATGATCAAAAGTCACATCAGGTAGTATTTCTTATACAATGGTGGTGCTATAAGCTGGAAGAGTTTCAAGCAGCCTGTTATTGCAGACTCTACCATGAAAGTAGAATACATCGCCACATTGAAAGCTACTAATGAGGTGTTCTGATTTAAGAAGTTTATCGTAGAGCCAGGTGTGATGCCATCAGATGCCGTCCCACTCTATTGCGACAACAATGATGCCATAGCTCATGCTAAGTAGCTGAGATCTCATTAGAAATTTAAGCACATCGAGTGACGATTCCACCTCACACAATTATCTCGAGAAGGCATACATCGAGGTTAAGAGAGTCGACATTACGGACAATGTAGCTGATCCACTGATGAATCAATTGAACTAGCAAAAGATTGAAGCCCACCTTGAGAAGATGGGACTTAAATTTATAGCCAATTGACTTTAGGTAAAGCGTGAGGTTGTTAGATGAATGCCTTAGAAGTTAGATTGGCCGACGCTTGTAAAACTTTCTTAGAGTATATTTTGTAATATTGACTTATAAATTAATAAAGTTAGATTTATTTTTATTCATATTTGTATTTTAAGTGTCTATGAATCATCTTTTGAATTAATAGAATAATAACTGTTGCCCAGCTATGCAACCCAAAAGGGGGGGTGAATTGGATTTCTAAATATTTTAAGCTTAACTAATGACTTATGAGAAATGTTTGACAAAGCTAAATAGATAGAGTGAGTAAAATTAATTCAAGTCTAATAGCAATAGCAAGAATGCAAGAGAATAATGAAGAGATAAAGAAGAGCAATTAGACACACACCAAACAAGAGGATTTATAGTGGTTTGGTGCCAACCTTGCACCTACATCCACTCCCCAAGCTCCTACTTGGAAATTCCAATCCACTAATCTGGTATTCAATCCGAATACAAACGTCAGAAACTCTGATTCTAGCTATCCCAAGCTAGTCCACTTATTTTTCGGATACAAGCCAACCTTATACACTCCGATTCAAGGTTCGGATCAACCTTCCCTTGTTTTGGAACCCCTCCAAAACAAAACCAATCACTCAAACTGAGTAAAACAATTTATAGCACAAATAAGCACAAAGAAAGCTCCTTCAATGAGCGAATATAACTTTAAATACACTTTACTTAAAAGAAGAAGATCCTTTTTGGATTTTCTCAAGGTGGATGGAGACTTGAAAGTGCACTTGAGGAGTTGGTGAGCTTGGATTGAAGGCTTCTTGAAAGCTTTTAATGAGCTCTTGCTTGGGGCTGAAACGTTGGCTTGAAATCCTTTTTCAAAATCTCTCTCTTTGAATCCTCTCTTTTTCTTCTTTTGTTCTTCTTTTTGTTCTCCTTGTTCTTGTTATTGATTTCACATTTTTGTCCCTTTTATAGTTTTAAGAAATAGTGGAAAACATTCTAGGCTGAAAAAGAGCCGTTAGACTGCATTAAAAGAGCATTAAGAGCATTTAAAATGGGTTAAAAACTAGCCGTTGCAGAAAAATCCCATCACAGAGGTCGACTCATGAGTCGACTCATGCTTGGGGGTCGACTCATGGGTCGACCTCTGTGGAAAACATCACAGAATCGAGCAGGATCCGAGGTTCTGTAAAACTGACAAAAAGACCCGCAGAGGTTGACTCATGAGTCGACTCATGCCTTGGGGGTCGACTCATTGAGTCGACTCACAAGGAGTGCCAAGACAGTGCCGGTCAGGATTTTCAGTGACCAGTCATCTCATGTGCTATGAGTCGACTCATGAGTCGACTCATGATTTTCAATCATGCATATCTTTCAAAATACAAGTCCAAAATCAATAAAATTTTCACCATTGGATCACAAATCTTTTGTTCTATCATTTGATACTATCAAATCAGGGTTTTGGTAAAATTATAATTTTGCCCCTGAAGAGCATAAGTCTTTTTCAAGTGAAAATCATTGGTACCCCTTCAACTGCTTTGTAATCATCAAAATCAATCTAAGGAGCAACAATCTCCCCCTTTTTGATGATGACAAAATACTTGAACAAAAGCATCTATGTGAATCAATGATCATGAATTTCAAAGGAATGAAATGCATTATAGGTAGTTTGAAGATAAATAGAGATTTACTACCAACTTGAAAATTACTTATAAGTGCATTTGCTTGAAAAGAAGATTGATTCTTTTGGCATGTGATATATGTACTCATTTGCATAAGTAATTTGCCTATTGCTTAATGATTTGAAAATTTACTCATTCTCATTTGATTATTTATTTTAGTATCAGAGCAGGTTTAACAATTAAGTGTATCAATGCATGTCTAAGAATTAATTGTAAAGTATATCAGATCATGTCAAATTTTAAGATGTATCAGAGCATGTCTAATTTTAAAGCATATCAGAGCATGTCTAAGAAGTAATTTTAAAGGTTGCTCATTTGCTTTGTGCCTAGCAATTCATTCATTTTGTTAGCAATCTTATTTTTGATATTTTAATTTCTCCCAATTCACTCATTTTATTTTTAAATCATTTAATAATCTGCTTTTGATCTTTTTCTTTAATTTCTTCCCCTTTTTGACATCATCAAACATTGTTAACTCCCCCTCTTTTTTTTTAAGACATGTTCTCTTTAGTGTTTCTTCAAACTTCTTGCGCTAATCATTAATG
>NC_026003.2:96754877-96803136 GCF_000442705.2 Elaeis guineensis
AAACAAAAAAAAAAAACAAAACAGAGTAAAACTGGGAAGAAGACTCCCGGTAGGAGTCTTTTCTCCGGGAGACCCAGGCACTTTAGGAGTCCTAGACCCCTCGAAATCCTAGGACCCTCTATAAGAAGGTCTCCCCTCTCCTTAGAATCGATCCATCGGCCTCTTTTCCCTCTCTTTCTCTCTATTTTTCCCGAAATAGAGCCGCGGACACCACTTTATTTTCGTCGTGACTGCTCTCCGACGAAGTCCCGGAGGTCGAGGTAAGCTTCCCTCCTTTTCCTCCCTTCCTTCCTCTTTCCCCCGTGCGTTTGTGCGCGGTGGCCGGCGACGAGCGTCGCGATTTTTGGTCGGGAAAAGACTCTATTTTTTGGCCCCGTTTTCGTGAATTTCCGACGCCGGCGATCAAAATTGACCGCCGGCCATGTTTCCTCCGTGATCGGAGGATTGGCCCCGTCGGCCGCCGGCCTCTGCCGTGGCGGTCGCGGCCCGAACGGCCGATCAAGGCTGGAGGACCCCATCCCCTGTTCCGACGCGGGAAGGGCTGAGAAGAAGAAGAAGAAAAAGGAGAAAAGGAAAAGAAAAAGAAGAAAAAGAAGAAAAAGAAGAAAAAAAAGAAAAAGAAAAAAAAAAGAGAAAGAAAAAAAAAAGAAAGAGAAGGGGCGGAGAGAGAGAAACTCTCTCTCTCTCTCTTTAGATTTTAGGATTTATAGAATTAATTAATAAAAAAAAATAAATAATTAAAAAAAATATAAATAAATATAATTAGGGTATCCATGGATTAGTTCGAAAAACCCTGGATGCTGTCGACGAATTGATCCTCGTGGGGACATTAGATTTTAATAATTTAGTTATTTTTAATTCGATGAAATTTTGATTTAAAATATGATATTTGACATATCAGGTTCAGAGAAGGATTTTCGAGATCCCTAGAATTTTAGTTTGGACTTTCTTTTGAGGTAAGTAGTGTTTACTTTTACTGAATTTATCTGATAAATTATGAATTTAATAAATTTATGCATGCTTGCGATTGTAATTATTTATTGAAATAATTGTAGAAAATTATTTATGATGAAAGTTAATTGTAGAAAATTATTTATGATTGAAGTTATTTGTGGAGCAAATTATTATGATGATATATGATCTCAAAGAATGTTATAATTGATTTGACTCGAATATCATTAATTTTATTATTTTGAAAATAATATATGAATTGGAAGACAATATGAAATTGACAACCTGACTGTGTTGAGGACCCCGCCAATGGGGGCATATACGTTGGCAATTGACTGTCCTGAGGATTTATGTCGCCAGTGAGACCAGCGACATGTCGCCAGATAGACCAGCGACAAAACCGTCAGCTAGACCAGCGGTTCCAAAGGACTTGGCTGCTAGATGATTTGCGACCCACCGCAAGCAGATACGCAGTATTATGATCCTGCCACAGGGATAATGTGGTCATAGTCATGGTTGGTAAGAAGAATTTAAGAAATTGATGAATTTAAGAAGAAAAGCATAAATAGAAATTATGATGAATTGACTTTTATATATGATTGACAGTATGAATATGATTTCATGAAATTACATATTGATTTGTTATGCATAGTATTATTTGTCTGATTATTCAGTTAAATGTATACACTGCTTATTGGGCTATTTAGCTCATGATAAGTTTTATGTTTTTCCTACAGATCCAGAAAATTAGCATGATGCGGGATTTCGGTTGGGAGAGCGATTAGAGATGGAGTTAACTCATTGATTTAGGATTTTCTCAGAATTTATTTAAGACTTTTAGTTTTATTTTTAATATTGACTTGCCAGACAGTTACTTTCTTTTGAACACTTAGTTTTGATTTGTTATTTGAACCAAGGTTTGATTATTGAATATAGAAAAATTTATTTAACTGTTTGTGAAGATATCATGATGAGATGCCTTGCATGCTTATGGGAAAAGTATTCTATAAGTATGCGGCGGTTGCCATGACCTCGATTCAAATCTCGGGTCGGGGGCATGACAGATTGTGCCAATGGTCGTGATGGTAGTGGTTATGATGACGATGGAGATGATAACGGTAATATTGGTTACCGTAGTGATGGAAACGAAGGTGATGATGATAATAATGGAGATGGCTACATTAATAATGACAATAATAATAATAACGATGAATACATGATAATGATAAAATTAGATTGCATATTTTATTTTTGAAAATAAAAAAATAAAAAAATTTATTTATAATTTTTAAAAAATAATAAAAAATAAAAAATTAATAATATTATTAAATATATTTTATATCTTAATTTTTGTAACTTTAATAATAATAAAAAATAAGAGCCAAGTAGACGCTCGAGCTTTACACATCCATTAGAGGTTCCCGCATCAATCGGGGAGAACCTGGCTGCAGCTCCTTCGTCAGCGCCAGGACGGTGCACGGTTTGTTCACGTGTGCTGGTTGACAAGACAGAGACCTAGAAGCTTATCCGAATGAAGGCCAGGACAAAAATATATATGGTGAGAAAGACTTTAGTGCAATGATACAGCCTGCGTGTTACGCATGGTAGCCGCCTCAAGCCTTCAACGTGTACGATGGTTGGACAAATTCCGTGCCATTCTTGTTCATCAATTTTCACATGCTCATGTGCCTCTCTATAAGAATGATTCCAAACTTCCACAAAGCCAACCAAGTTCTAAGACGTTTGGGTTGGCTATCCACACAAACTCTTAGAGATGGGGAATCCAGGGACACCTTCCTTTTTGTTACTATGTGCTCTCCTAATCCTACTCATCTTGCAATCAAGTTCCTCGGCATCTCACATAATTGGTAAGTGTTTCCTTGAGAAAAAGCTGATTTTATGATAACATTTAGCTAGTCAATTGGTTGCATATAATTTGAGCCCGAAAAAATGACGGCAAGTTTGTAATATTGTTGGCCAATCATGAGATGGTCTGAAACAAGTCTCATTTGGATTGGACAAATGAGAGCATTTCTGAGCTCAAGTCTCATTTTATGACTTCTCTGAAACAGGGCCTACCAAACTGATTGTTGATTCTCTCTCCCTCTCTCTCTCTCTCTCTAAAGAGAGAAAGATTAAGCTTACATTTAATCAAGTAAATTAATATAATAAAGATTTACATAGCTCGAATAAATAATTAATTGATTCCTTTCGCTAACGTCTCAATGATGCTCATTTAATTTGAAAAGAAGTTATCTTGTCAGCAGAGTCACCTAGGTCTCAAAATGAACGTAGATAAGGATGTTGGAGCGGGAATACTATTGAGATGGGTCACATGCATCCATACCTTATCACGTAATCTCATTATTTTTTTTTTTCAAATTTTTTATATTAATTTCTTTTCTTTTTCTGTAATAATATTTTTTCTCAAATCATCTCTCTCTTGGATTTAAAAAGGCAACTTTGAGAAAAGAGGAAATCATTGATGCTATTACTTGAGAATAATGAAGGGGCACGAACAAATCATTTTTATGAACCAAATGATAATATAATTGTTCATATCCAAAAATTGGAGTAACACATCACTAGACTTGAGTTGTGAATCTCATCTAAAACAAGATCAAATTTTCTACAAATTTGATAGTATATAATTCCTCTATTCGAAATTTGTGGTAGAATTTGATCGAACACACAAATTTAGCCATGCCAAAATAGCAATGTTTCCAGATATATATATATATATATATATATTTTGCTTCCCGTGAATCTAGGACTAGGATTACTATGTGTATGTGCTTCGCTTCGTTTCTTCCTCTATCTCCTAAGAGTATTATTTAGAGCTTATTCAAATGGTTGAATCGAAAGTTCTATAGAATTTATGATCAAAGCATAAAAATAATAGACCATAAATATGTCAGATCATTTATTTATAAATATGCAAAATCACTTTTTGAATTGATTAACCCAAATTCCGTAGGAAGAAAAAAAGATCTTAACAGATCATTTTTTTTTTCTTATAGAATCCGAATTAGTCTACTCAAAAATGATCCTAGATACTTATAAATATAGGATCTGACCTACTTATGATCCAATATTTTTTATGATTGGATCATGAATCCTATAAAATTTTGAGTCCAACCACCTAAACAAATCCTTAACATCACAAAAATCCATCAAAATAATTTGTTCTATTTTCACCGCCTTATGACATGTTTCTCAACAAAACAACAAAAAAAAAGGGAAAAGAAAAACATGAGTCATATCTTTATTGATTACACCGATGCATCCAAATAGGCCGGTTATAATGCTATGATCTGAATCTTCATCCCAAACTAAGATCTGTGTTCTAATTGAGTGGGAAATACAACTCTTGTCGGATTTCGCCGACTTGCTTTGACTTGAACGGACCGTGTTGGACCTATAAACAAAAGTTCAAATATTATATCTAGTCCTCCCCATGTAGGCCAACCTAAACCACTAACTAATGAATTGGCCAGAGAGAGAGAGAGAGAGAGAGTTGGATCTGGATCTAGTGTTTGATGAATCTAATTTAGATTGGGTTTCCATTAATTTGACCTGTAGCCATCTTAACTATCTCAGATTTAGTTTTTTTGCTTAAAGAAAAGAATAATAGCTCAGTTTCTTCTATTTCATCGTTTTTTCTATAATTTTTATTATCTATTTTTTCCATCTCGAAATGGTGATAAATGTCATGTCAAAATCATTGGGGGAATGAAAGAGAGCCACACAGAAAAATCCCTTGTGTGGCACGAGACAACCCCAAACACAACATTTTATTTCTCCACCAAGAGTTCGTAACAAAATAGTCTTTTTTGCCATGTTTATAAGATAATATTTCAGTCATTGTTAAGGATGTCTACAGTTATATTTACTTAGCATCAAATTTAGACAACCTTATACTAGACCCCTTAATTGTAGGGAACTCATTAATTTTGTCTTCTATGTGGCAGGAGACGACAGGCATTTTGACTATGATGAAAATAGTGAATTTGGGCCTGAACACTGGGGAGATCTGTATCCAGATTGGGCAACTTGTAAAGATGGAAACAAGCAATCACCAATAGATATAAATCATAAGAATATTGAAGTGAATTCAAGTATTGGAAGCTTGATGACACGCTATGACAGCTCCTATGCAATTATGCAAAATAGGGGCCACGACATCATGGTAAGAAGATGAGGAGGAAGGGGAAATAAAAGAACCAGTGATTTCTTTTCTTTTTGTTTTCTATTGATAAATAGAATAGCTAAAGTCCCTCTAAACCTTTTCAATAAGTAAATGAAAAGATATTACTATGTTTTATAGTGTCATTTTTTTAAAATTTCACTTTTCTTCCTATGACTTTTTTTTAAAAAAAATATTCATATAATTTCTTTTTTATTATTCTTATATGAATGTAGATTAACTGGACAGAAGGCACAGCACCTGGTGCAGGATTTCTTTTGATTGATGGTAAGGCCTATGTTCTTCAACAATGTCATTGGCACTCACCCTCTGAGCATAAATTTTTTGGTGAGAGGTATCTTTCTATGACTTCATCTCTAACTTTATTTTTTCAATAACATAAATTTATCATAGGAAGGGTGACATTGTGTGCCCTGGGAATAGGATATGTAACTTTCAAAAATGCTTTAGCACCTCAAAAATGTCATTAAACAAGTTGCATGGTGTGATGTAATCTATTTCCTCTCTTTGAATTGCTACCATCACTGTGCTATTAATGAAGCAAAGTGCTTTGGTGATTGGTATAAAGCACCTGAGTGACTATTCCAAGTAACTTTAGCAGCACTCCAAACATTTTATATGTTTGTTATTTGCAAATATGATGTTTTTAAGCGATTGTTTCCAAAGTTGTTTGGACTTCAAAAATTGGGCTCTGCCCAACCTGCAGAACTGAAAATAGGCGGATGGGCCTAACAGGATGGGCCAATTATGCCCTGGTCTAGCCAGCCCACATTCCAAATGCCCGGAGTAAGCTTTGAGCAAATGCATTTCGAAGTATGAGTACAACGTGATCTTTCCCTCAGCGTAGAGGGGAAAAATCTTCTATAATCCTGTGGCATTTTATGAAAAATAAACCCTTTTATAGAATTAGAAACATGTTAACATGTCACTTAACTCAAAATATGTTTTACTTTTTCTAGTAACAATACATCTTGGAGGCTTAAAACCAAGGATTTTAGTTAATGATGCTTTATTTGATTTAGTGTGATAACCCAAGACCTCACCTTAAAGCTCTTAAGATGTGTTTTACCCTTTTTAAGTAACAACATGTCTTAGAGGCTTAAAAACTGAGGATTTCAATTATAATGTTTCATTTGATTGAGTGTAATAATATAGGACCTCATCTAAAAAGGAAAAGATAGAAGGGAATCAAGGTCTCTCAATCAATATAAGAACATACATATACACGGAATATTCCATACTTCGTTTAAGTCCGAGCACTCTTATTCGGTGAAGGGCTAAGGGTCTAAGTCCAATCCAATCTAATTGATAGATGCATAGCACCAATGTAGCTCCCGAAGAGCCCACATTACATGTCCCCTAGTTTACATAGACAATGGGCTAAGTTAGCTCTAATACAATTTATAAGTCCCCAAAAACTCATCAAAAAAGGATTACTCAAAAAAAAAAATTTGAATTTCTTAGTTTTGTATAAACATTCAAGATCTTGCTAATACACAATTGACGTCGGTCTAGCACATGCCAACATGGGTAGTCTTTGAGCTTCTTGTTCTATTCAAGTTTCCAAGATCTCTCCAACATATGTCTGATATAGGATGAAATACAACCCCACATAGATCCTCAATCAAGGAATCAAATAATACCCTTTATCTAGCCTTTATAAATGAGATCTAAAGTTGTTTCAATAAACTGTATAAGAGTAGACCAATTATATAGTCATGCGAGGCATTGTAGTATGGGTCATTAAGGAACTAACCACAAATCGAGTATAATATTTGCGATAGATTTTGATCAAATTTGGATCCTTAGCCTAGTAAAGATAGCTGGATTGAAATGAGGAAGGACTTATGTGGATGTGCTTACTTGCGTGTTAGTTGTATACTTGGGAGATCGTGACATAGCCTTTGTTTGGATGAGATCTTGAGTAGCTATGTTTAAGATTTTACAGTTTATATTTGTAGAGTTCAGTTTGTCAGGGTGGAAAAATATGAAGCATGCACTCAGACATGCATGCGCATTTGTGAATACTTTGCTTTTTTTATTTTTTAATAGAAAATACTGCATTATTCTCTGCCTGTCCTGTGTAGACCATCCTAGATAATGAGGAGATTTGTTGTAACAACTCTACATCATCCTAGCTGTCAAGTTGTTGTAACAACTCAAGTATTTAAGAAATTTAATCGATTTTGTTGTAATCCCAACCAATGCATTATACTATAAATCACCAACACCTCCACAATAGGAAGTGCGGTCATCTTCCCAGTTCTTCATTTACTTGCATGATATCATAGCCTTTCGCTTCACAGCCTCTGATCCAAATGGCCACCACCTTCCCTTCCTCCAATCCCATAAGAACCTGGTTCCAAGAGTTCATCACAAAAGATTTCATATAATCCCTCTCCGTGATAACCCAAAAATCATAGCACATCTAATCGTATTTTGGAAGTCAATTTCCAGCTTCCATCATTTGGTGATTGAAACCTGCGCCCTATATTTGTTCATGCAGGTATCCACTGGAGTTGCATATGGTTCACGTCAGTTCAGATGGAAGCATTGCTGTCATCGGCATCATGTACCAATTTGGCTGCCCCGATCCCTTCCTTTCAGAGGTTTGACATCAAAAGAACTTTACCTTCTTTTACCATTTCCTCTTCACTCCAACTTAAGCAGGCTAATCTTTATTGGCTCAGCTGAAGAAGTACTTGGAGTATCTGATAATGACGCAAAATGATGAGGTTGTTGTGGGGTATTTATCTCCACCACCAATAAAGAAAGGAGCTTCTTATTACAGATATTCTGGCTCTCTAACCACTCCACCCTGCACTGAGAATGTTACTTGGATCCTATTACATGAGGTGTGTATCGTCTTAGTTTACCCATCATGCTTGTCTCCTGTGTAAGCTTTTCCTTTTTATCAGTCAATTCCTTATGGTTTTAGGTGAGGACCGTATCAGAAGGACAATTACGCTTGCTAAGGACTGCTGTGCACGATGTAAGTTGGCTGATTTAGAATGCAATTCAATTGTGTTAGATTAATAATTTTGTTTCTTCCTGATGGTCGACGAACTGGTCTATTTTGTGATCAATTACCTTTCTGCAGAAGGACAATGCAAGACCAATTCAACCAATCAATGGACGCAAAGTCTACTTGTACAAACCAAGGATACACGAAGATCATGCGAGTTCCTAATGGATGGGAAAATCATATTACAAATAGCAAATAAAAAGAGTTTAGCATCTCGACTGCTCTGCTTTTAAAGTCTGAAATAAGATGTGTGGCCCTGTGTGGAAGACCAGCTGCTTAAATAAATATTTCACCTGGGGCACATAGTGATCGTAATGCATCGTGTTCTCTTTTCTTGTATCAACTATTTTTTTCTTATGCACTGGTTTGTAACCTTCAATGTCATCAGAATCATCTCTATTTGGTGAACAATTACTTGCACAAATCATGTCTCATATACCCAATACTTGTTTATAATGTAGGTAAAATATCATAACACTATCGTTTATAAATTATTAAATTCGTAATTCACCTATGCCTAGTGGCATGTATGAAGACAGAAAATCCAATTTGATTAGAACTTTTAAAGTAGTACTTGAGATAGAGCGGCCAGGAGGAGGATGCTAGACACAGTTTCAGTCATGACTACTTCCTTGAGACCCGACTACCATGCACTGTCTGCAGACTATTTCCCTTGAGCCTAGAAACCGCCCAACAAATCTCATTGTGTTCAAGAGGAAGTGGAGAATCTTGAAAGACTCCACACTGATGTCTCTCTTAGTTCAGAAAATGATCAAATCTCAAAGGCAGTTTATCTTCAATTCATTCTACAAATTCATTTGTAAAAGAGGCAGTAAACGTGCTTTCGTAAAATCATGTACTTCATGTGGTTCTGTATGGAAAAAGAAACTTAACACCATAGATACTCGTAGCAAGAAATTGGGAAGAAACGTCAAAGCACATCATTCTCATGATCATCTCTTCCTCTCCCTTTTTATGGAGCTTGTGGAAAGAAAAAAATTCTTGGATTTTCTTGATGAAATCTTCTATACCTATTTTAGTTCAGAATGGTCTCCACATGCTCAAAGATTGTCCATCCAAGCACCTCTTTGTCTTTGTCAAAAGTTTGGACAAGAATCAAGAACATCAGCACAAGCTTAAAGGATTCATGATTCCATACATAGCTCACCACTCGAAGAATCCATTGCTGGCTGTTTGAAGTGGCTGATCCTCTTCTGTTTTCCTGCAGAGCATTGAGTTTTCACAGTAAGAGAGTCTTCAACACCTCTCTGGTCTTTCTCAGCTCTATCCCTTAGAGGCCTTCTCTTTCCCATCAGCCTACTTCTTCTCTTCTTGTTTTTCTTGTTTATTATGAGACAACACTCGTAGGGAATCTCTTTGCTGTCTCCTCTTGTATACAGCACTCTGTAAATTACCTCTTTGTGTGGCTCTTTCTTAGCCTCCCTCATCATCACATGCAAAGCAAAAAAAAAAAAAAAAGGAAGAACCTGTTGCAATCTCAATTTTACCATGTTGTTTGAGATTTTAATATCTTGGTGCCTGTATATCGGCTGAGATCTTGGAAACTCTTGGTTCTTTCTAAAATTTGTGCACCCTCCATCTTAGCTGAGGTAAACAAAGATCTATGTTCATTATAATTGATATGTATCAAGATTAGGGCTGAAACTGGATCTGATACCAGCATATCTATATCCATATTTGTTTTGTCTAATGAATATAAATACGGATATAGATATTAATCGGATGCAAAAATTTATATATATGTTTATTTTAAATGGATACGGATATAATTCGAATACTAAAAATATGGATATAATTACAGATATTATTTACATAATTAAACTTTATGACTATAGAATCAAAGATATTACTAATAGATAATCAATCATGTTAATAACATGTTTATGTGGTTGTATATTTTTCTTAAAAATTAATAAGTGCTATGTAAAATTATAGAGAATTATATATAGATTCGAATATTCAGATATGGATTGGATAGTTATCTATCCATATGTGTATTCATTTTTCTTTAATAGATATGGATACGAATATAGATATTAGTCAAATCTTCAAATTTTCATCCATATCCAAATTGATTCAGATGCAAAAATAGATCTGGATGGATAATATCCATACCACTTTCACCCCTAACTAAGATATTTGACATCACCTTGATATTATCTTGACTTCCAATCCCATTTTTAAAAATACATCCTGTGAAATTCAGGTTGTACTCTAGGAAAGAGTTTTAATGTAATCATATATTGAAAACTTTCAAATTTTTGAATAATAATTAGGATAAATAATATTTTACTCTTAAGGTGCATTTGGTTCGCAACTAGAAGCGGAATGAATTGGAATGGCTATATCCATAGACATGTTTGGTTTGTTACCGAAATTAGAATTGAAACAAATTTTGAATCCTATAAGAGAGTAGGGAATGAGTTTTGGGAGATTGGGGGCATTCCCATTCCTTCTTGGAATGGAAATGGGACTCTCATTAATGAAACTATCGGAATAGGAGCCGCTCTATCTCATTCTTATTTAAGAGTCCAACTTCCTCCAATCAAACATATTGTGAAAATTAGGGATGGCAATTTGATCCGATCTATCGGATATCCAATCCGATCCGATCCAAATGGGGTGGATTTTACCCAACTTGATTATAGTCCAGGGCAGGTATGGGGTTTAGAGAAAAAACTCGAAGCGGGTATGGGTCAAGCACGGATAATAGTATGCCCCACCTCGAATCCGACCGATATATATATATATCCAACACAAAACCCTAGCCATCTAAGCTTCTCGTATTCAGTCGCTCCACCTCCCCTAAACTTTTGTATTCGATTAGGACTCCTAAAGATGGAAAAAACAAAAGAAAATTAGAAGAAAAGACTCCTCTAAGCTTTCAATTCGGCCACTCCAAGCCTCCCATTCGATTGGGGCTTCTGAGGATGAAAAAAATAGAGAAAATCTGGGAGAAAATGAAAGAAAAAGCAAGGAAAACAAAGGAACAACAGAAAAAATTGAGAGGTAAGATCTTTTCCCATATAGATTGTTTTTATTTTTTGGCTTTTCACTTCTTTTTTCTTTTCATTTCTTTCTCTTTTTTTGGAGATCTATGGGAATGGAGAGCACCTGTGGGAGATCAGAGAGATCGGAGGGTTTCTTAAGTCCCAATAGGATTTTTTCCCTATTTGGCCACTCCAAGCCTCCCACCTGATGGGGACTCTTGAGGATGAAAAAATTAGAGAAAAAATTGAATGAAAACAAATAAAAATCACAGAAAACAAAAAAAAAGTGAAAAAATTTGAGAGGTAAGACTTTCCCACATAGATTGTCATTTTTTTTCTTTTTGCTTCTTTTTCTCTTTTTTTTTTTCAATTATCCCTTTTAGAGATATGTGGGAAAGGAGAGCACATGAGAGAGATTAGAGGGGTTTCCTAGGTTCCAATTGGGTTTTTTTTCAAGTATATGGGGTTCTATGTGAGTTATGGTGGTATGAGGTGGTTTCTTAAGGTTTTGAGAGCTTAATCTTGGTAGAAGCATGATATTTTATAGGGTTGGAGACATGGTAGAGGCAAATGAAGGCTATTATAATTTTTTTTAAACTATATAGGGATTTCGAATATACCTGACCTATCTCGACCTATTCTTGGAGCCCAACCTAGCCCGAGATTGGTATGGGATGGGTATGGATATGAATTTCTTTTTGATAGAGTGAGCATAGGTATTGATCGACCTGATCCATATCCGGTCTATTGCCACTCCTAATGAAAACTTTAAAGCAGATATTATAAACTTGATTTTCCTTATGGTTTAAAGAAAGTCAGCCAATGAATTTTAATTTTAGTGGTTCCATTATTTTAGCTTTATTTTCTTTAGTCTGAACATAAAAATATTAAAAAGTGAAAGAAAAGGAGAAATGGAAAATAAAAGGAAAAACATGCCAATTTAACATATTTAACATTGATTTGGGCCTTTGGATGCATCATTTCAATGACTTAGATCTAACACTAACAAAAGCTGTGATTTTTTTAAAGTAAGAAATATGATAAAGATCATATTTAAGATCATGTTAGAGTCTATTACATCATTATATTGTTCGATAATAATTTAATACATGCCCATAGATTTGACATTGAATCTTGAAAATTTTAACTTCAATCTTGTCAATTCGCTCTCTAGGATGTTCAACTTAATTCACATAATCCCTTCTTCCCAATTCTCCTTCATCGCCATTGGGAATGGGCTCGACTAGGGCATTGAGCTTGCTGGGCTACTGGAGTGCTCAGACAGTTGGTTATTAAGACCTTGAAGATCAACCAAAGACCACATCCTATCTTCCTGATGATGGTTCGGTGGCTGTTATACTTGGATTGTGATGGCTCTGATTTTGGTCACTCCTAAGATGGTATTGAATGGTGGAGACCTTGCTTGGATCTTCACTTTGATGCTAGATCCGACTTGCAACAACAAAGACAAAGAATCCATCTTGCTAGAGATTGTCCAGGCAGGGCCCCTTTGATGCCTAAGTCAGATAAAATCTCAAGGAACAATGGATGTGTTATTAGAGCGGCAAGGTGCTAGTGCAAAAAAAAAAAGAGAGCTCAACAATATTTACTTGGAGGATCTCCTAAGAGTTATTTTGTAGGCTAGGATTAGCATCCATAGCTAAGAAAATCAAGCACATGGATCAGCCATTCTTGGTAACCAATCATGAACCTCAAAGATCATGTGTAGGCATTTCACTCACACATATCACTCATTGGTCACACAACTATGGAAGTCATTCATGATTGTGGCTGAGCAGTTGCTAGTTGGGGAGAGAGTTTGAAATTTGGGGGACTCACTATGTGCCTCAATGATTGGTGATGTGGTAGTCTTCAACAAGTTGGTCAAGGATTCGTGGCAAGCTTTTATTGGTCGGTTTGCCACATTGGTTGTGGTCAGTTTTGAGATTTGCCCCCTGCTTTTGAGGTTGAGCCAGTTTGTTGGCTCAAAAGATGGAAGTAGATTTGCTAGCTAGTGAAGCTGATCAACCAAGGCGAGCTATGAAGCTGATCCATCAAGACTGTCTTTTCAGTTTTATCTCAAAGATTTTGTGGATATGGTATTATAGGGATGTGACGACATTTGCTCTAATGACATTTGCTCTTTCAAAGTGATATCATTTTGGCAAGAGTTTTGGAGCAATGATTAGATGCTTTTACTGATGGCAATCTGAGTGATTATCTGATGGGTAATGTCTGAGCAATATATGGTGAAGATTGGCCTAGGTAAGTAAACTATCATGCTGATTCGAGCAGTCAGAAGCTTTATATAAAGTGAGCTACTGATGAGTCTCCTCGATTTCAGTCTTTTGTAGTTTAGTGCTGAGGAGAGAGGGAAGTTGTGACCAGGTGAGAGTTCACTATGGATGGTTCCTTCCCTTGTTTCCACCAAAGTTTCATCATGTCACCAGAGTTCTCTTGCCCCTTGAGGTCTCTGGTAGGTTTCATGCTTTCCTTCCAAGCTTTCTTTCAATCCTCTTTAGATTCCTAGGACCTTCATCTTCATCCTCGCTCCTTTCTTCCCTCTTTTGTGATGGATCCATCTTTGGTGGAGTGGTGCATGAATAATGAAAGAATAGGTCAGATTCTCCTGACCAAGCTTCCGTGGCTTTTAGGTGGGGTCCATCTGAGGTTGTCTTGGATTCGAATGCTAAAAACAACATCCTAGAAGAGTCTTCCTCGATAGGATTTGGACCAAGTTCTTCATTTCTTGAAGCTTCTTTCTGGCTTTGCCCAACCTTTGATTAGTGACATCACCCCAAGAGAATTAGCTTGCCCTCTATAAGGAAACTACAAGAGGGGCTAAGGCTTTTGATTTCTTTAGTCATTATCGAGCTTTTGGCTCAGTACCTCCTCATTCTGAACCAACTCTTCCCCAACTCTTAGAGGATGATCATTGTGCTTTTCTCCTTCTAAAGGATTCATGTGTTTGTTCCATCTATGGGTTGTTTAGAGTTTTCTTCCAAGTGAAGATGCATTCTCAAAATAAGAGATGGTGGTACTTTCTTGTTGAAAAGGCTATAGCATCCTTCCGTCTGGCCTTTCCTTTATCCATGTTTGGAAGGACCAATTTTTCTTTGTGCTCTTGATATTCCCATGGGATTTTTCAATCTGGTGAAGATGCCGAGTAAGAAGGTGCTAAGCCTCTTCTCCATCTTATCGAATGAGGAGCAGATGCTGGTCAACATTCTTCATTGAATCAAGGTTCCACTTTGGTCGAGCTACTTTGCAAGGTAGCCTTGGTGAATGTTAGTCTCAGCACCACTTCTATCGAGGTTATTCTTTTTTTCTTTGTTTTTATTTCTTTCTAAGCATGAATCCTCAGTTTGATGACTTGTTCATCTATCTTTGCGATGATGAAGTTTAACGTCATCAATATTGAAAATCGGTAAGATGCTTATATATGCAGATTTCAAAACTCTTTTGAAAAACAACGCGGTAGAATAATAGATCAAATTTTTTTTAATTTATAACATGCATACATATGATCAAAGCATCTAAAGATCTAGTTCATTTGCTGAAAATAATACATGTTGATTTTAATTTGAAAATAAAAATATGTGATCAGATCACATACCTGTTTCATTTTTTTTCCTTGAATCTGAATCTAGAAGATGAACAGATTCTCCCTTAGCCACGCAGGTACTCGACCTCTATGGATATCTATATAGGAATAACTTGGATTGTTCCTCTTTTTTTTCACATACAATTGATCAACCCTTGAACAGCCTTTGGATCCTTTAGATCAACCCTTTAACCAGCCTTTTCTTCTTTCTTGGACTTCCTTGACATAAATCAGCCACCAACTAAAGAGAGGAAGAAAGAGGGATGCCCAAGCACCTTTGGGCGCATGGAAGCTTGGACACCCAAGCCTTTGGGCATTGGAGAAAGAGAGGGAGAGAGGGGAGGTGTGGAGACTCTCTTGGGCTGATTGCTTGGAGGCTTGGTTGCTTCTAAAGGTCAAGGGGTGGTCCCCTTATATAGTCTTTTAATTGGAGTCCTAACCAAACTCTAAATCTCTATTTAAAGAGGATTCTAATCTCATTAGGACTCCTTCTTTTAAAGCCTTAAACCCTATCATTAGTCCTTATCAAGAAAGGAAAGGAGAGGAGGTGCCAACTATTGGCACCCACATGAAGTCCTCATGCCACAAGAGATGGGGTGTACGTTGGTGCCCACATGAAGTCCTATGCCACAAGGGATGGGTGTGCGCCCCATCCAAGCCATCCAATGGTCCACGCCCAAATCTGATTTGATGGAGCCATAATCCCTCTAATTCATCTATATTTAGTGCATCCAATTTAATCAAATTAAATGGCACAATAAAGGCTTGATTCAAAGCATGTTGGCGTCCAACAATTGAGCTCCATGAATCCAATTCTAAATCCAATTTGGATTAGGTCCAATGCATGTAACTAACTTGGTCTAATCCTTATCAAATGAGGAATCTAAGTTCAAAGAGGAATTGGATTTAGCCATGTGCTAGTAAGGCTTTCTCAAACCCAATAGGATTTCTCTAAATCTTAATCCAATTAGGACTTCACAAGTCTAATTGATCAATCTAAATTAGTTTTCTTATTTGTGTGATCCCAAAGGTTCAATTCCATCTGGTAGTGAGATATATCATGAATTTATCAGTGTCATTGAAACTTTTTCAATAGATTGGAATGATTCCACTCTAACTCAACAAGGATTATCAATCGAGAATGATCCAAATGAGCTCTCACAAACTATCAGTAACATCTAGTAGTATGTAGTGGCAACCTAGTAGAACCAAATAAAGAATCTCTAGGTGTAGTTTCTATATAATTCAATCATTCTATTATGAGTTCTGACTAGATGGCAGGTTATGGATAAATCATCAAATCTCGATATCAGTCATATAATAGATTTAATCAGCTTAAGTCCAAAAGTGATTCGCATGAAAACTCTTTTCCATCAGTCACACAGTTGTGAATATAAACTTAAGGACTCAGCTTCTCAAATCTCATAGGATTACTCCTCTCTCTCAAGATCAATAGATTTCATCTAGATGTGCATCCTGCGCCTATAGTGGACCAACTATCATCAACATGCACTACAAGACTCAAGTGGCTAAGAGGCTATGTTTATGTGCAGTCAAACTCCAGTAGTCTCACTATGAGTAATCATGCCACCGTGGTTAAAGAACCATTCACATAACTACACAGCGAGATGATCACTGATGATTAAGTAAAAATCTACACGATCTCTCATATGATCACACTCAGTACTAGTTATTCTCTAACAACTATTCATACTTGTCACTCAGTATCTTTATACTGTAGACACTCATCTATCCTAAAGAAAATGATCTATGCATCGATCTATCTATATTGATCGCCATCCTCATGATGATACTATGATCGAAAGTAATTTAAGAATTAATTATACATACTTCTAATTCTTAACACTTTGAGAATATATATCTTAAGCATTAATTCTTCAGATTATTCAAGGAGACATCACACTTGAATGAGGATAAAATTTATCCTTTTATTGATTAAATTAATATTTTAAGTATAAATTTATATCCTAAAAAAATATAATGTGTTAGTCATATTGGCTTCTAGGACATATATATAACAATCTCTCACTTGGACTAAAGGCAATTGGCCACTAATCTAAGTTTCATCTTTTTAAGATGGACTTCTATCTTTGGCTGGCTCAATTGCTTTGTCAGTGGATCCATCATGTTATTCGTAGAGTCTACTCTTCGTACCTCGATATATTTTTTTTGAGATAGCTGCGTATGATATGAAACCATCGCTCGATGTGCTTGAATTTTTGATGAGATCTGGGCTCGTTAGTAAATGCAATGGCTCTATTGTTATTGCAGTACAGTGGTATGGCATTCGATGTCATTACACCAAGCTCTATGATAAACTTTTTAAACTAGAAGCCTTCCTTTGCAGTATCCGAAGCAGTGACATATTCAGCTTCAGTGGTCGAATCTGCTATGATGGGTTACTTGAAACTCTTTCAGCTGACTTCACCATCATTGCATACAAACACATATCTTGACGTAGATTTTCTATCAATCAGATCAGACATGAAGTCTGAATCAGTAAAATCCTTGACTCGTAACTCAAACTCTCCTTCAAAGATCAAGAATAAATCTTCAGTTCTTCTTAAGTACTTAAGGATGTTCTTCACAACTATCTAGTGCTCCTCATCTAAATTCGATTGATACCTGTTCGTGATGCTCACAGCAAAGACAATATCAGGTCGAGTATATAGTATGACATATATGAGGCTCTCTATGGTCGAGATATAAGGAATCCTACTCATGTGCTGAACTTCCTAAGATATGGTCGGACATATCATCTTAAAAAGACGAATACCATGCCTAACGGGTAGAAGTCCCCTTTTAGAGTTCTCTATATTGAATCTCTTTAGCATTTCTCCATGTACAACTTTTGTGATAGGTCTAGCATCTTCTTATATCTATCTCTATAGACTTTAATTCTAAAAATATAGAATGCTTCTCCTAGATCTTTCATGGAGAATTTTTGAACAACCATCTTTTGATCGAGGTCAGTATGAAAATATCATTCCTAATAAGGAGGATATCATCACGTACAATACGAAAAATATTATTGCACTCCCACTGACCCTCTTATATACATAAGATTTTTTTTCATTTTTAATGAAATCAAACGATTTGATCACTTCATCAAAATGAAGGTTTCAACTTCGAGAAGCTTGTTTTAATCCGTATATGACCTTTACAGCTTACAAATTCGATGATCATCATCACCAGATGTGAAACCCAAAGACTGCTCCATATAAATATCTTCCTCAAGATATCCTTTCAAAAAAAAAAATTTACATCCATTTGTCAAATTTTATAATCATAATAAGCTGCAACAGCAAGCAGAGTGCGGATGGATTTCAGCATGACTACAGATGAGAAGATTTTTGGATAGTCAATGCCTTCATACTGACTATAATCTTTTACCATGAGCCTAACTTTATAGGTCTCCACTATACCCTCGGATGGATCTACTAAGATCCATACTTGGTTCGAATGCATCAAGTCAATTTTTGACTTCATAGCATCTAACCATTTCTCAGAGTTGATGTCGGATATCACCTCGTCAAAGATATTAGGATCATCTCCATGACCCCTATCTCCCATAAGAAATATTTTCTCTATATCTTCTATAAGCATATCTATGTATCTTTTAGGAGGATGGAAGATTCTGCTAGATCTACGAGGTGGAGAAAGAATAATTACTAGCTCATTATTAATAGATTCTTGAGAATCTATAGCTCATTATTCTTCAGAGACTTTCTCATCGAGCTCAATTAACCTCCCACTGTCACCATCCTAAATAAACTATTTTTTAAAAATTTGGCATGATGACTCATAATCACATTGTGATCTTATGGAAAGTAAAAGTAGTATTCTATAGTTTAATTTGGATATCCTATAAAATGAGCTATGACAGATTTATCTTCTAGTTTGTCAGCCATCTATTTTTTAAAATAGGCTGGATATCCCTAAGTCTTTAAATGATTTAAACTTAGCTTCTTACCATGCCATATCTCATATGATATGATAGGAATAGATTTATAAGGAACCTTATTTAATAGATATATTATGGTTAATAAGGCATGTCCCTAAAGATATAAAGATAAATTAGTGAAGCTCATCATGGATCTGACCATATCTAATAAGATCCTATTCCTTCTTTTGGATATCCCATTGAGTTGAGGTATACCAGGAGGAGTCCATTGAGAGACTATATCCTTGTTCTTAAAATAACCTAAAAAGTTTCGACTAAGATATTCTCATCTCGATTAGATTGAAGAATCTTAATAGGTTTGTTTGTTTGTTTCTCTACTTTATTTTTGAATTTTTTGAATATTTCAAAAGTTTCAGACTTGTGTCTCATCAAAAATATATACCCATACCATGATAAATCATCGGTAAAGATAATAAAGTAGTTATAACCACTCCTGACCTGCACATCAAATAGCCCATATACGTCAGTGTGTACATATCTTAGTGACCCTTTTTTCATATCCCACAAAGGATAACTTGATCATTTTTTTCAAAAACAAGATTCACAAGCTGGATATGCCTCAGAATCAAGAGCCAAGGATCCCATTCTTTTTCAATTTGTTTATCCTGTTCTCTTCAATATGTCCAAGCCTAAGGTGCCATATATACTTTTGGTTAACTTCATCACTAGTTCTTTTGTGACCTACGGCACTGACTATTTACTTATTTATATTCACATTTACATCAATATGTAAGTGATAAAGATTATCAATTAAAAGACCATGTGTAACCAATTTATTTCACAAATAAATGAAACAAAACTCTTTACTAAAATTGAAATCAAATCCATTCTGTGCTAGTACTGATACAGAAATCAAATTTTGACTAGCTGTAGATACAAAATAATAGTCTTTTAAATCTAATCTAAATCCTGACAGTATTCGAAGAGGGTAGGTGCCAATGACTTCTACAATAATCTTTGCTCTATTGCCGATCCAAAGGATTATCTCATTTTGTCTCAACCCTTTACTTCTTATTAGATCCTACATTGAAGTACATATATGAGCACTAGAATCAGAGTCCAATACCTAACTAGAAGTAGAAAAAATTATTAGGTTAGATTCAATTATGAGCATAGCAGACATACATTCCAAAGGTGTGTCTCCTTCTTGGTCTTCAGGCTTTCTAGGTAGAGTAGATTATTTCTCCTCCAATGGCCATCAACGTCATAGTGGAAACACTTTCCTTTCACTACAGCCTTTTTTGGAGTGTCCTTGTTTGGCTCGTTCTTCTTTTTCTGCTTCTTCATAGGCTTGTTCTTCTTCTTCTAATCAGATTTTCTCTTAGATGAAGAAGCCCACTCCACAGCAAGAATAGTGCCCTTTGAATTTTTTAAGGTTCCCTCAGTAGTGACCAATATGTTGACCAGTTTAGGTATTATGCAGTCCAACTTGTTCATATGAAAATTTATAATAAATTGACTATATGAACTCGTGAGGATTGTAGGATTAGATTCGCTTGCAATTCCTTTTGTATAGTCAGATCAAGCTTCTCAAGCTCCTTAAAGTCTCTGATCATTATCAAACAATGCTCATGGACAGAGTGCCCTTCATGCATTTTCATATTGAAGAGTCTCTTGATACTTAAAAATACGTAGTGTGACTCTACTCACTATACAACTCTTGTACGTGAGTGATCATAGCCTTAGCAGTAGGCATGTGCTCATGCTGGCTCTGCAACTCATTTGACATAGAAGTCAGTACATAGCACTTAACCCAATTGTCATCATCCATCCATTTATCAAAGGCTGCTCTCTGCTTAGCACTAGGATGGCTTGATAAAGTTGGGGGTCCTGGTCAAGCACATGCCCTAATTTTTTTGATATCAAGATAATCTTGAAGTTTCTGAGCCATTCTTTAAAATTGATTTCAGTCAAATGATTAGACTTAAAGATGTGGGTTAAAGGTTTGAAGCTGAAATGGCTTAACTATGAGAGTAGAGATTCAAGTTAGATATTTGTACTTAAATTTTATACTTACTCTAGGGACTTTAAGAAGTAAACAGACTCCCACTATTTTTTGGATCCCTATACTATCCAAGTGGAGAAGCAAAAATCTTAATGTGACAACTGGATTTATAGTAGATACAGAGGTCCCATCGATGTCATGTACCTCATCAGATAAATATTGATAATATGTATATCGATGTGTGGATAACTTCTTGTCCAGATGCTTCTCTAAGTATGTTGCAGCGACTTGATCTCTAAGTCATATAGGCTCACCTGATAGATATTGACCACACTCTTTGTTGAGCCCAACCCACTGCTCGCAAGCAGATGCAAAGCCATCATTGGTTTCCTCACCTGACAGATATTAGGTCCAACCCATCCTTATTCTGGAGCAACTCTTTGCTAATAGAGTGGTTATATATTTTCGATGAACTAAACCATTGTAACCAGTCGAGAAAATCAACAACAGTAGCACGCCGTACTTCTACAATGGTAGAAAATTTCTAAACTTAATATTCATGGGAGGTTTAGTTTCAGATATCATTAATCAGTCATCAAATGACTAATCTAATTGGCATGGGCTAAACCAAACCACTAAGAAATCATATTCATGACTCAATCTTCCAAATTAGCCAGTAAGTGAAGATCGGTGGGAGGCTCCCCCTTGATGAATCAAGGGTTTTAATTAAGTAACCACCTTTCAATTACTTATCTTAGACATCAATTGGTCAATTGATCTAAATATGTTTGCTTAAACGAATAATACTCAAGCCATAAAGCCAAATTAAGTCTTTAGATTAATCGATTCTACATATGGTATTAATCGATTCGATCAATAATAATTGTATGATTATTAGCTCTATTGACCTAATCCTAATCAACACTTGACTCGATTTGATCAATCATCGATTTAGACCCATTATGTTCAAAGTAAAAATCTTAATTGTAATCCAATCACATGACCTAATTTGATCTACCCATGATCATTCCTTCATGCACAAATATAAATTTCAGATCTTAAAATTAAATTCTAGATCTAAATTCTTTGCATAGAAATTAAGTTTTTTATCTCAAAACTAATTTTCAGATCTTAACATACAATCATATATCATATATATGAATTAAAATTCAGATCTAGTTTAAATTTTAGATTTTGACATGCCATCATATATCTCATATATGAATTAAATTCAGATCTAATTTAAATTTTAGATCTTGACATGCCATCACATATCTCATGTATGAAATAAAATTCAGATCTAGAAAAAATTTCAGATCTATGCATGTCTTCATGTATCTTATACATAAACTAAAAGTCATATCTAAAATAAATTTCAGACCCAAGCATGCCATCATGTATCTCATATACAATTTATAGATCAGATCTTAAATGAATTTCAGATCTAATTCAAACATTCATACATCTCATGTATCAATAAAAATCAGATTTTAAAATTTTTTTTCAAAACTTACATGTTATTTTCATATATATGAACCTATGGCTCTGATATCACTGTTGGAAATCGGTAGGGTGATGGTGTATGCAGACTTCATAATTCTTTTGAAAAATAATACAGCAGAGTAATAGATCAAAACTTTTTTAATCTAAAACATACATACATATGATCAAAACACTTAAAGATCTAGCTCATATGCTGAAAATAATACATACTGATTTTAGTCTAAAAATAAAAATTTATGATCAAATCACATATCTGTTTCATTTTTTTTCTTGAATCTAGATTTGAAAGATGAATAGGTTCTTTCTTAGCCGTGCAAGTACTCTCTACGGATATCCACACAAGAACAACTTAGATTACTCCTCTTCTTTTCTTCACATGTAATTGATCAACCCTTGATCAGCCTTTGGATCCTTTAGATCAACCCTTTGTTCAGCCTTTTCTTCTTCCTTGAACTTCCTTGATATAAATCAGACACCAACTAAATAGAGGAAGCAAGAGGGGATGCCCAAACACCTTGGGGAGTGTAGAAGCTTGGATGCCCAAGCCTTTGGGCATTGGCGAAAGAGAGGGAGAGAGGAGAGGCATGGAGACTCTCTTGGGCTGATTGCTTGGAGGCTTGGTTGCTTCTAAAGGTCAAGGGGAGGTCCTTTATATAGGCTTTTAATTGAAGTTCTAATTAAACTCCAAATCTTTATTTAAAGAGATTCTAATCTTATTAGGACTCTTTCTTTTAAAGCCTTAAATCTTATCATTAGTCCTTATCAAATAAAGAAAGAAGAGTTGGCCCCACATGAAGTCCTCATGCCACAAGGGATGGGGCGTGGCCCCATCCAAGCCATCCAATGGCCCACACCTAAATCTGATTTGATGGAGCCATGATCCCTCTAATTCATGCACATTTAGTACATCCAATTTAATCAAATTAAATGGTACAATAAAGGCTTAATCAAAAGCATGTTGGCGCCCAACAATTGAGCTCCATGAACCCAATTCCAAATCCAATTTGGATTAGGTCCAATGCATGTAACTAACTTGGTCTATTCCTTATCAAATAAGGAATCTAAGTTCCAAGAGGAATTGGGTTTAGCTATGTACTAGCAAAGATTTCTTAAATCCAATAGGATTTTTCTAAATCCTAATCCAATTAGGACTTCATAAGTCTAATTGGTCAATCCAAATTAGTTTCCTTGTTTGTGTGACCCCATAGGTTCCATTATGTCTAGTAGTGAGATATACCATGATCTCTATAATAGTATCATTAAATTTTTTTCAATAGATGAAAATCATTCCACTCTAACTCAATAAAGATCGTCGATCCAGAACGATCTTAGTGAGCTCTCACAATCTATCAGTGACCCCTAGCAGTTTATAGTGGCAACCTAGTAGAATCGAATAAAGAACCTCTAGGTGTAGTTTTTGTATGATTCAATCCTCTATTATGAGTCCCGATTAGATGACAGGTCATAGATAAATTGTCAAACCTCGACATCAATCATATAATAAATTTAATCAGCTCAAGTCTAAAAGTGATTCGCATAAAAATACTTTTCTATCAATCACACTGTTGTGGCCACAGACTTAAGGACTCAACTTCTCAAATCTCATCGAACTACTCCTCTCTCTTAAGATCGATAATTTCATCTAGATGCGCATCCTATTCCTACAGTAGACTAACTATCTCAATATACACTACAAGGACTCAAGTGGCTAAGAGGTCATGTTCATGTACAGTCAAACTCCAGCAGCCTCACTGTGAGCAATCATACCACTGCAGGTCAAACGATTATTCACATAACTACAGTATCGAGATGATCACTGATGATTGAGTAAAAATCTATGTTATCTCTCGTATGGTCACGTTCAGTACTAGTTGTTCTCTAATAACTACTTGCACCTGTCGCTCAGTATCTCTGCACTATGGATAGAGACTTATCTACCTAAAGAAAGTGATCTGTATGCTGGTCTATCCGGATCGATCACTGTTCTCATGATGGTACTATGATCGAGAGTAATTTAGAAATTAATTATACATGCCTTTAATTCTTGATACCCTGAGAATATGTATCTTAAGCATTTATTCCTCAGATGATTCAAGGACACATCATACTTGAATGAAGATAAAACTTATCTTTTATTGATCAAATTAATATTTTAAGTATAAATTTATATCTTAAGAAAATATAATGTGTCAGCCATATTGGCTTGTAGGATATACATCTAACAATCAAAACTTTCATTCCCCGAAGAAGAGGCCCAATGAAGCTAGCCCATCGAAGAAGAGGAAGAGAGAAACAAGATGGTAGCAAGCTCGTTTGCTACCAAGGTTGATCTCCCCATTGCATCAAGCTAGGTGGATGTTGTTTGCATGAAAGAGAGACCTACCGAAGATAGATCACCGAGGTGAAGATGATCGTTGTCCTATTTTTGCTCATTCATGTGCCTCAAAGGCTTCTCAAGAAGTAGTCTCATCAGAGCGAAGCAATTTTGATGGCTACTCCTTTAGCTGCTCCAGTTCTTGTAGTCATTTAGGGGTTCTTAAGTTTTGGCTATTGCTCCTAAGGCCACCCAGACTTTAGCACTAGTAACTAGGTTGGTGTCTACCTTGAATGTTGCTAGCAAGGGTCCATGAGACCACAACTTCTACACTCGATCCTCATCATAGAGGGTCGAGATAGCAACTTTAATTTGCAACCAGATTGGTCGGCCAAGGTCACTAAGTTGGTAATCCACATTCATGACCCTGAGTGATGTGGAAAATGGTTCGATGGTTCATGTTCCCCGAGGACTAGGAGGTTGACAATCAAACTTATCAAATTTTTTTAACATTTTCTCCATAAAATATAATTCTGTAATGGCAATCTTTTGAGATGATTTTACCAATTTGAGTTTTAGGATTACTTTTGTTGGATCTAGATTCTTTATATCAAAATTACTAGATAAGAAAGATTTAGTACTATTAATAATTTCTATGTTGGTTCTAAAAATTAAAATATCATCAACATAGAGACACATAATTACACAAGAATTACAATTTACTCTAGTATAGACGTATTTATCAACCTTACTTATAGATAAACCATAAGATAGGATAACCATATCAAAGTTCTTGTGCCATTGTTTTGGTGCTTATTTCAGACCACACAAAGATTTAATTAGTTTACAAACTTTATATTCTTATCGAGTACCATAAAGTCTTTTGGTTGTTCTATATAAATTTCTTTTTTAAGATCACCATTAAAGAATATTGTTTCTACATCCGTTTGATAAATTTTTAGTTGAAATATAGAAGCTAAAGCAATTAAAGTCCTAATAGATGCAATTTTACTTACTGAAGTATAGGTATCAAAATAGTCAAAATTTTTCTTTTGGGTAAAATCTTTAGCAACTAATCTTGCTTTAAACTTATTTGCAGATCTATCTATCCTTAATTTGTTTCTAAATATCTATTTATAGCCTATAGGGTTGCACCCTTCATATAGATCAACAAGAACCCAAATTCCATTATTCATTAATGATTCCATTTCATTATTAATACCTTTCTTCCAAAATATTGAGTCTACCAAATTAATAGCATCACTATAACACTTAAGATTATCTTCAGTCAAATAGATGTAAACTCATCTCTACAATTCCTTTTAGTCCTTTGTTTTTTACATCTTCTAGGTTCTTCTAAATATGCAGAATTAGTATTTTCACTAATATCCTCTACAGTAGAATCGCTATTAGAAGGTAGATTAGAAAGATTAAAAGTTCTATCAACTTTATCTCTAAGAGGCATAATATTTTCAAAGGAAACAATGAAACTAGACTCTTTTATAGTATTTCAGCAATTTTATTAATTTCTAATTTTATGATCATAATTCTATAATTAGTACTATCTTGAGAATTTCCTATAACTACTCTATCTACTTTTTTAAGACCCAATTTTCTCTTATTATTTTCAAAAATTTTAAGTTTGGCTAAACACCCTTATATTTTAAGATGATTCAAATTAGATTTTCTATCCATCTACATTTCATAACATCTTAGGTCAGAACTTTTATAGAAAATCATATTAAGCATCTAACAAGCTGATAGAAGAGCTTTCCCCATATATTAAAAGATATACCAAAACTAGCAATCATATAATTAACCATATCAATTAAAGTTCTATTTTTTTTTTAGCCACTTCACTCATTAGGATGAATGAGTGGATGATTTCATGAACATTAATACCATTTGTTTCACAAAAATTATTAAGTGCATTTGAGAATATTCTTCTCTTCTAATGTAAAAATTTCAAGTTTTTTGGAAACATAGAACACTGTTTGAAGAAATCATCAACAAAAGTAATAAAATATTATTTTTTATTTTTAGTTAGAATGTTTAAGTCACATACATCACTATATATTAATTTTAAAAGTTTATTTTTTTATGTACTATTTTAAATGATTTTTTAGTTGCTTAGATTGTACGTATATCTTATTTTTCTTATTTGTATTAATATCATATTTAGGAATTAAATTTAAATTCATCATTCTTTTAACAATATTATAGTTTACATGATCAAATCTACCATGCCAAAAATTAGAAAATTCAATACTCTAAACAAAAGAAGGAATGATTTTATTGCTTTCAACTTTTGTTACATTTAATTTGAGCACATGATTGGATATATAATCCCTTCCAATAAAATTATCATTTTTGTTTATAATGACTTTATTTGACTCAAAGGTTAGCTCTCTTATTAGCAAAGAACCACTAATGAGATTCATGCTAATTTCTGGTATGTGTTGCTCCTTATGGAGAGTTAGCTAGATGTTAGTATCATGACTATTTTTCCTTCACCTCTCAGATATGCATCACCAGAGCTCCCCATCTTCATAGTATTTCCATCGGAGGCTTGATAAGTAGAGAATAGAGATTTATCAACATGGACATTAGCATCAATTTTGATCTACGAATCAGTAGATTAATATGCTAGATTTATCTTAAGATTTATAGAAAAAAATCTTTCATCGACTTTAGGCGAACTAGATTCGACAATCACTATATTTACTTGCGGGCTGTTCTAATCTTTTTGACTCTTTAGAGGCTTATCATTTCGATAGTAGCAATTTCTCGCAAAATGCCTGAGTTTACCACAAATATAATAATATTTTTATTTTTATTTATATTTTTATTAATTTTTGATTGAGGGTTAAGATTATTATTTTTTTCAAAAATTTTTAATTTTGTTTCTCTCTATCAAATTTACCTTATATTAAAAGTCATTAGATATTTTATCTTTTTCTCTATATTTTTCTCTTATTTGAAGTGAAATTTTTATATCACTCGTAGCTGGCCGATCTCTTTTATGTTTTAATGATAATATAAAAGATTTCCACTTAGGAGGTAGTTTGTAAAAATTGTGGCTATAAGAAATTTCTCATCAAAATAGATTCCTTCTTAGCTCATATTATAAACTAAAGCTTATAGTTCATGAGTTTGTTGCACTACTGATTTTTTGTCTATCATTTTATGGTTTAGAAACTTTCCTACAATTTATTTTTGTAGATCTTCATGTTCTTTGCTCCCATATCTCATGTGCAATGGAACTAGTGCAATATATATCATAATGTATGTGAGAAAGAGCAGACGAAATTATATCATGCCAAATAAAATCTTTTTCTATATTTTTATCAAAAAAAATCTTTTTCTATATTTGATTGTGTAGGGTCCGTGGTAATGGTTATTGAATCCGTAGTGGTAGAGGTGGTAGTGCCCATACTCGGATTTGGATTTTCAATAACAAAGTACAATATTAAAAGGCTCAGCCAACATCACATCTGGCATCGCAGTGACTAAAATTTTGCTTAGAAAATTTCTCTAATTTTTGTAGAAGTCTAATCATCTTAGACTACCCTAAACACAATAGCAAACAAAATAGATTCTACTCTAAAATTGTTAGAAATCTTTCTTCTAAAATATTCTAAATCTCTTTTATAAAATTTTATTATTTTATCTTTAATATATAATTAATGACTTTCTAGACACATGGAAGAAATAAATTATGTTTTGATATTATCCGGTTCGAGGCATGCTATGGAAAGTGCTTTCATCATAGTAGAATTTGCAATATCCAGGTGTAAAATGTTGATAACGATCTACTCCCAAAATACAATGAACCATTTCATGTTCTTTCTGAAGTGTACTCTAATGAAGGAGAATCAAGATACCTCTCTCAATTTTTTCTTTTTGTGGACACAATCATCTCCTCAAATGACCAATAGGTGCACTTGAGTTCACTTACCTAATATTCTCAATTCTCTTTTATAATTTGGTGTTATTCATGGATGTTGATAAACAAAGTATAATTGGATGGTTAGGCATCTTTTCATTAGATGCAATGCTTTACATAATCTATCCATTTCTTAACGATTATGTCAGATGCATAAAATGCATCTTTTCATTTATGAAAGCCTCTCGAAAGTCCATTTGTGAAGCATCTATTCAGGATGTCTTATGAAAAGAGAAAGTATCTCTATGCTATACCATAGGAGAAAAGAAAATGTATCTGTAAAATTCTAGTAGAATTTTAAGAGAGGAGAGAGAAACAAAAATAAAAGCTGAATATTTTCTTTTTATTTAGAAAACTAGTTATCTAGGAGTCTAAGATAAGGTTTAATATCTAAGTATCTAATATGGGATTATTTCAAACAAAATTTTGAATTAATTATTTTATTAATAAACCAACATGTATATTTATGTATGTGAAAAATATATGATGCTTGGAATCTATAGAAGAATTGCCTTACGTTTTCAATCTTGGGTGAAATAATAATATAGATGAACAAAAGCGCTTTATAACTTTCCATTAAAATATAATGGGTCCTTGCCTTGCAAACCTAGAAGGTATGGGTAGATTGATTAGATTTTATCTTATTTTTTCATTTAAGCTTTAGGGGGCATAATACTGTATTTGAGTCCTCCCAATCTTTGGAAAAGACATTGTCCGATCATGGTAGCTTGCTAGGTTTAGCGTTATAATGGATAAACCATATTTGCTAAATCTAGCCTCCATTTAGAGTAGTGACAGACATAATTGTTTCATTTTATTAAACTTCTTTTTGCATGTTATAATATCACTTGTTATCGTCGTCATAGACATCATCACCATAGCGGTGGGTCTAAATATTAGTTCAAGAAGATTGAGTTTTATTTACTTAACTATGATGAATAAGAAAGTTGGAAAGGTTAATTTAGCCACAAATAAATTTATGTCATTAGGTACTTATCTTTGTTAGATTTAATCTACGCCATTAGGTACTAATTGCTGCCAAACCCTTCTCAGATAACAGCTTTACTAAAATTTTTTTGTTGCAACCATAATCCATTCTTTGCTGACGTATTACTTAGCAATTGATTAGGATGATTGAATGGGATGACTTGGATGATGATATCCTTAAATTTGTCCGCTCTTATAGGCAATATCTCCAACAATGTTCCAACTTTTCCTAATTCTTCTAGAAATATAGGTCCTTGAAATAATATGATCAAAGCGAGAACCAGAGAAAGGATGAAATTTTAAAGCCCAAAAAATGGTTCCTTATCTACTTGGGAAAAGAGCGAGCCATGAAATGATGGTCAGTAGTCCCCATTTGAAAGCTGCACGAAGACAGGTCGTCTCCATTATTAATTTCCTTTCTTCCTCTCAATGAAATGAAGCTTGATGGGATCTAATCAGTCTAAATTAATTATTTTACTTTTTATGAGAATAATGGTGACCAAAGTTATCACCATGTCATGACAAAAAATAAAATGATGAGCACCAAGTTCTAACGTAAAGATTAATCAAAACTAAAAAAAAATTGGTTGCACTTTCTTCGGCTAGGGATGCAATTGGGTTGGACCAAACTAGATATAGACTGAGTTAAATGAAGGTTAGATCAAACATCTATTAATTTGAACTCAATCTATTTATTAAATAATTTTGATCTCATGTGATACACCTTGGAACCAAATATAGCCAATGTAGCAGGACCGATCAATCAGAGTTCGCCACGATTTTGCCATGAAGCCTTCATCTTGGCCAACGAGTTCTCGTCATGTAGCCAATCCAGAGGTGCATGGAGATGCCCAAATCTCCTCTTGCTTAGTTATAGTTAGCCTATAACAATAAAACAATTTCCATAACTATATGCATAGGAGAATTATCCATGCAATATCTGCCGAACATGTGAGCAATTATCCAAAATGGCTGCCTCTCACATCCCAAGATTCCATTGCTATGGGTTCTAGCCCTCGTCTATATAAATTGCTCCTAAGGGATCCTCTAAGTAAGTCAAGTCAAGTGAACTTAAGTAAAGTTTAGAGAAGCCTGTGCTCGCTAAATTGAAGCCCTCTATGCTCTTGAGGGATCATCTATAGCGCCAACTCAGAACCTTCTTTATTTCTCTGAGAGTTAATTATTTGACTTAAGCATTGGAGGATCCTTCACCAAACACCTTTTGACAAGGAACTTTTCTATCTATGGTGTTTCAGGACCAACCTTGGTGTTGGATTGAAGATCCCGCTAGCGCTGTACATCATCCAAGATTCCATCACAATTGGTTTTGGCCCTCACCTATATAAACTACTCAGGAGGATCATCTAGCTAAGTCATATCAAGCGAAGTGAACTTAAGTAAATTCAAGAGATGTCTAAGCTCGCTAAGCTAAAGCTCTATGTGCGCTTGAGGGATCATCTCTACCACCTACTCAGAACCTTCCATATTTTTCTGAGAATTATTTGACTAAAGCATTGAAATGTCCCCTCATTGGACACTATAGCAAGCAAATTATCTATAGTATATTAGAACTGGCCCTGGCATTGGATTGAAAATCCAACCACCGCCGTTCGTCATTCAAGAAGTATCAAGATCTCCACCCAGCTCTTTGGATTTGTGCACCGCCTCATTGAGCCCTCTAACATACTAGCTAGCTCGACAACCTAGTCAAACTGATTTTTGATGTCAACACTACATATCACCAGTTTATTAAATAGATAATTCCACCCAACTTACACTATGTTGAATAAGTAACACATGCGAAATGAGTTAAGCCTTAACATCCTTATCTTGGACAAAACTCCAGCAAAGACCAAGAACAGCCCATTGCCCAACATTAGGAACCCAGTTTGCCTTTCCAACCCACTATTTAGCTTGCCCACTCTTCATCAATTCTTTTATGTTAATATAAAATCCTCTTTCCTTTCCAAGATAGGATCTACATGTTACGTTCCTGCAATGATCTTCTAAGCCAAAATTAAAATGGAATAGTGAAGGAAAGACCGCACACCCGATCGATCAAAATAGGATGTAGCGAAATTCAAAAATTTTTCGATCCAACGTGCGATTCGATCAAGATCTGATCTCAATTGTAGCTAGATCGATCATGCATCTAGATTAAGAAAAAATAAAAATTTAAATAATTTAAATCAGAATATTAAGATAATCACATCACCTTATGCGGATAGAAGAACTCTGCAGTCCGATGATCGTGGAATCTCAAGATTCGCTATTAAGCCGCGTACATGTCTGGTCTCTATAGGTATCCACACGGGCTCAGACTAGGATGCTCTCTCCATCTTTGATCTATCTACTCCTAGATGGATTTGCAAGCTTCTGGATCAGATTTGAATCTGATCTCCAGTAGAGTTTCGATCAGTGCTTAATCGCAGTCTTCTTATTTCTTCATGTATATCGGATGGATCTGGACACTTCGAGACCACCAGATGGAATGTCCAACACCTTTGAACATGGGAGAGGATCAGAGATTAGAGAGAAGAGTGGAGATGGTGTGGAGAAGAGAGAGGAGGCATGGAGACTTTGTTGTAATGAGCACTAGTGTCAAACTATTTGATAGGGGCCCTTTTATAGATATTTGATTGAATCAAATGCCTTAAAGCAGAGGACTCTGCTAAGGAACCACCCCATCTGATTTCTCCCTTCATTTTTTTGCACAAAATTATCAAGGAATTTAGATGTGGTGAGTGCAAGGGATAAGGGTTGTTGTCGCCTAAGTCAATCCTCTCAGATTTGAATTTGAACACTTCAAATTCGAATCCAAATTCAAATCTGAATTTGAATTCAGATATAACCACCTCCTGAAGAAAAAACTGACTTTTTTCTTGTAGGATCTTCCAGATCTAATGAGATTTGGGATGGAATATTTTAAAAAAAAATTATCCTATGATATTTCAGATCTAAGATCTATTAGATCTAATTCATACTATCTAATATTAAATTTAAAATTAAATCTAAAAATATGAGGAATAGAGAAATACCTCTAGGGTAACTAGATTACCCTGTAGATGATCGTAGCAATGCCTGAGGTTCTAAAATAGCCACGCAGTTGCCTGACCTCTATCGGTATCCACTCGAGTAGGATCTGGATCATCTTCTCCTCATGAATCTTTGTTCCAAAAATCAGATCTGGATCTGATCTGGAAGATCTTCAAAAGATCTTCTGAAGCTGGAGCAGTAGCTTCTCGATAAATCTCTGCAGCCTTCTAATCAGAGAGGCACCACGCCTTGGACAAGCACCAGATGGATGCCCAACCTCTTGGACGTGAAGAGGGAGGAAAAAGAGTAGAGGGGACATGGAGAAGTGGAGAGGATTCGGCTTTTGTTAGTTATTACATAGAGTCTCTAAACCCTAGGCACAGATAGGGTTTAAATAGACCCTGCTGCGCCATGCAGTGCCACATCATTCGACCAATCAAAAAATTTCAATTAATTCTGAAAAACTTTTGATTGATGGAGTGATATCATCTGATCATATCAGATAAGAATCTCCACAATCCCTCCTACTATTGATGCCAACACTGGATAAGCACAGTGAGATTTGCTCCCCACAGTCCAAGTTGATCAAGGGATCAGAGTCCTTATCTCATGGGACTCTATCCTTATCCACTTGGGGCGCACGCCCAATCTGAATATGGCACCCACTTTGAGGGCTAATTTAGCAGGTGGACACTCCACAAAAATTCTCCAATGACCTCTTGCCAAGTGACCTTCAGTCCAAGGTCCATGGGTCAATGTTTGACCAATGTCCTAAAATGAAAATGGCAGGTGACAGGAATTAGCAGGTATTGTCTTAAATTCATCTCATGAATTAAGATAAGTCCTTTCTGAGCTGGACTAGCTCCAGTCAGACTGAGAGAAACCTTCTCAAGGTTCTCTGGTGAGTCAAATCATATTTGGCTCAGTCGAGATAGAAAAGATTACACGAGGAGAAAGTTAGACTCAATCATGTGCTAGCACGATTTTCTTGAACCTAATTGGATCTAATCCAAATTAATCGAACTGGGCTAGCTCAATTGATGACATCCAGATCCTAACTCCTATTTGTGTGACCCAGTTAGGTTCATTTCTATATGTGTTGCTCTTGAATTGATTTTGATGATTACAAAGCATTTAAGGGGTACTAATGATTTTTGCTTGAAAAAGACTTATTATTTTTCAGGATAAAATTATAATTTTACCAAAATCTTGATTTGAAAGCACCAAGTGATAGAACAAAAGATTTGTGATCAATTAGTGAAAATTTTATTGTTTTTGGACTTGTATTTTGAAAGATATTCATGTTTGAAAAATTTGAGTCGACCCATGAGTCGACTCATGGCACATGAGCTGTTTGGCATGTAGATTTTTTTGGATGGCACAGTCTTGGCACAGTCTGTGAGTCGACCCCATGGGGTCGACCCCCAGGCATGAGTCAACCCTATGAGTCAACCCCTGCTATTTTTAGGCCAAAAATTACAGAACCTTATTTTCTGCTGTTTTTCCACAGAGGTCAACCCATGAGTCGACCCCTGTGATGGGAATGTTCCACAATGACTAGTTTTTAACCCATTTTAAATACTTTTAATACTCATTTAATATGGTCTAACGGCTCTATTTCAGCCCAGATTGTTCTCCACCATTTTTTAAAGCTATAAAAGGGACAAAAAGGTGGAATCATCAAGGAGAAAAGTAGAATCAAGAAGAGAATTTTAAAAAGAGATTTCAAGCTAACTTTTCAGTCCTAAGCAAGAGCTCACTCAAAGCATTCAAGAAGCCTTTAATCCTAGCTCACCAACTCCTCAAGTGCACATTCAAGTCTCCAACCACCTTGAGGAAATCAAAAAGAGCCTTCTTCTCTTTGAGTAAAGTGTATTTAAAGCCTCATTAGCTCATTAAAGGAGCTTCTTTTGTATTTACTGTGCCATTGATTGTTATACTCTGTTTGAGTTATTATTTTTATTTTGGAAGGGTTTCAAAATAAGGAAGATTGATCCAAACCTTGAATCAGAGTGTATTGGGTTGGCTTGTACCCAAAAATAAGTAGACTAGCTTGGGATAGCTAGAGTTGGAGTTTCCGACGTTTGTATTCAGGTTGAATACAAGTTAGTGGATTGAAATTTCAAGTAGGAGCTTGGGGAGTGGATGTAGGTGCAAGGTTGGCACCGAACTACTATAAATCCTTTTATTTGTATTGTGCCTAATTGCTCTTCTCTAGAACTTCTTACTCTCTCACATTCTTGCATTCAACCATTAGCCTTGAATCAACTATACTCTCCTCATTTATTTAGCTATTGTTAAATATTTGTTATAAGTCATAAGTTAAGTTTAAAATTTTTAGAAACCCAATTCACCCCCCTCTTGGGTTGTATAGCTGGGCAACAAGTGGTATCAGAGCCCGATGCTCTAGTCCTATTTTGATCTAACCAATCAAAGAGTCAAAGATCTATGGCAACTCAAGTCGGACTTCTCTAGCCGAGGGGCAGTCCACTAACCGACCTCTACTTTTAATGGGTCCAATTATACTATTGGAAAGTTCGGATGAAAATCTTCATTCAAGCACTCGACTATGATATGTGAAGTATCATAGTGAACGGCCCTCACACACCCACTAACATTATTGATGGTGTGGAATCAGCCAAACCCGAAAAAGAGTGGGATGAGGTTGATAAGAAAATGGCCCAATTAAATGCTAAAGCTATGAATGTTCTAGATTGTGCTTTTGATGTTAACGAATTTAATCGTATTTTTACTTGCATGTTTGCTAAAGAAATATGGGATAGGTTAGAAGTAACCCATGAAGGAACCAATCAAGTAAAGGAGTCCAAAATTAACATGCTCGTGCATAAATATAAATTATTTAAAATGGAGCATGATGAGTCCATAACTGAAATATTTACTCGCTTTACTAATATTATAAATGGTTTAAAGAGTCTTGGTAAGTCCTATTCTAACAGTGAGCTTGTAAAAAAGATTCTCAGGTCCTTACCAAGAACTTGGGAAGCCAAAGTGACCGCTATCCAAGAAGCCAAGGACTTGAACATTCTACCCTTGGAAGAGCTTCTTGGATCATTGATGACACATGAGCTGAGCATGAAACAACATCAAGAGGAAGAAGTCAAAAAGAAGAGAACAATCGGCCTCAAATCCACAGCTCCATCAGATGAAGAAACTGATGACACTAAAAATGAAGAGCAGGATGAAGAGATGGCACTCATTACCCAAAGGTTCAAGAAGTTTTTGAGAAAAAGGAAACAAGGGATGAGGAAGAGGCCATTCACAAAAATAGAACAGAGCAAAGAAAAGGATAAAGACCAACCCCTTATCTGCTATAAATGCAAAAATCGGGACACTTCAAGTTCGAATGCCCACAACTGAAGAAGGGTCCCAAGAAGTATAAGAAGAAGGCCATGATGGCCACTTGGAGTGGGAGTGATGACTCAAGCTCCGAAGAGGAAGACTCGACTGAACAAGCCAACCTGTGCCTTATGGCACATGAAAATGAGGTAATTTCTGAAACTCCTAGTGACTTTACATTTGAAAAACTGCATGAAGCATTTTATGATTTAATTGATGAACTAAAGAAACTAAGGATAAAGAAAAAGATCTAAAATCAAAAAATCAATCTTTACTGAAATAAAATGAAAACACTTCAATTGAAAAATCCACCCTACTTCAAGAAAATCAAAGTTTAAAGAATGAAATTGCCAAGCTAAAACCAATAGTTGAAAATTTTACCTTGAGTTCTAATAAACTTAATATGATTCTTGAAAATCAAAAGGCCGTGTATGATAAGGCTGGACTTGGCTATAATCCCTTGAAGAAACAAAAGTATCTGAAAAATATCTATGTAAACTCGTCAAGTAACAAGTTTTCTAATATTACTTGCTTCAAATGTGGTAGAGTAGGACACAAGTCATACACTTACTTCTCTAACAAATCTGCAAAGTCAAATGTAAAGAAAATATAGGTTCCAAAAGGAACCATTATGACTAACCAAAAAGGACCCAAGAAAGCTTGGGTACCTAAAACAAAAACTTGACTTTTGCCTGCAGGTGTGTCTAGCATCCCAAGGAGAAAACAGAAATGATATCTTGACAGCAGATGCTCGAGACACATGACTGGTGATGAATCCCAATTCATCACTCTTGATGCTAAGAATGGAGGGATGGTCACCTTTGGAGATAATGGCAAAGGAAAGATCATCGGTATAGGTAACATTGGTATCACTCCCTCCAAATACATTAAAAATATTTTGTTAGTAGATGGTTTAAAGCATAATTTACTAAGCATTAGTCAATTTTGTGATAAAGGATATAGAGTTATTTTTGAATCTTCTGTTTGCATTGTAATTAGTTCTATTAATGATGGCATTAAATTTGTTGGACATAGACATGGTAATGTTTATATGGTAGATTTGAATGATCTATCCAAGATAAACATGCAATGCCTAGTATCTTTGAATGCCAAGATTAATGAGACTAGTTGGCTTTGGCATCGTAGGCTTGCTCATATTAGCATGCATTCACTTTCAAAATTAATTAAGAAAGAATTGGTTCTTGGTTTGCCAAAATTGAATTTTGAAAAGGATAGAATTTGTGATGTATGCCAACTAGATAAACAAACAAGAGTTTCATTTAAATCTAAAAATATTGTTTCAATCTTTAGACCTTTAGAGCTATTGCACATGGACTTATTTGGACCTACTAGAACTACTAGTCTAGGAGGAAAATGATATGATTTTGTAATTATAGATGATTACTCTCGTTTTACTTGAGTTTTCTTTTTGGCACACAAGGATGAAACTTTTCAAGTTTTCACTAAATTTTATCGAAAAGTCACTAATGAGAAAGGATTTTCAATTCAAAATATTCGAAGTGATCATGGAACTGAATTTGAAAATCAAAACTTTGAAAAATTTTTGATGAAAAAGGAATAGGCATAATTTCTCTGCACCTAGGACACCCCAACAAAACGGAGTAGTAGAAAGAAAAAATAGAATCTTAGAAGAAATGACCCGTACCATGCTATGTGAAAGCAACCTTCCAAGATATTTTTGGGTGGAAGCTATTAACACAGCATGTTACATCTTAAATCGTGCTTTGATTAGACAAATTTTAAAGAAAATCCCCTATGAGCTTTGGAAAGGAAGAAAACCTAATATTGCATATTTTCATATTTTTGGTTGCCGATGTTTTGTATTAAATAATGGTAAAGAAAGATTTGAAAATTTTGATGCAAAATTAGATGAAGTAATTTTTCTTGGTTACTCCTCTACTAGTAAAGCTTTTAGGGTTTTTAACAAAAGAACCTTAGTAGTAGAGGAGTCTATACATGTTGTCTTTGATGAAACTAACGATCTTCCTTCAAGAAAGAATAAAGGTGTTGATGATGCAGATCCTCTTATAGAAGGACTGAAGGAGATCACTCTGAAAGATTCTACAATTCATGATGATGAAGAACATGAAGACAAACAGGATGAGGAAGGTAAAGAACATCAAGAACAACCTCAAGGTACAAATGACCTACCCAAAGAATAGAGGTATGTTCACAATCACCCTAAGGAGCTAATTATTGGTGATCCTATGCATGGGGTAAGAACTCGTTTTTACTTAAAGATGTATTTAATCATTGTGCTTTTGTCTCTCATCTTGAACCTAAAACCATTGAAGAAGCTGAAAATGATTATAATTGGATTAATGCAATGCAAGAGGAACTTAATCAATTTGAAAGATATAATGTATGGACTTTAGTATTAAGACCTAAAAATTATTCAATAATTGGCACAAAATGGGTTTTTAGAAATAAATTAGATGAACATGAAAATGTAATAAGAAATAAAGCAAGATTGGTTGCTAAAGGTTATAATCAAGAAGAAAGAATTGATTTTGATGAGATCTTTGCACCTGTTCCTAGATTAGAGGCAATTAGACTTCTACTTGCATATGCTTGCTTTATGAAATTTAAATTATTTTAAATGGATGTCAAAAGTGCCTTTTTGAATGGATATATTGCTGAAGAAGTCTATGTAGAACAACCTCCAGGTTTTGAAAATCATGCTTTTTCTAATCATATTTTTAAATTAAATAAAGCTCTATATGGTTTGAAACAAGCACCCAGGCTTGGTATGATAGGCTAAGTAAATTTTTACTTAATAATGATTTTTCAAGAGGTAATGTAGACACAACCCTTTTCATTAAAAGAAATCAAGATGATATATTAGTTATACAAATATATGTAGATGACATTATTTTTGGGTCTACTAATGAATCTCTTTGTCAAGACTTTGCTAAGCTCATGCTGGGGGAGTTCGAGATGAGCATGATCGGAGAACTTACATTCTTCCTCGGACTCCAAATCAAACAAACAAAGGAAGAAATCTCCATCACCCAAAGCAAGTACACAAGGGAATTACTCAAAAGATTTGAAATGGAGAACTCCAAAGCAATTGGCACACCCATGTGCCCTTCATGTAAGCTTGACAAGGATGAAGAAGGTAAAAGTGTAGACTTAAAATATTATAGAGGTATGATTGGCTCTCTACTATATTTAACTATAAGTAGACCTGATATCATGTTTAGTGTTTGTCTTTGTGCTTGATTTCAATCTAATCCTAAAGAATCTCACTTGAATGCTGTTAAAAGAATCCTTAGATATTTAAATGGTACTCAAACTCTAGGATTATGGTACTCTAAGGACTCATTAATTGATTTAATAGGATATTCAGATGCTGATTTTGCTGGATGTAGATTAGACAGAAAAAGCACTAGTGAAACTTGCCAATTTCTTGGAGTTAACCTAATCTCCTGGTTTAGCAAGAAATAAAATTCGATAGCACTGTTTACGGCCGAGGCCGAATACATTGCAGCCGAAGTTGTTGTGCTCAAATCTTGTGGATTAAGCAACAACTTGAAGATTTTGGTATCAAACTTAATGAAACACCCATAAGATGTGATAACACTAGTGCCATAAATCTTACTAAAAATCCAATTCAGCATTCTAGATCTAAACATATTGAAATCAAACATTATTTTATAAGAGAACATGTTCAAAATAAAGATATAATTCTTGACTATGTTTGCACTGAAAAATAATTAGCCGACATCTTTACAAAGGCCCTAAGTGAAGATAGATTTTGTGAAATTAGGAGAGAACTAGGGATTCTTGATCCATCTGCTTAAATATCTCTCTGATTCTAAGGAATCAATGTCAAAAATTCTTTGAACTCAATTCTCTTAGACCTAAAAGCTCAAAATTATCATTCTCATAACTGTTCATAGAGCAAACATCCTTCTCCTAGAGTTTAGAATTTTTTTGAAATTTTTTCATCATTTTCTTGAAATTTTGTGAATCATGAGTCGACCCCCTAAGGTCGACCCAATGGCATACTTGCAATTTTCGGCCAAAATCCCACGGGTTCCTCTCCTTTTTGATTAAAATCCCATTCATGAGCCGACCCACTCCATCTTTGTCTTCCTCCCTCCAAAACCCAAAGTCCTCTTCTTCTTCCTCTCCAAATCCAAGGTCTACCCCCAAGATCTTTCTCCCATCACCCCTCCACCTCAAATCGTCCCTTGGGAACCGAGCTCTTTCCATTTTTCTCCCTTGATTGGAGCGGTTGGAGCGTGCCCTAGCTCCCACCCTTCTCCTCCAAATCGGGGTTTCTCTCCTCCAAAAATCTCTATTCATCCCCTAATAACCCTCTATCTCCTCACACATTTGATCTCCCAAGTCTCCTTGCTTGCTCTAGTGGTGGAAATGGCTCCAAAAATGAAGCTCCCACAAAGAAGAAAGTCGGTCCGTGATTTGGAAGAGGGCGTGCGCAGGAAAAGACAAGCTTCTCAGACCTCTTCTGCTTCCATTCCTGCTTCGGCATCTGCTCCAGGTTTTTCTCAGTTTCCATTAAGCCCCAGTAAAATTTCCTTATCTGTTAGAAAGGTAGAACCCGAAAAAATGTAGACTTCAGATTTTTTGAAAAAGAGGGGTTCTCCATTGGTTCAAAAATCAAGGTTGGGGATTTTACTGTTCACTTAAAGAAGTTACCTATGTGGATTTGGTTAGGAAATTTTATCTGAACTTGTACTATGGCAATGGAACAGTAACATCCACTGTTAAGGGCATAGATATCTGTTTAGATCCTATAATTTTGGGAGAGATTCTTCATTTGTCCTGTGAGGGATACTCAAACATGGAACTCCCAATCAAGGAAGAAGGAATTAATGTGATTTTAGGAGGAACCTACTCGGGAAGCCTAAACAAACTAGAAGCCAAGATCCTGTCCATTGAGATGAGGATTTTACATCAATTGGTAACAAAGCTTTTCTTCCCAAGAAGTGGTAGACATGACCTCCTCTCAGGCCGAGATATCTGCATCATGTTTCATGTGATTACCCAAACCCCCCTAAACCTCCCTGCATTAATGATAGAAGCTATGAGGGAAACCCTGAATAGATCCAAGGCACTTCTGCCTTTCGATATGGCCCTCACATTGGTATTCAGGAGGTTTGGAGTTAGTTTTGAGGGGGAGACATCAGCTAGGCTCTCTCACTCTGACACCATCAAGCAACATACTTTGCACCGCATGGGATTTACTAGGACTGATGGTGGTTGATTAAGGGTGCAGAAGAAAGAGTTGATGACAGAGCTGAGGAAGAAGGTCCTTCATCACCTCTCCATGATTTCAGGGTAGCATCTCCAGACATTCAGTTCATTTCAGATCCCGAGGCTAGCCCTTCAGAGTCTACTAGGAGGCACACCCCAATCCAACAGCCAAATAGCAGAGCACTTCTCTCAGAGATCAGATTGGCTGACGACCAAATTGAGATGATCTCTCAGCGTGTGGCTTCCTTACTTTCTCGACAGTGGGGTACTTCAGCTTTTGCACAGGGATCCACATCACTTGATGCATCTGATCAGACTTTGATCCCTCACATCTTCACTGTCTTCCAGATGATCTCAGATCAGTCAGTTCGCATTCAGCAGCTTGAGGGTTATATATTGAGACTGACTGGGAGGGTACTTGACTTACAGGGGCAAGTGTTAGTCCTGGCACATCCACAGTCATAGGAGTGCACCACTGAGGTCTCAGACCTATCTATGGAGGCAGCCAGACTTAGAGGAGTATTGGAGAGTGGATTTGATTTCCTGAGGAGAGAGATCAGAGGCTCTAGTGAGCATGCATCCATCCAGTTCACTGCATTGCTACAGTCTGTTTCGAGAGCTCTGAACCTTCTAGACACCATCAGACTCTCTCTTGCAGTTCAGTCTGTTGCTTCTCAGCCTTCAAGATCATCTCGCCCGTCCACTCGTGCTGGCACCTCCACTCGTGGCAGAGACAAACGGGATCGAGGTCGAGTCCTTGATCGTGATCCTTCATCTCCCCACCCTATCTCTGATACATCTGACTCTGATCCATCCAGTCATGAGCTCTACTAGATCCTTGTTGTTAGTCTTGTCTTTAGTCTCTTTCTAGGATCTATCTTTTGGGCCATGTAATGATGTTGACTAATTGACTTTTATATTTTGGTATATGTATTGGAACAACTATGTGGTATCAGTCACTTTTTGATTATATATATATATCTACTCTTTGACTTTTAATGTATGACCTCTAAATTGAGTTACTTTCAATTATATGCATACTATGAATTGCAATTTCATATCTATGATATCCAATGGTATATCTTTTATGTTTACTGCATTCAAGGGGAGTAAACAAAAGTAACATTAGTAAAATTATTTTCATCAAAAGCAAGAAATAGAGAAAATATATTCAAAAAAGGGGGAGTAAACAAATTTTTTTTTTGATGCTATCAAAAGGGGGAGAAATTAAAGAATCAAAAGCAAATTGATAAAAGAATCAAAAGCAAATTGATAAAAGAATCAAAAGCAACTTGATAAAAGAATCAAAAGCAAATTGAGCAAAAAGTTAAGCAAATGAGCAAATTTTCAAATTCTTAGGCATGCTCTGATACCAAAATTAAATAATCAAATGAGCAAATGAGATATTTTCAAATGAGCAAAGAGCAAATTTTCAAATTCTTAGGCAAATTCTGCTTTGTTCTGATACCAAAAATTCTGCTCTGATACCAAAAATCACATAATCCAATAAGCAAATATTTTCAAATGAGCAAACTTTCAAATGAGCAAATAGGTAAATTTTCAAATTATTAAGTAATAGGCAAATTGTTAGGCAAATGAGCAACACAAGCAAATGGGCACATGTATCACATGCCAAAGAATCAATCTTCTTTTCAAGCAAATGCACTTATAAGTAATTTTCAATTTGATAGCAAATTTTCTATTTATCTTCAAACTACCTATGATGCATTTCATTCTTTTGAAATTCATGCTCAATATTTTATACATGCTTTTGCTCAAGTATTTTGTCATCATCAAAAAGGGAGAGATTGTTGCTCCTTGGATTGATTTTGATGATTACAAAGTATTTGAAGGGGTACTAATGATTTTTGCTTGAAAAAGACTTATTGCTTTTCAGAGGCAAAATCATAATTTTATCAAAATTCTGATTTGAAAGCACCAAGTGATAGAACAAAAGATTTGTGATCCATTGGTAAAAATTTTATTATTTTTGGACTTGTATTTTAAAAGATATTCATGTTTGAAAAATTTGAGTCGACCCATGAGTCGACTCATGGCACATGAGCTGTTTGGCACGCAGATTTTTTTGGATGGCACAGTCTTGGCACAGTCTGTGAGTCGACCCCATGGGGTCGACCTCCAGGCATGAGTCGACCCTATGAGTCGATCGCTACTATTTTTAGGCCAAAAATTACAGAACCTTATTTTCTGCTATTTTTCCACAGAGGTCGACCCATGAGCATGAGTCGACCCATGAGTCGACCCCTGTGACGGGAATATTCCGCAACGACTAATTTTTAACCCATTTTAAGTACTTTTAATGCTCATTTAATGTGGTCTAACGGCTCTATTTCAGCCCAGATTGTTCTCCACCATTTCTTAAAGCTATAAAAGGAACAAAAAGGTGGGAATCATCAAGGAGAAAAGTAGAATCAAGAAGAGAGATTTTAAAAAGAGAATTTCAAGCTAACTTTTCAGTCCTAAGCAAGAGCTCACTCAAAGTATTCAAGAAGCCTTTAATCCAAGCTCACCAACTCCTCAAGTGCACATTCAAGTCTCCAACCACCTTGAAAAAATCAAAAAGAGCCTTCTTCTCTTTAAGTAAAGTGTATTTAAAGTCTCATTAGCTCATTAAAGGAGCTACTTTTGTATTTACTGTACTATTGATTGTTATACTCTGTTTGAGTTATTGTTTTTATTTTGGAAGGGTTCCAAAATAAGGAAAGGTTGATTCGAACCTTGAATCGAAGTGTATTGGGTTGGCTTGTACTCGAAAAATAAGTGGACTAGCTTGGGATAGCTAGAGTCAGAGTTTTCGATGTTTGTATTCAGGTTGAATACAAGTTAGTGGATTGAAATTCTCAAGTAGGAGCTTGGAGAGTGGATGTAGGTACAAGGTTGGCACCGAACCACTATAAATCCTTTTATTTGTGTTGTGCCTAATTGCTCTTCTCTAGAACTTTCTTACTCTCTCACATTCTTGCATTCATCCATAAGCCTTGAATCAACTATATTCTCCTCATTTATTTAGCTATTATTGTAAGTCATAAGTTAAGTTTAAAATTTTTAGAAACCCAATTCACTCCCCCTCTTGGGTTGCATAGCTGGGCAACAGTATTGTTGAGTATAAAATACCCACAGCCGAAGTCCTCAGTGGAATCGACTACACGACAACTTCGCTCGGGCTCCTACGGGAGCCAGGCTCTGTCATCAAGAACTCCAACAACTGCAGCCGCAAGCAGACTCCGCCCGGACTCCTACGGGAGCCGGGCTCCACCGCCGACATCGACTACAGGATAGCTCCGTCCGGACTCCTATGGGAGTCGGGCTCCGTCCTCAGCATCAACCGCTGGTAGGCCTCGTCCGGACTCCTACGGGAGCCGGACCTCCCCTCTGACTTTAATTGCAGGGAGACTTCGTCCGGACTCTTATGGGAGCCGGGCTTCATCCTCGACGCCAACAGCTTCAGCCATAAGCAGACTCCGCCTGGACTCCTACGGGAGCCGGGCTCCGCCGCCGACATCGACTACAGGACAGCTTCGCCCGGACTCCTACGGGAGCCGGGCTCCGTCCTCAGCATCAACCGCTGGTAGGCCTCGTTCGGACTCCTACGGGAGCCGGACCTCCCCTCTGACTTTAATTGCAGGGAGACTTCGTCCGGACTCTTATGAGAGCCGGGCTTCATCCTCGACGCCAACAGCTTCAGCCGCAAGCAGACTCCGCCCGGACTCCTACGGGAGCCGGGCTCCGTCGCCGACGTCGACTACAGGACAGCTCCACCCGGACTCCCACGGGAGCCGGGCTCCGTCCTCAACGTTAATTGCTGGTAAGCCCCATCCGGACTCCTACGGGAGCCGGACTTCGCCTTTAACCTTGACTGCAGGAAAACTTCGCCCGGACTCCTACGGGAGCCGGGCTCCATCCTCGACTCCAACGGCTGCAAGGCAGACTGTGATCGGACTCCTACGGGAGCCGGACGGACTCCTACGGGAGCCGGACTCCGTCGATAACTTCAGCTGCGAGCAGACTCCGCCCGGACTCCCACGGGAGCCAGGTTCCATCCTCAATGTTAATTGCTGGTAAGCCCCGTCCGGACTCCTACGGGAGCCGGACTTCGCCTTTAACCTTGACTGCAGGAAAAGATCGCCCGGACTCCTACGGGAGCCGGGCTCCGTCCTCGATTCCAATGGCTGCAGACAGTCTTCATCCGGATGTCTACGGTGGCCGGACTATGACCACTGCCGAACTTCAGCCGATAGATCAGTATCAGCACTCCCAGGCCACGATCGCGGCCACGATTCTGCTACATTTCCTGCGGCGGATTCCGCGCAGCTCCACCACTCCCTGACAGGCCGCAGTAACGATCGCAGCACTGCTCCACTCCCCATGACGGATCCCGCACGGCTCCATTACTACCTGACTAGCCACGATAAACGGCCACGATTTTGCTCCACCTCCTGCAACGGATACTGCGCGATTCTCTCATCCACTGGCAAGTCACGACGGCAAAACGCCGCCCCACTTCATGCGGCAGACTCCACGTGGCATGCCCCAGTGATAGCCACGGATCTACTCCACTACCCTTCGCAATAAATTCTCCTGACCATGGGCGGCCCACTACCAGACGGTTACAAATGTCGCCATCAATCCGTTGCCTCCTCCGTCTATAAAAGGGGGACCCAGATACGTTATTCTCTAAGCTCATTTCTTATCTCAAAACTCTGCTAAATTCTTCGTTCGAGCACTCCATTCTTGTTGAGGTAGAGAACTGACTTGAGCATCGGAGGGTCTTGCCGGAGCAACCCCACCTTCGGTTTAGACTTCCTTTGCAGGTCCCGGCGGTGACCGCGGCTTCTCCGACTCCAGCTTCTCCGACGCAAGCAGATTTTCGCACCAACAAGATTGGCGCTAGAGGAAGGGCTGTGTCTTCGCAGTACCCTTGTTCTTAAAGGAGCGCTCAATGGATCCGCTTCCGGCCATCTTTTCTGGCACTCAATCCTCCTTCCCTCATCTGATGCCTTCTCACGAGGTCTCTGCACAACTACCTCCGGCTATGGTCGCCGATAAGGGGTGGCCGGATGACTGGTCTCTGTCGGATTCCGTCAACGTCATCTCGAGGGAATCCCGACGGGAGGCAATCAGCGCACCAGCTGCATCCCCCAAGCGGCAAAAGGTTGAAGAACCCATAACCTTCACCGAAAAAGACACCCAGGGAGTCCAATTCCCTCATAACGACGCGGTCATAGTTTTCTTGAATATAGTGAATTACGATGTCCGTCGCATTCTTGTCGACAACGAAAGTTCGACCTACATCTTGTTCTACGATGCCTTTTCAAGAATGTCCACTCTTAGCGGTCATCTGAGACCGATTTGCTCCCCCTGGATAGGGTTTACCGGTGACGCCATTCCGACAGAGGGAATGATAGCTCTGACTGTGACCGCGGGTCAGTATCCAAAGCAGTCCAGAGCTCTGGTGAATTTCCTGGTGGTAAAGGCGCCATCAGCCTACAACGCAATCCTTGGCCGACCCGGCCTCAATGCCCTCAGAGCTGTCGTTTCAACCTACCATTTGAAATTGAAGTTCCCCACCAACCAGGGGATCGGAGAGGTCCGGGGAGACCAAGCCCTGGCCAGACACTGCTACAGCATCGCCTTGCAAAGAAGCGATCAAGCGGACCTCTGTCCGATCGATGGATTGGATACTCGCGATGACCTCGCTGAAGAGAGGGGCGGTCCAATCGAAGATCTAATACCGATCCCTTTGAATGACGGGAACATGGAGCATGTGGTGTTAATTGGCTCCAACCTGGGGGAGGAGGTGCGGACGCGTCTCGTTGATTTCCTTTGAAGGAATGCGGACGTTTTCGCGTGGGTCCCAACAGATATGCCGGGGATTGACACAAAAGTCATGGAACATCATCTAGCAGTCGACCCGAAACATCGGCCGACAAAAGAAAAAATCCGGAGTCATGCCCCGGAGAGGCAGGAGGCGATAGTCGAGGAAGTGGATAAGCTTCTCAAGGCCGGATTTATTAAGGAAGTCAATTATCTTAAGTGGATCTCCAATATTATTTTGGTCAAGAAAGCAAACGGCAAGTGGAGGATGTGTATAGACTTCAAAAAGATGAATAAGGCTTGTCCAAAGGACAGCTACCCCCTTCCCAGGATCGATCAACTGGTGGACGCTACCTCAGGCCATGAGCTCCTCACTTTTATGGACGCGTTCTCTGGCTATAATCAGATTAGAATGGCACCGGAAGATGAAGAAAAGACAGCTTTCATCACTAATCGCGGCCTTTACTGCTACAGGGTCATGCCATTCGGCCTCAAGAACGCGGGTGCAACCTACCAACGACTGGTGAACAAAATCTTCAAAGAGCAGATCGGCCGAAATATGAAGGTTTACATGGACGATATGCTTGTAAAAAGCAGGTCTTCCAGAAATCATGTCGCCGACCTCGAGGAAACCTTTGACGCTCTTCGAAAGTATAGAATGAAGCTGAACCCAACCAAATGCGCTTTTGGGGTAACCTCAGGAAAGTTCCTGGGCTTCATGGTATCGGGGCGCGGGATTGAGGCCAATCCAGAGAAAATTCGCGCCATCCAAGAGATGACCGCCCCAAGGTCGATCAAGGAGGTTCAGTGCCTCACAGGAAGGATAGCGGCTCTTAATCGCTTTGTCGCGAGGTCGGCCGAACGATGTTTGCCCTTCTTTCAAACCCTCAAGCAGTCAAAGAACTTCTGTTAGACCTCTGAATGCCAACAGGCATTCGAAGAATTAAAAAGCTACCTTAGCTCACCCCCGCTGCTGGCGAAGCCCGAACCTGGGGAGAAACTATTTTTGTACCTGGCAGTCTCTCCCACGGCCCTCGCAGCTGTCCTTGTCAAAGAAGAAATGAAAGTCCAGCGACCGGTCTACTACATTAGCCGCACATTGAGGGACGCCGAGACCAGGTACACTAAATTAGAAAAACTGACCTACGCCTTGTTGGTTGCAGCTCGGAGACTCCGACCTTACTTTCAAGGGCACACGGTGACGCTACTCATCGATCAATCGATCAAGGCGGTCTTGCACCGAGTTGATACCTCCGGAAGGATGGCAAAATGGGCGATCGAGCTCACGGAATTCGACATCAACTACAGA
>NC_026003.2:97103236-97246953 GCF_000442705.2 Elaeis guineensis
TTCGATACCAAATTTTTCAAAGTTTTGTTTAATTTCTCAATATTTGTTTCCAATATTTTTTTAATCTTCCAATTTTTGTTTAATTTCTCAAGTTTGGTTTAATCTTCCAATTCTTGTTTTTGTTTAATTTCTCTCCCTTTTTCTCATAATTTAGGGTTTTGCTTTTTGTTTAATTTCAATTTTTATTTTTATTTAATTTCTCCCCTTTTTGACATCATCAAACATAGTTAACTCTTCTTTTTTTTTTTTTTTGAAATATTCTTTAATTTCTTCCCTTTAGAGTTTTTCACAGATGTTTGCTCCCCTTAATATAGCAATTATCAACAGCAAACAACAACAAGGAGAAGACAATATTTCAACAAGAAGAAAATATATAACCAAAATATGATCATTACAAAGAGGTAGAAATATAGGTAAAAGATGATTCCATTAATATCATAATTGTTTCAATACATAGTTCTTAAAAATAAAATTCAACCAGCTAATTGTCAATCATGGCCCCGAGGTATAGATCCTAGAACAAAATACTAACACCTAGGATCTAGTAAAGATCAAGATAAGTCAATGATCGGAGTCATCAGATATAGGGTGAGGAGATGATGGATCAGAAGTGCGTCCTCTACCCGTCTGCCTCTGGCACGAGCAGGAGAACGAGATGAACTGGGTGGCTGAGAACGCTGAGATGCTAGGGCTGATACCATGAGTCTGATAGAATCAAGTACGTTCAGTCTCTGGAAACAGATTGAAGTAGAGCAGTGAACTGGGTGGTAGCATGCTCACTCGATCCTCGGATCTCTTTCCTCAGTAATTCATATCCACCTTCTAGTGCTCCTCTGAGCCTGCCAGCCTCTGCAGTGAGGTCTGTGACTCAATGATAGACTCCTGTGGCTGGGGATGGCCAATGCAAGGACTTGCCCCTGCAAGTCAAGAACTCTGCCAGTCAGTCTCTAGACTGTGTCCTCAAGCTGCTGTATCCTGACGGACTGATCTGATATCATCTGAAACACAGTGGAGATGTGGGAGTAATGGACTGATCAGAAGAGGTAGCTCCAGGTGCAAAAGAAGTACTACTCCACTGGCTAGACAGCAAAGAAGCCACACGCTGTGAAATATGCTCGATCTGATCGTCAGCCAGTCTGAACTCTGAATGAGGTGCTCTGCTTTCTGGCTGATACACTGGTGTGGGCATCCTAGTAAACTCAGAAGGGCCAGCCTCAGTATCAGGAATGAACTGGGTATCTGGTGAAGCTGCCCTGAAGTCATGTACAGGAGAAGATGGACCTTCTTCTTCTACTCTGCCTTCAGTTCTGTCTTCAGCTCTTGTTTCAGCTCTATCCTCAGTTCTTTCTTCAGAGCCCTTGATCCAACCACCAACAGTCTTTGTAATTCCCATTCGGTGCAGGCTGTGTTGGTTGAAAGTATCCACATGTGAGAGTTTGGTAGGTGCCTCCCCCTCACAGCTAACTCCAAACCTCCTAAATACTCTAGTAAGGGCCATACCATAAGGCAAGTGTGCCTTGGATCTATTCAAAGTTTCTCTCATGGCCTCTATCATAAGTGCAGGGAGGTTTAGGGGGGTCTGAGTGATGATATGAAACATGACACATACATCTCTGCCAGATAGTAGATCATGCCTACCACTCCTAGGAAAGAAGAGTTTTGTTACAATCTGATGCAGGACCCTCATCTCAATGGATAATAGCTTTGCTTCCAATTTGTTTAAATTTTCTGAAAAAGCTTCTCCTAAGATAATTCTGATCCCTTCTTCTTTAATTGGGAGTTCCATATATGAGTATCCTTCACTAGGCAACTGAAGTATTTCTCCCAATATCCTAGAATCCAAGCATATGTCAATCCCCTTTACAGTTGAAGTCACTGACCCATTTCCATAATTTAGGTTCTGGTAGAACTCTCTAACTAGATCAACATAGGTGACTTCCTTAAGGGAGCAGTAAAGTTCCCATCCTTGATTTTTGATCTTACTTGCAAAAGTAAAGCCTTCTTTCTCAAAGAACCGAAAATCTATGTTTTTCCCGGTTTCTACTTTTCTATCAGAAAGAGGATTCACTCTGGGGCTTATGGAGGATTGAGAGGGACCTTGAGCAGGTACTGAAACTGGAGTGGGAACACTGGAAGACTGAACATGCCTTTTCTTTCGGACAATTTCCTCAGGCTCACGGATTGATTTCCTTCTTTGGGGAAGTTTCATCTTTGGAGCCATATCCAATAAAGTAGCAGACAAGAAGACTTGAATTGAGAGGAGGGATCACAAGAGAGTAAAGAAGAATTTTAGTGGAGAAAAGAAGTGGATTTTGGAAGTTCGGTGAAGTGCTAGGGCACGTTCCAACCGCGCAAGCAATGCGAGAAATCACGAGAAATCTCTTTTCCAAGGAGGCAATTTTTTGGTGGAGAGTAGGAGGGAGAATTGCCTCGAGATAAATCCTTGGATTTGGAGCAAAAAAGAGTTGGAAAGAACGACTTTCGGAAGGAAGACGATGAGAAGATGAGTCGTCTCACAAACAGGGTTCCGTTTAAAAACAATGAGCCCGTGGGAAGTTTGTGGGATTTACAAGTTTGCCATTGAGTCGACTCATGGGGGTCGACTCATGAAGTTCAGAAAATCAGGAAAAATGTGAATAAATTCCAAAAAATTTGAAATTTTGAGTGAAGGAATTTTGCTCAATGATAAGTTTTTAGAATGATAAATCTGAGCTTTTGGGACCAGGATAGATGTTGAAAATTGAGCTCTAATCAATTCTTTGAAAATTAAAAAATTTTAGGCAAATGGATCTAGAATTCCTAGATTTCTCCTAATTTCACAGAATCTATCCTCACTAAGGGCCTTTGTAAAGATATCAGCTAATTGATTTTCAGTGCAAACATATTCAAGAATTACATTTTTATTTTGAACATGTTCTCTTATAAAATGATGTCTTATTTCAATATGTTTAGATCTTGAGTGTTGAATTGGATTTTTAGATAGATTTATGGCACTTGTATTATCACATTTTATTGGTGTTTCATTAAGTTTGATTTCAAAATCTTCGAGTTGTTGCTTAATCCACAAGATTTGAGCACAACAACTTCCGGCTGCAATGTATTCGGCCTCAGCCGTAGACAGTGCCACCAAATTTTGTTTCTTGCTAAACCATGAGATTAGGTTTACTCCAAGAAATTGGCAAGTTCCACTTGTGCTTTTTCTATCTAATTTACATCCAGTAAAATCAGCATCTGAATATCCTAATAAATTAATTTGTGAGTCCTTAGAGTACCATAACCCTAGAGTTTGAGTACCATTTAAGTATCTAAGGATTCTTTTAACAGCATTCAAATGAGATTCTTTAGGATTAGATTGATATCTAGCACATGAACAAACACTAAACATGATATCAGGCCTACTTGCAGTTAGATATAATAATGAGCCAATCATACCTCTATAGTATTTTAAGTCTACGCTTTTACCTTCATCATCCTTGTCAAGCTTACATGAGGGACTCATTGGTGTGCCAATTGGTTTGCAGTTCTCCATTCCAAATCTTTTGAGTAGTTCCTTGGTGTACTTGCTTTGGGTGATGGAGATTCCTCTTTTGATTGTTTGATTTGGAGTCCGAGGAAGAAGGTGAGTTCTCCCATCATGCTCATCTCGAACTCTCCCTGCATAAGCTTAGCAGAGTCTTGACAAAGGGATTCATTAGTAGACCCAAAAATTATGTCATCAACATAAATTTGTATAATTAGCATATCATTTTGATTTCTTTTAATAAATAGGGTTGTATCTACATTGCCTCTTGAAAAACCATTATTTAGTAGAAATTTGCTTAGCCTTTCATACCATGCTCTAGGTGCTTGTTTTAATCCATATAAAGCTTTATTTAATCTAAAGACATGATTAGGAAAAGCATGATTTAAAAATCCAGGGGGTTGTTCTACATATACTTCTTCAGAGATATATCCATTTAAAAATACACTTTTAACATCCATTTGAAATAACTTGAAATTCATAAAGCAAGCATATGCAAGTAGAAGTCTAATAGCTTCTAATCTAGCAACAGGTGCAAAGGTTTCATCAAAATCAATTCCTTCTTCTTGATTATATCCCTTAGCAACCAGTCTTGCTTTATTTCTAATTACATTTCCATGCTCATCTAATTTGTTTCTAAAGACCCATTTTGTTCTAATTATTGAATAATCTTTATGTCTTGATACTAAGGTCCAAACATTATTTTTTTCAAATTGATTAAGTTCCTCTTGCATAGCATTAATCCAGTTATGATCATTTTCAGCCTCTTCAAAAGTTTTAGGTTCAAGTTGAGATACAAAAGCACAATGATTAAGTACATCTCTAAGTGAAGAACGTGTTTTTACCCCATGCATAGGATCACCGATAATTAACTCCTTAGGTGGTTGTGAACATACCTCCATTCCTTGGGTAGGTCATTTGTACCTTGAGGTTGTTCTTGAATTTCTTCACCTCTTTCATTTTGTTCGTCTTCTTGATCCTTGTCTTTTGGAGTTGCTGAGTCTTTCAGAGTGATCTCCTTCATACCTTCTATTAGTGGCTCTGCATCATCAATACCCTCATTCTTCCTTGAAGGAAGATCGTTAGATTCATCAAAAATAACATGTATGGACTCTTCAACTACTAAAGTTCTTTTGTTGAAAACTCTAAATGCTTTACTAGTGGAGGAGTAACCTAGAAAGATTGCTTCATCTGATTTTGCATCAAATTTACCAAGTTTTTCTTTGTCATTATTTAATACAAAACATCGGCAACCAAAAACATGAAAATATGCAATATTTGGTTTTCTTCCTTTCCAAAGTTCATAGGGGGTTTTCTTTAAAAATTGTCTAATTAAAGCACGATTTAAAATGTAACATGCTGTGTTAATAGCTTCCGCCCAAAAATATCTTGGAAGGTTGCTTTCACAAAGCATGGTACGGGCTATTTCTTCTAAGGTTCTGTTTTTCCTTTCTACTACCCCATTCTGTTGGGGTGTCCTAGGAGCAGAGAAGTTATGGCCAATTCCATTTTCATCACAAAAATTTTCAAAATCTTGATTTTCAAATTCAGTTCCATGATCACTTCTAATATTTTGAATTGAAAACCCTTTTTCATTAGAGACTTTTCGATGAAATTTAGTGAAAATATGAAAAGTTTCATTTTTGTGAGCTAAAAAGAAAACCCAATAAAACGAGAGTAATCATCTATTATTACAAATCCATATCGTTTTCCTCCTAGACTAGTGGTTCTAGTTGGTCCAAATAAATCCATATGTAAGAGCTCTAAAGGTCTAGAAGTTGAAACAGTATTTTTGGGTTTAAATGATACTCTAGTTTGTTTACCTAATTGGCATGCATCACAAATTCTATCCTTTTCAAAATTCAGTTTTGGCAAACCGAGAACTAAATCCTTTTTAATTAATTTTGAGAGAGAATGCATGCTAATGTGTGCAAGTCTACGATGCCACGCCAACTAGTCTCATTTATTTTAGCATTTAAGGAAATTAGGCATTGCATGTCTAATTTAGTTAAATCATTCAAGTCTACCATATAAACATTGCCATGCCTATGTCCTATAATTTAATGCCATCGTTAATAGGACTCGTCACAATGCAAACAGATGATTCAAAACTTACTTTATATCCTTTATCACAGAATTGACTAATGCTAAGTAAGTTATGCTTTAAACCTTTAACTAATAAAACATTCTCAATGTATTTGGAGGGAGTGATACCAATGTTACCTATCCCGATGATCTTTCCTTTGCCATTATCTCCAAAGGTGACCATCCCTCCATCCTTAGCATCAAGCGTGATGAATTGTGATTCATCACCAGTCATGTGTCTCGAGCATCCGCTGTCAAGATACCATTTCTGTTTCCTTCTTGGGATGCTAGACACACCTGCAAGCAAAGGTCACGTTTCTGTCTTAGGTACCCAAGCTTTCTTGGGTCCTTTCAGGTTAGTCAGAATGGTTCCTTTTGGAACCCATATTTTCTTTGTATTTGCATATTTGTTAATAAGACATGTGTATGATTTATGTCCTATTCTTCCACATTTAAAACAAGTAATATTTGTAGACTTGTTACTTGAATAATTTACATAAATATTCTTCAGAAATTTTTGTTTCTTCAGGGGTTTATAACCAAGTCCAGCCTTATCATATATAGCTTTCTGATTTTCAAGGATCATATTTAGTTTGTTTGAACTTAAGGTGAACTTATCTACTATAGATTTCAGCTTGTTCATTTCATCCTTTAAGTTTTGATTTTCTTGAATCAAGGTGAATTTTTCAATTGAAAGATTTTCAGCTTGTTTCACTAAGGACTGATTTTCCAATTTCAGCTCTTTGTTTTTCTTCCCTAGTTTCTTTAATTCATCAATTGAATCATAGAATGCTTCATGCAATTCTTCAAAAGTAAATTCACTAGTGGATTCAGAAGTTACCTCATTTTCATGTGCCATCAGGCACAGATTGGCTTGTTCTGTTGAGGTTTCCTCGTCGGAGCTTGAGTCATCACTCGCACTCCAGGTCGCCATCATTGCCTTCTTTTTGAACTTCTTTGGACCTTTCTTCAATTGTGGACATTCGGATCTGAAATGTCCTGGCTTCTTGCACTCGTAGCATATAGGGGTTGATCTTTCTTCTTTTCTTTGCTTTGATCCCCTTTTGTGAATTTCTTTCTCATCCCCTGTTTTTTTTTCTTAGAAACTTCTTAAATTTTCGGGTGATGAGAGCCATCTCTTCATCCTGTTCTTCATCTTCAGATTATCCGTTTCATAATCAGGCGAAGTTGTGGATTTGAGGGCAATGGTTCTTTTTTTTTGATTTCATCCTCTTGATGTTGCTTCATGCTAAGTTCATGAGTCATCAAGGATCCAAGAAGCTCTTCTAGAGGTAGAGTGTTCAAGTCCTTTGCTTCTTGGATGGCAGTCATCTTGGCTTCCCAAGTTCTTGGCAGTGACCTGAGAATCTTCCTTACAAGTTCACTGTTAGTGTAAGATTTGCCAAGACTCTTTAAACCATTGATTATATCAGTAAAACGAGTAAACATAGCAGTTATGGACTCATCATGCTCTATTTTGAACAATTCATATTTATGTACAAGCATGTTTATTTTAGACTCTTTTACTTGATTTGTTCCCTCATGGGTTATTTCTAACCTATTCCATATTTCTTTAGCAGATGCACAAGTAGAAATGCGATTAAATTCACTTGCATCTAGTGCACAATAAAGAACATTCATGGCTTTGGCATTTAATTGTGCCAATTTCTTGTCAACCTCATCCCATTCTTTCTCGGGTTTGGTTGATTCCTCACCATCTATAATCTTGGTGGGTGTGTGAGGACCATTCACTATGATACTCCACATATCATAGTCGAGTGCTTGTATGAAAATTTTCATCCGAGCTTTCCAATAGGTGTAATTAGACCCATTGAAAAGTGGAGGTCGGTTTGTTGATTGCCCCTCGGCTAGAGAAGTACCAACATGGGTTGCCATAGATCTTTGGCTCTTTGATTATTAGATCAAAGAAGGGCTAGAGCACCGGCTCTGATACCACTTGTTGCCCAGCTATCAACCCAAGAGGGGGGGGTGAATTAGGTTTCTAAAAAATTTTAAGCCCAACAGATTACTTATGAAGAACAAAACAAAGATTTTAATTCAATATTAATTACCTAAGGCAGGAATGCAGAATATAATAAAGAAATAAAGTGAAGCGATAAAGCACACCACAAACACAAGGATTTATAGTGGTTCGGTGCTAATCTTGCACCTACATCCACTCCCCAAGCTCCTACTTGGGAATTTCAATCCACTATACTTTGTATTCAACCCGAATACAAAACGTCGGAAACTCCGACACTAGCTATCCCAAGCTAGATCACTTATTTCCGGGTACAAGTAAACCCAAAACACTCCGATTTCAGGTTCGGATCAACCTTTCCTTGTTTTGGAAATCCTCCAAAAACAAGAACAAAAACTCACAAAGAGTTAGAAAATTTTGAGCACAGATTAATACAATAACAGCTCCTTAAATGAGCGAATATAACAATAAAAGCTTTACTCAAATGAAGAACCCTTTTTTGGATTTTCTCAAAGTGGATGAACGCTTGAATGCTTGAGAAGAGGTTGATTGTTGATTGAAGATCTCTTGAAAGCTTTGAAACGATCTCTAGATCAAGGTTGAAATAATAGGCGTGAAGAATTCTCTCCTTGAAAGCTCTTGCTTTTCTCTTTCACACTCTCTCTGGTATATTGTGGATCCTCTCTCTTTTTCTTTTTGGATTTTTCGTTGATCTCAGGCTTTTTCGTGCAGATTTTGGATCCTCTCTTCTGTTCTTCTCGTTTTTGATTTCACGTTTGATCCGCTATTTAATCTGCAATTTCTTTCACCATTTTAAGCATTTTATAGCATTAGAAGCAAGAGAAAATAATTTAGGTAGATAAAGAGCCGTTAGAGCAATTTTAGGAAGCATAAATGGCAATTAAAATGGGCAAAAAAATAGCCGTTGCTGACATTTTTCGTCGCAGGGGTCGACTCATGAGTCGACTCATGCATCAGGAGTCGACTTCTGTTGCACAGACCAGAAGGTCTGATTTCTGAATTTTTTGGCTCAAATCAGCAGAGGTCGACTCATGAGTCGACTCATGCCTTGTGGGTCGACTCATGAGTCGACTCACAGGTCGTGCCAAGTCAAAAATCCAGCGTGCCATGGGAATTTTTTGCGTGCCATTCAGCTCATAGTGCCATGAGTTGACTCTTGAGTCGACTCATGCACTTCAAACCTTCATAACTTCAAAAATATAAGTCCAAACACAATGAAATTTTCACCAATAGATTTCAAATCATTTATTCTACCAAATTGTACTATCAAATCAGGATTTTAGTGAAATTACAATTTTGTCCTTGAAGAGCATAAGGACTTTTTCATTTTAAAATTATTTGTATCCCTTCAATCTGCTTTGTAATCATCAAAATCAATCTAGGAGCAACACTGAGGTACTTTCTTCTACTTAATTTTTTTAAACTTTATTTCTGTCAAACTTATTTTTTTATCTTTTTAAAATTCTAAAATCTAAATTTTTCACTTTATTTTCTAATTTGAATATAACTCAGCCTTTTGATTTCTGAGAATATGATCTCGACTCACTCTATCTATATAGTTTGAGTTAGATTTTATTTTTGACTACCCACGATAGCGATCAAAGCCGTAATAGAGTGATTTCCCACAAATCTAGGGTTGTCGAGGAGCAGGCGAGGATTGATGAGGCAACAACTGAAGTTTCTCTACTGCTTGTTGCCATTGGTCCCTCCAGAGTATCCCCGAGTCCCTCAGGAGTCACGCCCGACTCCTCCGATCTTCTAAACGAGGTTGGGGAATAGAACTTATACTTTTTTCTTCTCTTTTTTCCTGTAGAGAGGCAATTATTAATGAAACAACATTTTATCCTTTTTTGAATTGGTATTGCTTTTCTTTCGTTTGTCTAGTTGTATTTGCTTATCTTTGATGAATATTCTCCTTCAATTCCCATCATTGTACCTTTGTCAGTGGCTCCTGCAATAAAGATTAGGTCCCATATGGGCAACCTAGAAAAAAGGGTTAAGGAGCTGAACAAAAAGGCTATCGTCCGGAAGGAGCTATTGAAGACTAGAAAAGTGTTAGTCGAAGCTTTAGCAGAGGTTGATCGATTGAGGATGACCAATCATCAGAGTATTGTGGCGTACTCCATCGAGAAGGCTCAGTTGATGGCTAAGTCTACACGGCTATCAAAACTTGTCGAAGACGCTACCTGGGGTGTAGTAGTTAGGCAACAAGATCTTCATGTTTGACTCCCTTGGTCTCAAGATCGGATTTTTGAGTTGGAGTTGTTGGAGGCTACCATCCAACAGATGAGAAGGCGCTCTACTGACTATATTTCACAACTTCAGAAAGATCTTCATGCTATCCAGGAGAGGATCTCCAAGCTTGAGCACTTAGAAAATGCGATCACCGAAAATAGGTCGAGAGAAAGTCAGCAGACAATCACCAGATCTTGGGGATTAGTCAGGCAAGGGTTGGCTGATCTTGTGTCTCCAGATGATACAGTTCGGTGCATATTTGATGTGAGCTACACAGGTGGATTTTGGATCTATCGGAATTGGATCAAGAGGGCCTTCTCGAGGCTTGATCTCTCAACATATCTCTTGAAGATGATACTGGTCCCTCGACTACTTAGGATAGGTCTAGGGGCATGGAGATCCGTGAGCTGGGCCTCGATGGAAAGGAGATCCGTGCGGAAGTTTCTGACGAAGCTTCAAAGACTTGGGCTCATCATAGTTGAATGCAGAAATCTCTAATGTCATCTTCGTGAGAAGATGTTGCTCTATAATTATAGTAAGTTATGTAAATAGAATAGCAAATATTCATTTTGTGTTATCTTTTCCTTTGTTATGCGGCATCGTTTGGAGTCATCGTCAGCCTTTGTTTGGAAGATCTCTTGTTTTGGATGAGGACTCCTCAGTGACTTTTCCATCAAGTCCCTTATGCATTAATTGTGGATGGTTTTCTGACATTTTATGATTTCCAACTTATTTAAGTCAGATTTGACTAGAGTGCATGACAGCCATGGGGAATGATGGCTACTACTTCTTCTAATGGAGCAATATTTAGGAAAGGATGTCGGGCTTGTGAGAATATGCCATGTGGTGGTAATTTGATTCACGAAGTGGTGCTCGAATTGACTTTCAAAGTTGGAAAGATGAACTATTTATGGCTGGGGGAGAAGCTGCACTTTCTAGGCTATTGATTGGTGGTTGATGTGGGCACTTACGCCCATCAATAGAGGTTGATGCCTGATCGAACTTCATCTTCCTCTCTCCCTCCTATAGTTCTTATGGAGACTTCCCCCTTCTCCTATCACTATGATGCCATCCAAAAAAGCAATCAAGGATCGAGTCAAGGAGAGGAGAGCCGCTGAGGGAGAGGTCCAAAGGAGGGGGAGAAGGCTTGGGCAGTCCTCCTCCCACAGGATGCTATCTACCTCGCAATCCCCATTGTCCTCTGGGGGCGAGAGTGCCCCCCAGGCTAAGCAGATTCCTCGCACGGTCCAAAAGCACTGCATTAGGGAGTATAAGGCTTCTACGGTGTTCGAGAGAGATGCCATCGACATCGCCACCGCCGTCTTTATCCTCGGACTCGAGGACTGTAAGGCCCGTCTGTGGCAGATGATGTTGTAGTTGGACCTCCACTACCTCCTCTCTGAGAACAATGATGAGGAGATAAGAGCTTTTTTCTGAGGATTAAGCTCCCTTTATCTTTTTTTTTTTTTTTTTTTTGTAAAGTAGTGTTAGGAGTATTGCTTTTTGTAAATATTTAATGAAAAAGCTTTTTGCTTATCTTTATGTGCACTGTGTATGTTTGTTCTTATTCTGACAATTGCTTTTTTTTTTTGGCCGATCAGAGGCTGTCTTTTGGGTCTTCAATGATGAAGTCGATCAAAGACTGTTTTTTATTTCTCAAGATTGAGCTAATCAAAGGCCATCATTTTGGATCTTCAGTGACTAAGCCAATCAAAGACCATCTTTTATTTCCTAGGATTGAGTTAATCAAAGACCATCTTTTGGATCTTCAGTGACTAAGCCAATCAAAGATTGTCTTTTATTTTTCAGGACTGAGTGGATCAAAGATCATTTTTTGGATCTTCAGTGAATCAAAGATCATCTTTTATTTTTTAGGACTGAACTGATCAAAAGCCATCTTTTGGATCTTCAGTGACTGAGCCTATCAAAGACCGTCTTTTATTTTTCAAGACTGAGCTAATCAAAGGCTATCTTTTAGATTTTCAGTGACTGAGCCAAACAAAGACTGTCTTTTATTTTTTAAAACTGAGCCAATCAAAGATCATCTTTTGAGTCTTCAGTGATTGAGCTGATCAAAGACTGTCTTTTATTTTTCATAACTGAGTCGATCAAAGATCATTTTTTGGATCTTTAGTGACTAAGCCAATCAAAGACTGTCTTTTATTTTTTAGAACTGAGCCGATCAAAAGCTATTTTTTAGATCTTTGGTGACTAAGCTGATCAAAGGCTATCTTTTATTTTTTAGGACTGAGCCGATCAAAGGCCATCTTTTGGATCTTTAATGACTGAGCCAATCAAAGACCGTCTTTTATTTTCTAAGATTAAGCCAATCAAAGGCTGTCTTTTGGATCTTTAGTAACTAAGCTGATCAAATTAGGGCATGTTTTATTTTTTAGGACTGAGCCGATCTAAGACCGCCTTTTGAATCTTAAAGCCGATCAAACACCATCTTTTATTTTCTATGACTGAGCTGATTAAAGGCTATCTTTAGGGTCTTCAGTGACTGAGTCGATCAAAGACTGTCTTTTGGATCTTTAGTGATTAAGCTGATCAAAGATCATCTTTTATTTCTCAGAACCAAGCTGATCAAAGATCATTTTTTGGATCTTCAGTGACTAAGCCGATCAGAGGCATGTTTTATTTTTTAGAACTGAGCCAATCAAAGGCTATTTTTTGGGTCTTCAGTGACTAAACCGATCAAAGACCGTCTTTTGCCTGACGAGCAGATAAGAGACTATTATTTTTTTAAAAAAAATTTCATTGAGAAAGGTCATGAGATACACTACTGGTAGTAGATTCAGAGGTTCTCTGAATTTCATGGTCGGGAGAGCGTTGTTCCATCGAGCTGCTTCAGTTGATAGATTCTCGACTTGATGACCTCATCCACTTAGTATGGACCTCCCAAATTTGGGGCCAGTTTGCCTCACTCTCCAGGTTGTGATATTTTACCTTTTGTAAGATCAGGTCATCAACTCTGAAGACTTCATTTCGAACTTTATTGTTGTAATATCGCATGACCTTATACTGATAAGCTGCCATTCGGACGTGCACCCTCTTTTTAATTTTTTCGAGTAGATCCAGATCAGTGCACAGCCTCTCCAAGTTGGTATGCTCGTCAAAATTTTCAATCCTCATTGATGGACCTCAACTTCGATAGATATTACTGCTTCCATCCCAAAGGTCAGACTGAAGGGGATTTTCCCTGTTGGGACTCTTAGTGTCATCTTGTATACCTAGAGTGCATGGTAAAGTTTGTTGGCCCAATATCCTTTGGCTCTATCCAACCTTATTTTAAGTCCCTGTAGGATAGTATGATTTGTTACCTCGATCTTACCGTTAGCTTGAGGATGAGCAACGGAGGTAAGATGGTGCAATATCCCATGCTCTTTGCAAAATTCCTCGAACTTAGCCCCTATGAACTAGCGCTCATTATCGGTGATCAGTCTAGCGCTCATTATCGGTGATCAGTATTTGGGATAGGTCGAACCGACATATGATTGACTTTTAGATGAACTCTACTATCCTTGCTTCTATAATACGTGCCAGTGGTTCAGCCTCTAGCCATTTAGTGTAGTCCACAGTGATGAGCAGGAATTTATGCTATCTTGATGAATGTGAAAAGGGGCCAAGAATATCCATCTCCCATTACGCAAATAGTCAAGGGGTGCAGATAGGTGTAATTAGTACAGCGAGCAGTCATTGTACGTTGGAATTTTTTTGACACTTATCACACCATCGCACGGAATCTTCAGAGTCTTTCTGCATAGTCGGCCAATAGTAATTCTACTTAAGGAGTTTATAAGCTAGTGCTCTTTTGTTGATATGACTTTCATAGATACCTTCATGTACTTCTCTGAGTGCATAGTCGGCTTCAGATGGTCGTAGATACTTTAGGAGAGGCAATGAGTAAGACCTCATGTATAACCTTTTTTCATGAAGGAGATAATTAGCCGACTGATATTTGATTTTTCGAGCTTTCTTTGATCCATAGGTCATGTTCATCTCTAAGATAGCCGACTAATGAATCAATCTAAAAGGGCTTGTCATCAATCTGCAGCACAATCGTCAGCTCCTCAATGCTCAGTCGATTCATCATCTCAAAAAAGATTATCTTAGGCAACTCAGATGGTGACGACGTCGCCAACTTGGACAATAGGTCGGTCCTTAAATTCTTCACCCTTGGCACTTGTTGGATTTCAAACTTGTCGAATGCAGATGCCAAGTCCTTGATCTTCTGGAGGTATCGGATCATGTTGTCCCGTCGGGCTTCATAATGGCCTTGAATGTGTCCGACGACCAATTGCGAATCACTACAGGCTCTCAAGTTCAGTATTCCCAACTCCTTTGCTATTCGGAGACTCATGGCTAAGGCTTCATATTTTGCTTCATTATTTGTAGCCGAAAACTCGAAGCGCAAGGCATACTTGGCTATCATTCCTTCCAGGCCCATAAGAATTAGCCCCCCTCCAGACCTCGAGGAATTGGATGAACCATCCATGTACATCACCCAAGAGTCATCACTGACTTTCGATGGGCCTTCATCAATTGGGACATGTGGCTCCACCTCTTTTTGCTCAGTCGATTCATCCGGAATGGTGCATTCGACCATGAAATCGATCAAGATCTAAGCTTTGATGGATGATCGGAGCTAGTACTGAATGTCAAATTTCGAGAGCTCAACTGCCCACTTGGCAATCCATCCAGATGTGTCAGGCCAATGGAGGATGCTCTTTATTGACTGATCGATTAAAGAAATGATGGTGTGAGCCTAGAAATATGGTTGGAGCCTTCAAGCTGCAATGAGGAGTGCATGAGCCAGCTTCTCCAACTTCGAATATATGGTCTTTGCATCCCTTAGGATTTGGCTGATGTAGTAGACTGATCTTTGGATTTTGTTCCACTCTTGGATTAGCACCATCATAGCAACAAGCGAAACTGCAAAGTATAAATATAATTCTTCATTAGGATCAGATTTACAAAGCAGCAGGGCGAAACTAAGATAGTCCTTGAGGTCGGCAAAAGACTTTTGGCATTCCTCAGACCATTGAAAACTCTTCAGTTGCTTTAGGACTTGAAGAAGAGTAGACATTGCTCAGTCGATCTTGAGACAAATCGATTTAAGGTAGTGACTCTCCCCATGAGTTACTGCACCTCTTTGATTATCCTAGAGGGAGTCATCTCTTGCACAGCCTTGATCTTCTCTGGGTTGGCTTTTATTCCTTGGCTGGAGACTCTAAAGCCTAGAAACTTCTCGAAGGTTATCTTGGAAGCACATTTGACTAGATTCAATTTCATCTTGCACTTCCGTAGGATGGCAAAAGCTTCTTTAAGGTCATCGATGTGGATCCTCACGGTTTGACTTTTGACGAGCATATCGTTGACATATACTTCCATATTACATCCAATTTGATTCTTGAAGACTTTATTCACAATACATTGATAAGTCACACCTGCATTCTTCAGGTCAAATGGCATGATCCTATAACAGAAGAGACCCTGATCAGTAATAAAGGAGGTTTTATCCTCATCCTCAAGAGCCATCTGGATTTGATTATAGCTGGAGAAGGTATCCATAAAGAACAGAAGCTCGTGATCCGATGTGGCATTGACCAGTTGATTGATCCTCGATAGGAGGTAGCTATCTTTTAGACAGGTCTTGTTTAGGTCGGTGATGTTGATGCAGGTTCATCATTTTTCATTCATCTTCTTCATCATGACCATATTGACAATCCATTTCGGATAAGTTGTCTCCTTGATAAAATTTGCCTGGAGCAATTTGTCTACCTCCTTGGCTATCACCTTCTGCCGCTTGGATGTGAAACTCCTCTTTCTTTACTTGAAGGGGCTGTATTTTAGACTCACATTCAGCCAGTGCATGATCACTGAGGGATCAATTCCTGATATATCCGCTAGCATCCAAGTGAAGATATCTGAGTTCCCCTGCAAGAAAGAGGTTAGCTGATCTTACATTATTAGGTCCAAATTCGACCTGATCTGGGCCATGTGCTCTTGGTTTCCATCCACCAAAGGAACCGAGATGAAGTCCCCGATAGGTTCGCCACATTCCTTGGCCAGCTCATCATGGGTATCCAATCCTTCAATCGGATATGACTCGACAGGTCACCCTTCCTGGAGCATAATGTTGTAGCAGTAGCATGCCAAGTCTTGATCTCCACGAACTTCTTCAACTCCATTTTTTATTGGAAACTTCATTTTCAAGTGATATGTGGAGATGGCAGCTCGGAGTACATTCAGATCTGATCGATTGATGATGGCATTGTAGGCCGAAGGTGCTTGGATGATCAGAAAATCAACCTATGCAATAGACTGGATGGAAAATCGGCTAGCCCTTATAGGCAAAGTTATGACTCCTTCGATGGGGATAGCATCCTCGATAAATCTGATAAGTGGAGAGTCTATCCTCCCCAGCCGATCATCTGGTATTCCCATCTTCAAGAAAGCATCATAAAATAAGACATCAGCAGAGCTTCTATTATCGATTAAGATGCAGCGTATATCATAATTTATAATATTTAAAATTACAACAACCACTTCATTATGTAGGAACTGGATTCCTTAGACACCCTCCTCAATGAAGGTTATTAGCTCCTTGGTCCTCTATCTTTTCACTGCCTCCTCATCTCCGTCGAGTCCTCTAGCTCCATGCCCCCAGTAATAGCATTAATTATGCCGCTGGGCATTGGTCTTCCTGAGGCCCTGTCTGCCATGATTACTTTGCTGGCCGAGGGGATCTCCATCGTCTTCTTTCTTGTCGCTCCATCTCCTGCTTTCGGAGGATAAATCGATCGAGGCAACCATGCCTGATGAAGTCCTCGATCTTATCCTGAAGCTGAATGTATTCCTCTATATCCTGACCATGGTTGCAGTGGTACAGACAGTATTTATTTTGATTTCTTTGATTTGGAAATGTCCGAAGCCTCCTCAGCTCTGGGAGCTACTTTCTTATTTCCATTAGCACCTGAGTCCTAGGAGTATTCAGTGGAGTGTAGTTTGTATATATACATCTCTTCGATGGAGAGGTGTGCCGATCCCTTCTCTGAGAGCTCCGAGGTCAGTGATTTTGAGGAGGGGCTCATTTTTCTTCTTCTGAAATGGGGATCTGGAGCGCTGACAGGTGAAAGAATAATGCCCTACAAGCCAATCACATATGGGATGCGATGAGATATTTTTCTATTATTTATCTTCAAACTCATATATTTGACATTATTAATTAATAAAATAGACCTTTTGATTCATTATATGTTGCATCTTGTTATTATTTTTTTAAGATTATAATAAATCTTATAGGTTTGGACAATGATTTTAGAACCGTGATGAGATCATACCAGTGAGATCTAAATCTTTGATAGTCCTGACCTAAAATATTTTTAATCATTGGTTCATTGAGTCAGAGATCAATGATACTGGTAAGACTGGCACATCCTATGTATGCTCAGTAATGAGGGTGGTTGATCTCACAACCACTTGTGTGGTGATACTGATAAAAAGATGTGGGTGCTCATTAAAGAATGAGTTTACTGAATAGACCTACAAAAGAATATTTGATAGAGTCTTATTTACATGTCAGCTGAATGTTCTCTAGTGAGAGTTGTGTAAGTGATCCTTTGATCTTAGATCACCATGGTACCTTATGTACGTGAATCCATATTTTGGTTCACTTTCTAACTTGATTTTTTAATCCTTGTGTGGAGTGTTCTGGATGTATGAAGTGTGCATGAAGATTGTGAGTGGTCAATAAGGGATCAGTCACTCCTAATAAGAGAGCGAACTATGGAGAAAATTCAGTGCAGGGGTAAAATGGTAATTTTAAAACTTTTTCAAAATCACTATTTTATAGTGGAAATTATTAATTAATCTAATTAATTAATAAAAATTTATCTTACACTAGGATCTAAATATGATATATAGCATGCATGCATTTAAATTTGAAATTCGAATTTGAACAGTAAATACTTTACTGTAATGTGTTCAGAACATAATACCTTTGTGCGGGTAGTAGATTGCCGCAATCTGATCACCGTCAAAAAAGTTTGATCATCATGATGCAGCCACATAGTATGTCTGGTCTCTGTGGATCATCCACATGAAGCTTCCGATCTGATCGACTCCTCACGAGTGCTAGCTCGTTGTAGAGCCCTTTCGACGGTCGATGCTGATCGAACTCCTTCGATCGATGTCTGTCGATTTTTTGGATATTCTGGATCATCAGCAGATGTGCTTGATAGGATGTTGAAGATCTTTCTAAAATTTGGTGGGCTCACGACACTCGTAGCTCACCTTCTCACTTCCCGAACTCCAGGCTGAAACCCTGAAGAACTCACTGAAACCCTGCGCACACTTTTTCTTTCTTTTCTTTCTTTTTCTTTCGGAAGGATATAAACCTTCACCTTACACACAAGGATTCCTCACGCCCAAATTTTCTCTTCAAATTTTTCTTGCACACGCCCCACTCTTCTCCTTCTTTTAAAATAATGTCAAACATCTTATCCACGTGAGAGGATAAAGATGAGTAATTGCACATTTGAATTCAAATCAAATTTTGAATTCAAATGAAAACTAATTTATCCCTATCCACTAAGGACATGAGAAGAGGAGGGCGTGGCTTAATTTATGCGTGAGTGATTTCATGAGAAACATTTTTTCGTGTAATAAATAGGGCATTAAAAGAGGAAAAGGTCAAGGCGCTAAGATTGGTTGCTCATTCAAATTCAAACTTTGTTTTGAATTTGAATGGCCAACCAATCATCCTTATCCATTCATTTGGCGCATTAAAGTAGGGCGTGAGGAGGGCTTTGCATGAGGAAAAATTCATGAGAACTTCCTTCTCGTGAATTCAAATGGGTGCAGTGGAAGTGAGGTGGCGCAGAGAGAATGGGTTAAGGTGGTTTCATTATTTAAACCAACCTAATTGAACCAAATAAGTTAGACCCAATTAGACTAATTTAAACTCAACTAAATTAGGCTTAATTAGGCTCAATAAAATCTTAATCAAATCAGAAATTGATTAAGCCCAACCCCTGATCAAATCAGGGACCAAACCATCTCGACGATTAGGTCAACTCTTAACCTAATCGGGTCAAACCCAACTGAATCCAATTCAATTGAACTTGATACAAAAATAATTACTCAATCAAATTGAGTTAATTAGTGATCAAATCACTAATTAAATCTCTCATAAATATTGAGTCCAAATCCAATGGGTAATTGGGCATTAGAATTCATTGATATGTAACCCTGATCGAAGAGTCCCAAACCAGTGGGACTCTTGATCCCGGTACCCAAAATGTGTGGGCTCATGATCAGAGAATCCTGATTCTCGATCACAGAGTCCCAAACATGTAGGAATCATAGTCCATGAGCATTAGGACTCTTCATCAGCCATCAGATCAGATAGGAACCTCTAATGTGTGTGACCCCGCAGGTTCGAACCTAAGTCGGTAGCACAGGAACCAATTCCTGTACTAATCGAAGTGACCATCTAGCAATGGTATCCGACGATCGGATAGGTCGAATAGTTGCAATCGTAACACTCAGAACCTACGTGAATATGATTACTGTATAATTCATCCTTTTGACCTCTGTGTTTAGGATGACTCAGGGTTAAACTGTCTACCCTGATTAGATCATCCGAATCATGCTCAACTCAAACAGTCCTGTGACTCCTCACAAAGACTACCCTGGCCAAGATTTTGCTAAATTGAAACATGACTGTACACAGCTCTTGAACTAGAGTGGTCAATCCCATCTTGACACACGCACCGACAAGTCAAGTACTTGACTACATCCAGCAGCCTTTCGTCACTGAATTAGAAATTTAGGTAGTCCAGTGCCTAAGTACAGTGAGTTGCTTGCAAGTCACCGTGGCGGTCTCAGGTCGGAGGGATATTTATACCCATATTCCATCGGAGCAAATCTTGACAGCAGAAATAGCTCTGGAGTCGGTCACGTTCAGTGCAGATGTACCCTTACATCTCACCTGTATGTCATACCAGTGTCTCCACACTCATTGGTTAAGAAGACAACCAACCTATATGACACACAACGACCTATGCTTGATAAATATTGTCGTCCTTGGTAACAACGTATCATTTGGTCGCGAACAGATTTAAGGACTAAACGACAAATCCTCTTTTGTCGAGTCTAAATAGTCCTAAGAACTTCACCACAACATAGGAGTTCATTAGAAGATGAAACATTTTGTGATGAAAAATATCAAAATAATTTTTATTAATTCATAATTCATGTACATATATAAAAATGAGCACAACTGTCAATAGGCTGACAATTGACTTTGGGACACTATTCCCAACAATCTCTCACTTGGCTTAAAGCCAATCGGTGCAGTATCTAATACCCATCTTCGACTTGTAGTCGTCGAACTCCTTCACCGCAATGGCTTTAGTGAATGGGTCGGTCAGGTTCTCCTTTTCGTCGATCTTCTGAAGGTCGATGTTACCTCGATCCACAATTTTCTGGATGAGATGGTAGCGGTGCAGAATATGCTTCGTCCACTGGTGTGCCTTGAGTTCCTTCGCCTGAGCAATGACTCCAGAGCTATCACAGTAGAGCAGAACTAGACCAACAAGGGACGGTGCTACTCTGAGCTCGGTGATGAATTTTTTCAGCCACACCGCTTCTTTGGCAGCATCTGATGCAACGACATACTCTGCCTCGCAAACTGAATCAGCCACTGTGTGTTGCTTGGAACTCTTCCAGCAGATAGCCCCACCATTAAGGGTAAAAATAAATCCCGACATACTTTTGCTGTCATCGTGATCAGACTGGAAACTAGAGTCTGTAAACCCTATAAGTCTCAAGTCCGATTCACCATAAACAAGCCACTGGTCCTTAGTATTTCTTAAATACTTCAGAATGATTTTAACAACCTTTCAATGATTCTCCCCTGGATCAGATTGGTATCTACTCACTACCCCTAGTGAGTATGCCACATCTGGTCGTGTACATGTCATAGCGTACATGATAGATCTCACTGCCAAAGCATATGGAATCCTACCCATACGCTCTCTCTCTTGAGGTGTTGTCGGACAATCCCTCTTCGAGAGAGAAATTTCATGGCCTATCGGTAGATAGCCTTTCTTGAAATTCTTCATGCTGAACCTCTTCAGCATAGTATCTATGTACGTAGACTGGGATAAACCAAGCAACCTTTTATATCTATCTCTATAGATCCTCATCCCTAGGATGTAGGAAGCTTCTCCCAAATCCTTCATGGAGAACTGTGACGACAGCCAAATCTTTATTTCCTGTAATGTAGGGATATCATTCTCGATTAAGAGAATATCATCCACATACAATACAAGAAATACCATTACTGGACCATTAGCCCACTTATAAATGCAGGGCTCTTCTCCATTCTTAACGAAGCCATACATCTTGATCATCCTATCAAAATGTATGTTCCAACTCTGGGATGCCTGCTTAAGTCCATAAATGGACCTCTGTAGTCTGTACACCTTAGACTCATCAGTGGATGTGAATCCTTCAGGTTGTATCATATATACCTCTTCATCCAGCTCTCCATTTAGGAAAGCTGTCTTCACATCCATCTGCCAGATTTCATAGTCCAGATGGACAGCTATCGCAAGCATAATCTGAATGGATTTGAGCATTGCTACAGGAGAAAATGTCTCATCATAGTCTATACCATAACGTTGACGATATCCCTTGGCAACCAGACAGGCTTTATAGGTTTTCACCTTTCCATCTGCGCCCCTCTTCCTCTTGAAGACCCACTTACATCCTATGGGTTTTACTCCTTCGGGTGGGTCAACCAATGTCCACACATCGTTGACCTTCATGGACTCTATTTCGAATTTCATGACCTCTAGCCATTTCTCAGAGTCGGGTCTCTGCATTGCATCCATGTAGGTGATCGGATCCTCATCATTTTCATCAAGTTCGATAGGATCGTCATCCCAGATCAAGAAACTATAGTATCTATCCGGTTGACGTGGTACTCTACCAGATCGCCTTATGGGTGCTTGAACAATGGGCTCCGGATCTGATCTAATCAAATCCGATTCAGGTTCAGCAACTTATGTTGGTTTTTCCATCTGTCGAACTTCGTCAAGTTCGACCTTAGAGGCAACAGTCCCTTCATTAAGGAACTCTTTTTCTAAAAAGATTATCTTAAGTCTGACAAACACTTTTTGTTCATCAGCCAGGTAGAAATAATATCCTTTGGTCTCTTTTGGGTATCCTATAAAATTACACTTGTCAGACTTAGGTCCTAGCTTGTCCGTAATTAAACATTTAACATAAGTCGGACACCCCCAAACCCTAAGGTGCGAGAGTACTGGCTTACATCCTATCCATATCTCATATGGTATTTTGGTTACAGACTTACTCAAAACTCTATTTAGAAGGTAACAAGTCGATTCCAGCGCATATCCCCAGAGGAAGATCGGCAGACTAGCAAACCCCATCATGGATCGAACCATGTCAAACAAGGTCCAATTCTTCTTTTCAGATACACCATTATGCTGTGGTGTTCCAAGACGAGTCCATTGAGAGAGAATCCCATTCTCCCCAAGATATGTCAGAAACTCATTGGAAAGGTATTCACCTCCTCGATCAGATCGAAGAGTTTTAATACACTTCCCAGTTTATTTTTCTACCTCATTTCGGAATAGTTTGAACATTTCAAACGACTCTGACTTATGCTTCATTAAATAGACATACCCATATCTCGATAGGTCGTCTGTGAAGATTATGAAGTAGAAATATCCACCTCTTGTACTTGAGCTCATGGGTCCACATATATCAGAATGTACCAGACCCAAGAGTTCACTGGCTCGCTCACTTTTTTAGTAAAAGGTGACTTGGTCATTTTACCAAGAAGACAGGACTCACAGGTTGGAAGTGATTCACAATCACCTACTTCAAGAATTCCTTCTTGAGCCAACCTATTTATCCTGTTCTTATTGATATGACCTAGCCTACAGTGCCAAAGGTAGACTTCTGACACATTATCTATTCTAGGACGTTTACCGGAGGTTTGAACCACATTAACAGGTTGTGATAGAAAGTAAATTCTATTATAAAGTTATCCAATAAACATTGTAACACCATTCAAAATGATATTGCAAACATTTTCTTTTATTAAAAATTGATAACCGTTCATGGCCAAAAGGCCTACAAAAATAATATTTAATAGAAAGCTTGGACAATAGTAACATTCACTCAGAATTATATTTCGAGAATTGATTACAAGGTTCATGATTCCTAATGCTAGAACTGGAACTTTGCTTCCATCTCCAACGTTCAGGAACCTCTCGCCTTCATCAAATCTCCTACTGACCTGCAGACCCTGCATCGAATTGCAAATATGATAAGGGCTTCCGGTATCCAATACTCAGCCAGTAGCATCATAAATGAAAAATTGCAAGGTGTTATCATATAAGTACCTTGCTTCTTCTTTGGCCTGTTCGGGTCCAGTGAGGCAATGTATAGAGGACAGTTCCTCTTCTAGTGCCCCTGCTTCTTGCAAAAGAAGCACTCCACCTGGCTCTGGTCGGGCTTGCGCTTCTTGGTCTGACCCTGTGCAGACGTCTTAGTATGCAGCTGCACCTTCTTATTCTTCTTCTTCTTGTTCTTCTTCCCTTTCTTAAAGGGTCGACGACCAGAAGAAGACCCTCCCACAATATTCACCGACTCCTTATGGAGCTGGTGATCCTTCTCAAAGTTCTGTAGCAACCCCAACAAGCTATGGTAGTTCACTGCAGGCTTTGTCATTCGAAAATGAGTAAGGAAGGGAAGGAAGGACTTGGGCAGAGAATTAAGGATCGTATCCTTACCGAGCTACTCATGCAGGAGAAAATCCAGTTTACTTAGGCGCTCAATCATTTCGATCATGTACAGTACATGATCAGTGACTGAGGCTCCATCCCTCATCCGAGTATTGAAAATGGCACAACTAGTTTTGTGCCTTTCAACATCGTCAGGCATGCCAAAAGAGTCGTTCAACATTTGAACATCTCCTGTGGTTGGGCGTTCTCGAACCTGCGGCTGAACTCATCATTCATTGCCGCCAGCATAATGCACCGAACGGTGGTGCGGTCGTTGAGCCACTTCTGGTAAGTATCTCGGACCACCCCTCTAGCGTTCAGGGCTGGCTCCTCAGGTGCCGGATCCGTTACTACATAAAGGATCCGCTCATGCTCAAGGATGATTTTTAATTTTCGATATCAGCTATCGAAATTAGGTCCCATGAGCTTGTCATTATCTAATAATGATCGGAGCGACAGGGTAGTGCCATAGCTGCTTAAAGAAAAACCAGACCTATATTAGTACATAAATTATTAAAACTAAAGACTTGGACTTTAGTCTAAAGTTTCTCTCAGTATTTTTACGAATTGGTAGCCTCAACCTCAATTTGTGAAATTACTTTAATTCCTTAGTGGGTACTAGAATCCACACAGACTACACACGAGCCCAACTTTGGTTGGTCAACCCATGTGCATCTATGGGTAGTTTCATAACCAGTTGTTTCTCTAAACAACTTCTAGTAATTAATTTTGCCCCAGAACCTAATCAGTAGGCTTTGACCTCCATGAAAAAATTTGGTTAGGTCCAACCATTAACATGATTTGATTTGGTGAATCGGACTAATAAATGATCAAGCCCAACTTTGGTCGGCCAACCTAACCACTATCAGAAAGACTCAAACCAAATTATCATACTATGAATGATAATTCCATTAGTCAATAAGCACCAGGCTTTTGGGCCTCCAATGATTATTAAACTAATGGACTCATTATCACTCATTTAATGGGAGGCTATGACTTAGTTATCAATATAACTTAATCATTTTTAGGAACCTAATAATTTTTGAAGATTTTATTAAAGAATTGAAGAGAAGAAAATATCCAGCCAATTTCAATCCTCCCACTGACTTCACCAAGTCAGATTAAAAAAGATTTACTTAAAGCTGGCATTAGGAGCATCTAAATCAGTCAAATTGATTTACCTAATGACATGGGTGAGCCCTAATCACCAAGTGATCTAATCAAAATCTAATTCACCAGGTTGGCCAGGTAAGTGAGATCAGTGGTGGGGATAAGCCATTAACTCGTCAGAGATCGAATCACTGCGAGTAGCTCCCGCTTAAAAATCACTGGTCAAACTGCCAAACTTACCTTAGACACCAACCGGTTCATTAGTTTTAATTTGATCAACTTAGTAAATAGGGTTCCACCATGTAGCCATGAATTAAGTCCATCTTGGTCTAGTTAAAGATATGGACCCATTCAACTACAACTATTGGAGTTGAGTCTAGAGTATCCTTGACCTAATCTAATTCAACTTTTGATTAGATTTGACCAATTACTCTAATTTAGTCCATTTCTTTAAGCTAACCTTAGGTCTAACCCAATTATGGATCTAATCCATCTAACCCATTGACCCACAAGTTTATGCAATTGTCTTAGGTCTTAATTCATAATTCTAGACCTACTAGACAACACTTAATTCTTTTAATTAAGTATTTGGGCTGATGGGTCAGGGTTTGGCATTTCGAAAATAATTTTCAAATTTGAAAGGTTTTATTTTCTGTTCACTAAATATGTTAACTCATTACACAAATAGATCAGCACATTTCATAAATAGCAATTCTATTGCTAATTACATAACAAAAAATAACTCAATCAAAATAAATCATGAATATTCCTTTCGCTATTTTATCTGTATGGGATATAATTGCATCGGCACCCCTACCGCCATAGGAGACCCATCGAATGGGAAGAGAGGGCCTTTAAACCCTACTTTTCTCCTATGACCGGACGGCTATGGCAACCAACCCAATTCGATTACTTGCTACTTGGATCAAGTATATCTAAATATACCAATTTTAAAATTTAAAATTTAAATTTTAAATTTTAAATTTTGAATTTCAAATTTTAAACAAATTTCAAATTTTAAATTTTTGAATTTTTGAATTTCAAATTTTGAATTTTAAATTTTGAATTTCAAATTTAAAATTTCAATCAAATTTCAAATTTTAAATTTCAAATTTTTAAATTTTAAATTTTTGATTTTGAATTTCAAATTTTAAAATTCAAATTTTAAATTTTGAATTTCAATTTTTTTTGAATTTTGAATTTCGAACAACTTTCAAAATTCAAATTTTAAATTTTAAATTTTAAATTTTAAATTTAAACTTTTAGATTATAACTTAATCTATGCATACAAATATATATATCATATCTAAGAACCCACTCTGATACCATTTGTTGGAAAAATTCAGTGTAGGGGTAAAATGGTAATTTTAAAACTTTTTCAAAATTATTATTTTACAGTAGAAATTATTAATTAATCTAATTAATTAATAAAAATTTATCCTATACTAGAATCTAAATATGATATATAGCATGCATGCATTTAAATTTGAAATTCGAATTTGAACAGTAAACACTTTACTGTAATATGTTCAAAACACAATACCTTTGTACGGGTAGTAGATCACCGTAATCTGATCATCGTCGAAAAAGTCTGATCATCACGATGCAGCCACATAGCATATCTGGCCTCGCGGTTCATCCACATGAAGCTCCCGGTCTGATCGACTCCTCACGAGTGCTAGCTCGTTGTAGAGCTCTTTCGACGGCCGATGCTGATCGAACTCCTTCGATCGATGTCTGCCGATTCTTTGGATACTCTGGATCATCAGCAGACGTGCTTGAGAGGATGTTGAAGATCTCTCTAAAATTTGGTGGGCTCACGACACTCGTAGCTCACCTTCTCACTTCCCGAACTCCAGGCTGAAACCCTGAAGAACTCACTCAAAACCCTGCGCACACTTTTTCTTTCTTTTTTTTTTCTCTCGGAAGGATATAAACCTTCACCTTGCACACAAGGATTCCTCACGCCCAGATTTTCTCTCCAAAATTTTTCTTGCACACGCTCCACTCTTCTCTTCCTTTTAAAACAATGTCAAACGTCTTATCCACGTGAGAGGATAAAGATGAGTAATTGCACATTTGAATTCAAATCAAATTTTGAATTAAAATGAAAACTAATTTATCCCTATCCACTAAGGGTGTGAGAAGAGGAGGCATGGCTTAATTTGTGCATGAGTGATTTCATGAGAAACATTTTCTCGTGTAATAAATAGGACGTTAAAAGAGGATAAGGTCAAGGTGCTAAGATTGGTTGCTCATTCAAATTCAAACTTTGTTTTGAATTTGAATGGCCAACCAATCATCCTTATCTACTCATTTGGCGCATTAAAGTAGGACGTGAGGAGGGCTTTGCGTGAGGAAAAATTTATGAGAACTTCCTTCTCATGAATTCAAATGGGCGCAGTGGAAGTGAGGTGGCGCAGGGAGAATGGGTCAAGGTGGTTTCATTATTTAAACCAACCTAATTGAACCAAATAAGTTAGGCTCAATTAGACTAATTTAAACTCAACTAAATTAAGCTTAATTAGGCTCAATAAAATTCTAATCAAATCAAAAATTGATTAAGTCCAACCCCTGATCAAATCAGGGATCAAACCATCTCGATGATTAGGTCAACTCTTAACCTAATCGGGTCAAACCCAACTGAATCCAATTCAATTGGACTTGATCCAAAAATAATTACTCAATAAAATTGAGTTAATTAGTGATCAAATCACTAATTAAATCTCTCATAAATATTGAGTCCAAATCTAATGGGTAATCGGGCATCAGTATTCATCGATATGTAATCCTGATCGAAGAGTCCCAAACCAGTGGGACTCTTGACCCCGATACCCAAAATGTGTGGGACTCGTGATCAGAGAATCCTGATTCTCGATCACAGAGTCTCAGACACGTAGGACTCACAGTCTATGAGTATTAGGACTCTTCATCAGCCATCAGATCAGATAGGAACCTCTAATGTGTGTGACCCCGCAGGTTCGAACCTAAGCCGGTAGCACAGGAACCAATTCCTGTACTAATTGAAGTGACCATCTAGCAATGGTACCCGACGATCGGATAGGTCGAATAGTTGCAATCGCAACATTCAGAACCTACGTGAATATGGTTACTGTATAATTCATCCTTTTGACCTCTGTGTTTAGGACGACTTAGGGTTAAACTGTCAACCCTGATTAGATCATCCGAATCGTGCTCAACTCAAACAGTCCTGTGACTCCTCACAAAGACTACCATGGCCAAAGTTTTGCTAAATTGAAACACGACTGTATACAGCTCCTGAACTGGAGTGGTCAATCCCATCTTGATACACGCACCGACAAGTCAAGTACTTGACTACACCCAGCAGCCTTCCGTCACTGAATTAAAAATTCAGGTAGTCCAGTGCCTAAGTGTAGTGAGTTGCTTGCAAGTCACCGTGGCAGTCTCAGATCGGAGGGATATTTATACCCATATTCCATCGGAGTAAATCTTGACAGCAAAATAGCTCCGGAGTCGTCACGTTCAGTGCAGATGTACCCTTATATCTCACCTGTATGCCATATTAGTGTCTCCACACTAATTGGTTAAGAGGACAACCAACCTATATGGCACACAATGACCTATGCTTGATAAACGTTGTTGTCCTTGATAACAACGTATCATTTGGTCGCGAACAGATTTAAGGACTAAACGACAAATCCTCCTTTGTCGAGTCTAAATAGTCCTAAGAATTTCACCACAACATAGGAGTTCATTTGAAGATGAAATATTTTATGATGAAAAATATCAAAATAATTTTTATTAATTCATAATTCATGTATATATACAAAAATAAATACAACCGTCAACATGCTGACAATTGGCTTTGGGACACTATTCCCAACACGAACATCCTATGTGATCTCATAGATTGATGATTCTGAAAGTCCTTGGCCAAAGTAAGATGATAATTAGAAAGAGATTTTTAATATACCATCAACTGAATCATCACCTTCTGATCAAGATACATTTAGATAAGCAATTAGATTTGATATGATTTCGTGTCTACAGCTCATCTGGAATGTTGTTTGACTGAAGAATTAAATTACACGATAACTTACCACTGAAAGATATTTTAATAATTTTTATCAAATTTTATCTCTTTCGGATAGTCATGATATATTGTTAGACGTCAATCTTGACTTATGGACTCATTAGAATTAAAAAAATTTAATTCAAAAATTAATTAAAAAGAGTCCTAGTTAATTGGGACTCTTGAGCTGATCTAATTAGATCAGATTAGGATTAGGTTATGAGTCTGTATCCACTGCTGGCTAGATTTAAAATTCAGTGGGTCACACACTTTAAGATTTAGTTTTGATCTGATTTAATTAGAATTTAATATAAATTTTAGGAGTTAATTTGATTTGCTAACACATTATGTTAACCTAAGTTCCTAATTAGGTTAAGTTTAAAGTGTTTGAGCTAAACTGAACCTGTTGCCTTTGATCTAATTGGATTAGATCTATTTTAATTGGACTCCTATCTAACTTGGATAGTTAATTGGGACTCTTGAGCTGATCTAATTAGATCAGATTAGGATTAGGTTATGAGTCTGTATCCACTACTGGCTAGATTTGAAATTCAGTGGGTCACACACTTTAAGATTTAGTTTTGATCTGATTTAATTAGAATTTAATATAAATTTTAGGAGTTAATTTGATTTGCTAACACATTATATTAACCTAAGTTCCTAATTAGGTTAAGTTTAAAGTGTTTGAGCTAAACTGAACCTGTTGCCTTTGATCTGATTGGATTAGATCTATTTTAATTGGACTCCTATCTAACTTGGAAGAGTTTTAAGTATAGAAGGACTCCTCCATGCCACTCTGATTTCATACCAAAAATAAATGCTGCCAACCTCTTTTTAGCATTGAGAAGATGAATAGTCTTTCTTTCTTAAGACTCTTAACTATCTCATCGATTTTCACTGTTTTCTTAATTATCACATGCCAGAATTTATTATGAAAATTATGGAGCATAGAAGAGGAAGAATCCTTCTATGTGAAGCCTCTTTTGTACTACTTAATTTATCAGAGAATTAATTCTCCCCATGAGGAAGTGGAACGCCAAGAGTTGGCTGCCCTTGGGTCTCCTTGACGTCTCTTCATCACCTATTTAAATGGGGCACCTCTTATGGGATAAGGGTTGGATTTTAGTAAGAAATCAGAGACTTGGCATGTGATAAGAGGGAAAAAAATCTGAGAAAAAGATAAGAAAAAATAGAGTGAAAAAAATAGAAAGAAGGGCAGTGAGAAAAATAGCAAGTGAGGTGTGCTTGTCCTAGGATTTGATTTTTTCATATGTTGGAGTACAAAATTAAATCCTAGGTTATAAGACTTCTAGAGAAAATTCTCTTGACATGAAGAAAAGGCTGCAATGGTGCACCGATTGGGAAGGACCTTGACCATCTTCCATATGGATCACCATTAGAGAATTTTTACTTTAGAGTCTCATGGAGATCATCTTCTTATCATACTACTCATTTGAGAAAGTATAAATTTCTAACTCTTTGTATGCTTGGATTTTGTTTTGTTCGATATCTACAAGTAATTCTAGGATTTAGATTTCAATTCGACAATTTTAATTATTAAAACTTTTGATTTGTATGTTAAAAATTTTTAAAATTTATATTCTACTGTATGATCAAAATTTAATAGTGGTATCAGAGCCACCCTTATTAGATTCGATCAAATAAGTACCAAAATTATTATATAGATTTGCTCTAATTTATATTTTGCCAAAATATTGCATCGATTTCTAGCATCGATCTTAAAATCAAAAATTATTTTTAATTTTAGTTGAACCATGAATTTAAATTTTAGTTATTAAATTTTGAATTTATGATAATATGAAATTTAATGGTTCATGGATGTTTGGTGCTTAAATCGATTTGATTAAGGGTATATTGTATTGCATGCCTAATTCGATTAAGATTTATTTTATATTGACTGAACTTGTTATATGTTAAGCCATTTGCATACCCTTATATGATTATATAATTATTTTTGGCATGATAATATGAATGATATTATAACTTGAAAGAGTATGTTGAATTACATAATTTATATGTTACATTTTATGTAGTAGTTAGGATGTGCCGAGATCAGTTCAAGACCTTCTATAAAAATCATATTAAGTTGTAGTGTCGGGATTCACATACAAATCAAATGTCAAATTCATTTGATCAATTGGTATCTAGATAAGTGATAAAGATATTTTCTAATTAGATCCGTATGCTGGTCTCATCACCTTTGTTGGTGTCTAAGAAAAGCTACGGAGAGCCTCCCATCTACTGACCTGACCAATTCGATTATATTGAGTTTCGAACTTAGATTGATTAGTGATGTAGACACTCTAAAGACCTTCCTTCATACTTAGTCAATAGAGTATGTCAAGATCTTAGTGAGCTTATCGTACTATCTACAAGGCTTACTATATAAATTGATATGATATTGACTAAGTACATACTAATACTTATGACGTATTTAAATAGTATTGTCTTGTTGTGCTATCCATAAGGACAGCATTTTTAAGTATGACTATATAGAAATGAAGGATTAACTTAACTAGAACACTATAGTTTGTTGTACTATCCATAAGACTATGAGTGATCTAAAGGCAAGAGAAAAAAATATTGAGAATTGTATTAAGTACAATTGGTAAAGAGTTACTTACTCTTGAACTCGTGAATGCTTGTTGTGCTATCCACAAGATTTTCATGAGAAATAAAGATCTCAACCCCAATTAAAAACATAATGATGTTTTTCATTTTTTATACTTGAGGGCTATGAAATTCGTTAAAATAGTGAAAGACACAATTAGATAAAAATCTTAATCTAATTATGCATGTTATCATGAGTTATCTACTTATATTGTATTCTTGTTATTGTAGATTAACTACATAAATGGCATCCTCATTGTTATTTCAAGGCATACTACATGCAAATAAATTGATCAGACCAAATTATGTAAATTGGTTGAAAAATCTGAGAATAGTTCTCACATAGAAGAAAGTCTCCTATATATTGGATTCACCTGCACCCGATACGATCGAGGAAGATGCATCTGAGGAAGAAAGGGTCACATATAAGATGTGGAAGGATGACAGTGTGACTGTCAAGTGTATCATGCTTGTCTCGATAACAATGAGCTTCAAAGGCAATATGAGGGCATGGATGTTCCTTCTATACTTCTTTGTCTAAAGGAGTTATATAGAGAATAAAGCCAAACTGCTAGATATGAGATATCTAAGCAGTTATTCTATGATAGGATGACTGAAGGCACGTCCATACAAACTCATGTCCTCAAAATGATTGATTTGATTACTCGTCTGGGACAACTGAAATTTGCTATGGATGGTGAGCTTAGTTAGAATTTGATCCTGCAGTCACTTTTTAATTTTTTCTCTCGGTTTGTCATTAACTACCACATGAGCAAACTGAACATTAGCTTGTCTGTACTGCTGAATATGCTAAAAATAGCATAGAGCCATTTCAAATATGAAAAGGCTCTAGTTCTTCTTGTAGATAAGATCAACAAGAAGAAAGGCAAGAAGGATTTTAAGAAAAAATTGGACCCTAAGGCTAGCATCTCCAAGAAGAAGGCGAAAAAGGTCTCCACCAAAGATACTTGCTATTACTGCGGTAAGGACGAGCACTGAGAGACGAATTGCAAGGAATACCTTGCAACTGTGAAACATAAAGAAGCAAATGTTACTGAAGGTTTATATATGATACAAACAAACTTATCATTAAGTACTTCAATTTTAGATTTTTGAGTATTGGATACCATCTATGGCTCACACCTTTGTAAATCGTTGTAGGATCTGCAGAAAATAAGGAGTCTGAATAAAGGTGATCTTGTACTGTTTGATGCTAATAGAGAGTCCATCTAGGTCGAAGCCATAGAAATCAAGATTTTGAAGTTACCTTCGAACAAAATTTTGAAACTGAAGATCTGTTATTATATTTCAAAAATTATTAGAAATATTATTTCTATACCCTTGTTATTAGAACAAGATTTTAAAATAAAAGATAAAAATAATGATTGTTCTATTTATTTTTCTAATGAATTTTATAGAAATACTTTTATTGATAATAGTCTTCTATTTCTATCACTTAGTGATAATGTACTTCATGTTGATAATATGAAGAAAAAGAAGAGAGAAGATGTGAATATCATGTACCTCTGGCACTGTCGACTTGGTCATATAAATGAGTCAAGAATTAACAAGTTATATAAAGATAAATTCTTTGATCTTTATGATTTTGAATCATATGAAATTTGTGAATCTTGTCTCATAGGTTAAATGATCAAGACTCCATTTACTAGACATGGAGAAAGGGTGAGTGATATTTTGGACTTTATACATACTAATATTTATGGTCCAATGTCGACTCAAGTCAGAGATGGATACTCCTACTTTATCATATTTACTGATGATAAGTCTAGATTTGGATATGTATATTTAATGAAATATAAATTCGAAGTCTTTGATAAGTTTAAAGAGTATCAAAGAATGATTAAGAAATAAACTGATAAAAATATTAAAGCTCTTCGATTTGATCAAGGAGGAGAATACTTAACTAGTGAGTTCTTCGATTATTTATAACAAAATGATATTCTCTCTCAGTGGACACCTTCTTAGAATTCACAATTAAATGATATTGCAGAAAGGAGGAATCGCACCTTATTAAAAATGATACAGTCCATGATGTATTTCATGAATCTTTCGATCTCCTTTTGAGAATTTGCTCTCAAGATCGCAGCATATGTTTTGAACAAAGTACTATCAAAATCTATCTTTAGTACTCCAAATGAGATGTGGAAAGGGAAGAGGCCCAATCTTAAACACCTTAAGATTTGGGGTTGCCTTGCTTATATGAAAAATATTGATGGACATAAGCTTAGTGCTAGATCAGAAAAATATAGGTTTGTGGGTTATCCCAAGAAGAGTATAGATACTACTTCTACCATCTTACTCAATAAAAGATGTTTGTTGGTAGGTATACCATTTTCTTGGAGAAAGAGTTCATCCAAGAAGGAAACAGTGGGAGGTCAGTTGAGGTCAGTTGAACTTGAGAAAGTTTAAAATCTATAACCTATCCAAAATTTTAAGCTAACTCTCGACCAGATATGCTTATTGTTAAGGCATAGCTACTACATACACCTCCTCTCTGAAGATCAAGTAGAGTATGTAATATGTCACTCAGGTACGGATTTGTCATTGAGAATGACAATACATTCTATATCATTGAGAATGATGATCCTACAACCTATTCGGAAGCTGTCATGAGTGGTGACTCTGACAAATGACTTAATATCATGAAATCCGAAATGGACTTCAAGTATACCTACTAAGTTTGGATTTTGATTGATGCACATGTGACCCCAATAGGCTGCAAATAGGTCTTTAAGAAGAAGATTGGAGCAGATGGCCAGGTAGAGACCTATAAGGTCAGGCTGGTGATAAAAGATTTCAGTCAAAAATAAGGTGTTGATTATAAAGAAATCTTTTCGTCCGTAGTCATGCTCAAATCTATTCGGATTATGCTTGCTATTACTGCATACCATGACTATAAGATCTGATATATGGATGTCAGGACTACCTTCCTCAGTGAAAACCTTAAGGAGGAGGTCTATATGACTCTGCCAGAGAGATTTATCTCTAGTGGGAGAGCAAATCAAGTATGCAAACTAAATAAATCTATTTATGGATTAAAGCAAGCATCGAGAAACTGGAATATCCGTTTTGATGAGACAGTCAAATTATTTGGCTTTATCAAAAATATGGATGAATCTTGTGTGTACAAGAAGACTAGTGAGAGTACTGTTGTCTTCTTGATCTTGTATGTGGATGACATACTGCTCATCAGGAATGACATCCCTATGTTGCAATTGGTCAAGAAATGGCTATCAAAAAAATTTTTCATGAAAGACTTGGATGAAGCATTCTATATACTTGATATAAAGATCTATAGAGATAGATCGAAGAAGATGCTTGGCTTGTCCCAGTCAAGGTATATAGACTTTGTGTTGAAGAGATTCAACATAGAGAAAAGTAAAAGAGGTTACATGCCCATGGGTCATAGTATATAACTCTCTAAAAAGATGTCTCTTAAGACACCTGAAGAGAGAAATAGAATGAGTTCTATTTCTTATGCTTCGGCTGTAGGATCAATAATGTATGCTATGTTGTATACCAGGCCTGATGTGGCTTATGCCTTGGGTATTGTAAGTAGATTTCAGGCTGATCCCAAGGAGGATCATTGAAATGTGATAAAAAATATACTCAAATACTTGAGAAGGACAGAGATATTTTTTTTATATGTGGAGGATCTGATTTAAAATTGAAAAGTTATATTAACTCTAACTTTCAATCTAATTCGGATGATAGCAAATCTATATCTGAAAATGTATTCACTCTATATAATGGAGCAGTAAGTTGGAAGAGTTTCAAATAACAAACTGTTGCTGACTCAGTCATTAAGACTGAGTACATTGCTGCTAGTGAGGCTGCTAAGAAGAAAGTCTGGATGAATAAATTTATTTTAGAATTAGATGTGGTTCTAAAAATTGAACAACTAGTGTCACTTTATTGTGACAATACTGGGACAGTTGCTCAAGCCAAGGAATCGAGGTCTCATCATAAATCTAAGCACATCCTAAGATAGTTCCACCTCATTCAAAAGATAGTCGAAAGATACGATGCTATCGTGAAGCGAGTTGACACTAAGAATAATATAGCAGACCCATTCACCAAGGTCTTATCATTGCAGCAGTTTGATCGCCACTTAAATTGCATGGGCATCAAGTATAGGGGTGATTGGCTTTAGTACAAGTAGAAGAATGAAAGAATAATGCCTAGCAAACCAATCGCATATAGGTTGCGATAAAATATTTTTTTATTATTTATCTTCTAAACTTATGTATTTGACATTGTTAATTAATAAAATATATCTTTCGATTCATTATATGTTGCATCTTATGATTGTATTTTAAGATTATAATGAATCTCATAGGTCTGGATAATGGTTTTAGGACCATGATGAGATCATACCAATGAGATCTAAATTTTTGATAGTCCCGACCTAAAATATTTTCAATCATTGATTCATTGAGTCGGAGATCAATGATACTGATAAGACTGGTACATCCTATATATGCTCAGTAATGAGGATGGTTGATCTCACAACCACTTGTGTGATGATATTAATATAAGGATGTAGATGCTTATTAGAGAATGAGTTCACTGAATAGACCTACAAGAGAATATCTGATGGAATCTTATTTACATATCGGCTGAATATTCTCTAGTGGGAGTTGTGTAAGTGATCTTTTGACCTGAGATCACCATGGTACCTTATGTACGTGAATCTATATTTTGGTTTACTTCCTAACTTGATTTTCTGATCTTTGTGTGGGGTGTTCTAGATATGGAGGTCGTAAGTGGTCAATAAGGGATTAGTCACTCCTAATAAAGGAAGCGAACATCCTATGTGATCTCATAGGTTGATGATTCTAGAAGTCTTTAGTCAAAGCAAGATGATAATTAGAAAGAAATTTTTAATGTATCATCAACTGAATCATCACTTTTTGATCAAAATATATTTAGATAAGCAATTGGGTTTGACATGATTTTATGTCTACAGCTCATCTGGGATGTTGTTTGTCGGAAGGATTGAATTGTACGGTAACTTGTCACTGAAAGATATTTTGATAATTTTTATCAAATTTTATCTCTTTTGGATAGTCATGACATATTGTTAGATGTCAATCTTGACTTGTGGACTCATTAGAATTAAAAGAGTTTAATTTGAGAATTAATTAGGAAGAGTTAATTAGGACTCTAAAGCTGACCTAATCTGATCGGATTAGGATTAGATCATAAGTCTGTGTCCACTGCTGGCTAGATTTAGAATTCAATAGATCACACACTTTAAAATTTGATCTTGGTCTGATTTAATTAGGATTTAATATAAATTCTAGGGGTTAATTTGATTTGCTAGTATATTGTGTTAATCCAAGTTCCTAATTAGGTTAAGTTCAAAGTGTTTGAGCTAAACTGAACCGTTGTCTTTGACCTAATTGGATTAGGTCTATTTTAATTGGACTCCTATCCAACTTAGAAGAGTTTCAAGTATGGAAAGACTCCTCCACACCACTCTAATTTCACACCAAAAATAAATGCCACCACCCTCTTTTTAATGTTGAGCAGAGGAAGAGTCTTTCTTTCTTAAGACTCTTAACTATCTCATCGGTTTCCACTATTTTCTTAATTATCACATGCCAAATTTGTTATGAGAATTATGGGGCACAGAAGAGGAAGAGTCCTTCTATGTGAAGCCTCTTATGTGTCACTTAATTCATCGAAGAATTAATTCTCCACGTGAGGAAGTGGAGCGCCAAGAGTTGGCGCCCCTTGGGTCTCTTTGATGTCTCCTCATCACCTATTTAAATGGGGCACCTTTTATGGGATAAGGGCTGGATTTTGATAAAAATCAAAGATCTTGGAATGTGATAAGAGAGAAAAAAATCTAAAAAAAATTGAGGAAAAGACAAAAAAAAATAGAGTAGAAAAGTTAGAAAGAATGGAGGTAAGAAAAATAGCAAGTGAGGTTGCTTATCTTAGGGTTTAATTTTTCTATATGTTGGAGTATAAAATCAAATCCTAGGTTGTAAAATTTTTGAAGAGAATTCTATTGACATGATCTTAGTAGAGAAATCGAAGATAATAGAGCATTGGTGCGATTGTTCTTCGAGTACGGAGCCGATAGTGTTCTTGTGAAGAAAAGGCTGCGGCGGTGCACCGATTGGGAAGGATCTTGATCATCTTCCATATGGATCACTATTAGAGGGCTTCTACTTTAGAGTCTCATAGAGATTACCTTCTTACCATACTACTCATTTGAGAAAATATAAATTTCTAACTCTTTGCATGTTTGGATTTTATTTTATTCGACATCTACAAAGTAATTCTAGGATTTGGATTTCGATTCGATAGTTTTAATTATTAAAACTTTTGATTTGCATGTTAAAAATTTTTAAAATTTATATTCTGCTGCGTGATCAAAACTCAGCAATAGATTCTCTCTTCCTGCTTTGGGAAGCACTCCCTACCTTGCCCCCTGAGGCAACAGAACCTGTAGGGGCATTGTCTTTGACGAAGACCTCCTCAGTGCGAGCATACTTCTCTGCTCGAGCAAGCATATCGAGATAATCTCGAAGGTAGGGCTTTATTAATAATTTTTTGAGGTCATTCTTTAGAAGTCCATCCATCATTGTGAACATCATGATTGACTGATCCAGATCGCGTACCTCCAAGGTCGTCATATTAGAGCAGCTAACAAAAGCTCGGATCAACTCCCTCTCTTTTTGCTTAATAGTATGGAGATAGTCAGATCGCTTCTGTTATCATCGATTGCTGATGAAGTCATCGATAAAAGATCGACTTAACTCTTCGAAGGAATGGATTGAAGTCAGTTTCAAGCTGGAATACCCATGCCGAGCCACCCCCTTTAGAGTAGTGGAGAAAGCTCGATAGAGGATAGCGTCAGTCACTTGTTAGAGGAGCGTCACTGACTTGAAAGTTTTGAGGTGATCGACAGGGTTGGCGGTCCCATCATAGATCTCAAATTGTGGAGCCTTAAAGTGTCGAGGAAGCGGCTCCTATATAATCCTCAGAGTGAAGGATAGTTCACTATTGAACCCATCGTAATGAGTCGAGGAGGTATTGTGGATCACATCGATCCACTTATTGATCTCCCGAAACCATCTTTCGATAGCAAAGTCTCAGACGGTGTAGGCCTTAGAATGTTGGGGAGATCGATGACCAGGGTCAAATCGTGCCCTAATCTAAAAAGAAGAAAAAGAAGAGAACTATCCCCAACAAAATTAGAGAAATCAAAATCAAAATCTACAGGCCTCAAAATATTAAGGAGTTCAAGATCAAAATCAGGAAAGGATTCCTGTACCAAATCCATATCCGACTCAAATCATCTGGATTCAACATAGAATTATAGTCGCTAGGACCAAGTTCACTCTATTCGGCCATCCCTAAACAAAAGGGCTAGAGGGATATCTAAAGAAAAAGGGAGGAACAGAGGAATAGATGGGTGAGAAAGAAAATCTACCTAAAAATGAAGGAAAGAGACAGAAGAAGTGGAGCAGTCACTAAGACCTTCAAAAATCCCTCTGAATAGTGCATCGTAGAAGAAGAAGAGAGGCCCCTCATTCCAAAAAGCTACGATAATGGAGAAAAAAAGGAGTCAAAGAGCCTGGTAGCAGTTGAAAAAGTTAGGGGCAGGCACCTCTGCTATTTATAGCTAAAAGAAGATAATGTCAGGATATCGAATCATTTCTTGCCCAACAAGTTGCAAGATGTGGCACACATGGCACTTCTCCATTTGGTCGACCACTGTCGCCAGCTACTCAAATCGGCTCTATAATTCAAAAAAGAGGAGGTGAAGTGACATCCATTTAATTCCACCCTGATACCTCATGTCGTGCCGTCACACTTTCGCCCCAAAAGTTGCACATGTCTCATCTGTTGGGAATTGTGTCCCAAAATCAATCATCAGCCTGTTGACGGTTGAGCTAATTATTGTAATTGTATATGAATTATTAAAATAATAAATATTATTTAATTTTTTCATCACTCTGTATACATCTTATTTGAACTCCTATTTTGTAATGAAGTCTTTAGGACTATTTGAATCGATATAGGAGGATGTATCATTTAGTCCTTAAACCCTAATTCATGGTCAAATAATATGCTATTGTTAGGACGATAGCTATATCAAGTGTAGATCATTGTGTGTCATATGCATTGGTTATCCTCTTAACCAAGAAGTATGGAGATATTGGTATGGCATCCAAGTGAGACGTAAGGGCATATCTCACTGAACTTGAAGGGTACATCTCACTGAACGTGATCAACTGCTGAGCACTCTGCTGTCAAGAGTAGCTCGTGAAGGATATGGATATAAGTGTCCCTCTGACTTGAGATCACCATGGTGACTTACAAGCAGCTCACTATATTTTGGTGCCAGACTACTTAAATTTTTAATTCAGTGATGAAAGATTTCTAGGCATAGTCAAGTATTTGTGAAGTTGGTGTGTGATCAAGATGGAATTGATTCCTCCAAATAAGTAAGAGTTAATGTATCAGTGTATTTCAATTCAGTAAAACTTCGGTTGGGATAATCTGTGTGATGGATTTAAAAAGTTGAAATACAATATGGATGATCTTTTTAGGGTTGATAGTTAATCCCTAGGTTACTTTGAGCATTTAGATCAAAGGGATGAATTATATAATAACTATATGCCAATAGATTTTTGAATGTTGCTTTGCAATTTTTCGACATATTTGAATGTTGGATACCATTGCTAGATGATCACTTTAATTAGTATAAAAAATTATTTCTATGCTACCAGCTTAGGTTCGAACCTATAGGCTCACACTCAAAAGAAGTCTCTGATTGATCATATGGCTGATCAATGATTGAGAATCATTCTAGGATATAACCGTCAATTCGATTAATGATTAACCTTATGCAAAAATTATAATAAATTAATTCACTAATTATTGATGAATTATAGGAAGATTGATTAACGATTAGATTGCTAGTTAGCTCAGTTTGATTGAGAATTAAGGTTTGAATCAAATCTAATTGAATTAGATTCAATTTGATTTGACCTGATTAGGTTATAAGATGATCTAATCGCTAAGGATGTTCGATTCATAATTTACTCGGGACTTGAGATTGATTAATTTTTGAATTGATTAGAATTTAATTGAGACTATTTATTATCTAATTAGATTAGATTCAGTGGTCTAATTGGGTCTAACCTAATTTGGTTGGGTTAAGAATCTAATTGGATAAAATTTAGGTTCAAATTAGTTTGAACCAAGCCCATGTGCCACCTCATCATTGTGCCCTTCTTTTCTCCATGCAAGGAGTATTCTTGCATGAATTTTTTCTCATACCTAGAAGTGAATGTCACCCACTTTCTGATCCTCTTTAGATTAGGATTTGGTTGGTTTAAAATCTGAATTCAAATGGTTTGAATTTATATTTGAACTTGGAGTCCAAATCAAGTTGGATTCTTCCCTAAACGTCGACCGTCTTTCTTCATGCACGAAATTGGTTCTTGCATGAATTTTCTCCATACCCCGAAGTGCTTTGTCGCCCCTTCTCTAGTTCTATTTGGATGAGGATGAATTTGTTTAATCATTCGAATTCAAAGGGTTTGAATTTGACTTGAAAACAAACTAAAATTTATCCCTATCCTTACCTTGGCGCCACCACCTTTGGAAAGCTGAGTTTTGTGTGACAAATTGAGAAGAGAATGGCATGAGAAATATCTCATGCCTCAGCTCTTCTAATGCCCCACTTGGATAAGAATAAAGTGATTTTGGTTTGAATTCAAAATTGTTTGAATTCAAACTAATTTGAACCACTTTCCTTATCCAATCTCTTCTCCATGCCCATCTTAAATTTCTCTCATTTTTGTGCGACAAAGAAGTTGGTTTTTATCATGAAAAATTTCTTCTGAGAGAGAGGGGGTGTGAAACAGGGAGGGGTAGGATTCTGTGCATGAGAAACAGAGGAAGAGTGCTTCTTCCATGGGCATGAGGTTTAGGGTGGGTTCTAGGGTTTTGGCTCTAGATTTTGTATGAGAAAAAAATACAAAAGTATCTTATTCCAATGGAAGGATACTACCACCTCTTTATAAAGCTCCATCTTGTGATCTGAAAGAGTTCGGGTGATCCAAAGGAAGGAGCTTGAATCAGTCATCTAAAGCCTTTGATGTGAGCTAGCACTCTTGAAAAGGATGATTCGATCAGGACTTCGAATGGATGATCTGTAGAGATCGGATGATCTATATGGCTACTCGATATTAAGAAGAATCTCATACCATACCTATCAATAGTGACGATCATCGATCCATATAAAGGTATTGAGTTCTGGACTCATCTGATTAGATCTAATGGTTAGATCTGATCTAAGACATCGATGTGATCGATACAGTTTTTTTTTATGTCAAATTTTTATCTGTAAAAATTTTATGTAATAGATTCTTAAAAGGTAGTTTAGATCTGATCTAAAGTATGTATAGAAGATTAAAATATTTAATCTACTATCTTTCACTATAAAAATTTTAAAAATGCATGCTTTGAACTGTCAGTTTTTCTTCAAATAGTATCAGAACTATGTTGCTTTTGATATGAATATTTTGTATATAATCTGATTTTAATCTAATTTTAATTATTTATATTAGATCTAAATAATTAATCTAGAATCTAAATAGTATAGTAATTGAATTGAAAAGATCTCCATAGTCGTCGGTCATAGGAGAAAGTAGGATTTTATGGCCCTCTCCTTTCATTCGATGAGGTTCTCTTATGGCGTGTAGCGGTGCTGCACGATCTTTTCCATGAAGATGAACAACCAAAAAAAATTAAAATTTTTTTATTTTATATCTAATATATTATATGTTAGATCCAAAATTAAAGTTTATTTGATTGTATGACAGTTTGTAAAAATATTGTGTAAAATTTGAAACTATTTTTAAATACTGAACCTCAACCAATGTTAGTCCAAAACTTAATTGAGAATTAAGTGATCTAGATTTGAGAATCAAAGATCTATGGCATAAATTTCATAATTCATAGATTTATGGGTTAGCTAGAGTCAAATCTATTTAATTGGGTTAGACCTAGGGTTAGAAATCATTGATAATGGGCTATGTTAGTAATTGATCAAATCTAATTAATAGTTAATTCTGATTGGGTCACTTCTTCTCTTGATTAATTCTCAATAGTTGTAGTTGGTCAGAATCCATATCTTTGATTAGACTAAGATGGACTTTGATCGTAGCTCCATGGTCAAATCCAAGTCTATAAGTTGATCGAATTGAAACTGAATAATCAATTAGTGTCTAGGATAAGTATGACAGTCTTGATCGACGTGGTCATTAATTGGGAGCTACTCGCATAAATTGAGTCTATGATGAGTTAATGGCATATCCCTCCCACCGATCTTACTTATCTGGCTAACGTGGTGAATCATGTTTTGATCAGATCACTTAATGATTGGAGTTGACCCATGCTAACTAGAAAATTAGCATGACTGATTTAGGTACCCCTAATTCAACTTATCTATAATCCTTTTCATGACTTGATAAAGTCAGTGGAAGAATTTATGACTGGTTGGCTAGACCAACTTATGTCTAGTCTTCTTTGATCTGACTTAGTAAAGTCAGTGGGAGGATTAAAATTAGCTAGTCAAATCTTATCTCATCTTTCATTTAATCTAATTAAATCTTCTAAAATTATTAGATCCCTAAAAATAAAATAGTTATGGTGATAACTAGATCATAGCCTCCCATTAAGTTAGGTGATAATGGGTCCAGTAGTTTGGATGATCATTGGAGGCACCACACATCTGGTGCTCATCTGGCTGTCGGAATTATTATTCATAATATGTTGATTTAGTTGTATCTTTCTAATGATGGTCAGGTTGATCGAGCCACACTCAAGCCTGGTCATTCGTTTGTTAGATGCACTAAATTCTGATATGTTAATGGTTGGATCCAATCAGGACTTTCAGTGGAGGCGTCACACGCCTGCTGAAGAGGTGCTTGGGGCAAAATTAATTGCTAAAAATTATTTGATGAAATAATTGGTTAAGAACCTATCCATAATACACAGGAGTTGGTCGAGCCACACTCAAACCCATGTGCAGTCTGTGAGGATTTTGGTATCCACTAAAGAATTAGAGTAATTTCTCGAATTGGAGGTAGAGGCTATCAATTCAAATAAAATAGTGAGAGAACTTCTAAACTAAAGTCCATGTATATAGGCTTAATCAATTCATATACAAACTAGATTTTGATTTTTCTTTTTGTAGTTATGGCCACTACCTTATCGCTCCATTCACTATTGTATAGTAATTAATGGGATCCAATTTCGATAGTTGGTATCGAAAATTGAAAATAGTCTTAGAGTACAAATAGATTTTGTACGTGCTGACAGATCCGGCACCCGAGGAGCTAGCTTTGAACACCCACAGTACAGTCTAAGACACTTATCAGAAGTGGCTTAACGATCAAACTATGATTTGTTGCATTATGCTAACAGCAATGAATGATGAGTTTAGCCGCATATTCGAGAATACTCAGTCACAGGACATGTTGCAAATGTTGAACGAGTCCTTTGGCATGCCCGACGATGTTGAAAAGCATAAGACAAGTTGTGCCATCTTCAACGCTCGAATGAGGGAAGGAGCGTCAATCACTAATCATGTATTGTACATGATCGAGATGATTGAGTGCATAATAAAACTCGGCTTTCTCTTACATGAGCAATTGGGAAACGATGCCATTTTGATCTCTCTATCTAAATCCTTGAACTCTCTATCTAAATCCTACCTCCTTTTTCTTACTCATTATCGAATGACAAAATCTGTAGTCAAATACCATGGTTTGCTGGGGTTGCTACAGAATTTTGAAAAGGATCACCAGTTTCACAAGAAGTTGGTGAATGTGATGGGAGGGTCTTCTTCTAGACGTCGCCCCTTTAAGAAAGAAAAGAAGAATAAGAAGAATAAGAAAAAGATGCAAAGTGCTAGGGCATCCAAGCCCAATCAGATCCAAAAACTCAAGTCCGATCAAAATCAGACAGAATACTTCTACTACAAGAAGCAAGGACACTGGAAGAGAAACTGTCCTCAGTATATTATCTCTCTGAATTTGAATAGATCGAGAAAGAAATAAGTGGTTACTGGATAAGATAATTATATGATAACACCTTGTAATTTCTCAATTTGTGATTCTACTACCTGGATATTAGATATCGGAAGCCCTTTTAATATTTGCAATTCGTTGCAGGATCTGTAGGTCAGTAGGAGATTTGAAGAAGGTGAAATATTTCTAAATATTGGAGATGGAAGATCTGTTCTTATTCTAGCATTAGGGATTATTAAGCTTATATTCAAGTTCAATATTATTATTCTTAGTGAATGTCACTTTTGTCCTTTATTTTTATTGAATATTATTTCTATAGGCCTTTTGACCATGTACGGTTATGAGATTTCAATAAAAAAAAATTTTAATATCATTATGAATAGTATTAATATGATGAATGGACAGCTGAACAATCAAATTTATATATTGTCACAATCTGTTAGTGTAATGTACATGTCTAGCAAACGTCCTAGAATTGATCATGTGCGACATCTATCTTTGACACTATAGGTTAGGTCATATCAACAAGAACAAGATAAATAGGTTGACTCAAGAGAGAATCTTCGAAGTTAGTGATTGTGGATCACTTTCAATCTGTGAATCCTATCTTCTTGAAAAAATAATCAAGTCATCTTTTACTGAAAAAGATGAGCAAGCCAGTGAAGTTCTAGGTCTGATATATACTGATATATGTGGACCCATAAACACGAGTAATAAAGATGGATATTATTATTTCATTATATTTACAGATAATCTATCGAGGTATGGGTGCGTCTATTTAATGACACATAAGTCTGAATTATTTGAAATATTCAAACGATTCTGTAATGAAGTAGAAAAATAAACTGAAAAAAGTATTAAAACTCTTCTGTCTGATCGAAGAGGTGAATACCTCTCTAGTGAATTTCTGACATACTTAGAAGAGAATGGGATTCTCTTACAGTGGATCCCTTCTGGAACACCACAGTATAATGGTGTGTCGAAAAGAAAAAATAGAACCCTATTAGACATGGTTCGATCTATGATGAGCTTTGCAAGTCTGCCGATCTCTTTTTAGAGATATGCACTCGAGTCAGTTTGTTATATTCTAAATAAAATTTTAAGTAAGTCCATAAGTAAAATACCACATGAGATGTGGACTGAATATAAATCAATACTTTTTCACCTTAGGATTTGGGGGTGTCCGACTTATGTCAAATATTTGAAAACTAACAAGCTTGGACCTAGTCTGATAAATGTCTATTCATAGGATACCCAAAAGAGACTAAAGGATATTACTTTTATATTACTGATGAACAAAAAGTGTTCGTCAGCAATAGGACAGCATTTTTGAAAAGGAGTTCCTTAGGGAGGGAACTAATATCTCTAAGATTGAACTTCATAAAGTTCGATTAGTAGAAGAACTAACATAATTTAGTAAACCCATAGAGTCGAATTTGATTGGATCAAATTTAAAAACTATTGTAGAGACATCTTTGAGGAGATCCGATAGAGTACCACATCAACGAGACAGATATTATGGTTTCTTGGTCCGAGACAGTGATCCTGTTGAACTCGATGAGAACAACGAGGATTCGATCATCTACATGGATGCAATGTAGAGGTTTGACTCTGATAAGTAGCTAGAAGCCATGAAATTCAAAATGGAGTCCATAAAGGTCAATGATGTATGGACATTGGTTGACCCACCTGAAAGGGTAGAATCCATAGGGTGTAAGTGGATCTTCAAAAGGAAGAGGGGTGCAAATGAAAAGATGGAGATCTATAAAGTCCGTCTGCTTGTCAAGAGTTACCGTCAGCATTATGGCATTGATTATGATGAGATATTTTCTTTTATGGCAGTGCTCAAGTCCATTCGGATCATGCTTGCAATAGCAGTACATCTGGACTATGAAATTTGATAAATGGATGTGAAAATAGCCTTCCTAAATGGAGAGCTAGAAGCAGAGGTGTATATGATACAACCTCAAGATTTCATATCCACAGATGAGTCTAAGATATGCAAGCTTCAGAAGTCCATTTATGAACTTAAGTAGGCATCTTAGAGTTAGAACATGTGTTTTGATAAAGTGATCAGAACGTATGGCTTCATTAAGAATGAAGAAAAATCTTATATATACAAGTGGGTTGATAATTCTATGGTAGTATTTCTTATTTTGTATGTAGATGATATTCTCTTAATCGAGAATAACATCCCTACATTATAGAAAATAAATGTTTGGTTGTCATCAGAGTTCTCCATGAAGGACTTGAGAAAAGCATCTTATATCCTTGAGATGAAGATCTATAGAGATAGATCTAAGAGATTGCTTGGATTATCGCAGTCCACGTACATTGATACTATGCTGAAATGGTTCAGTATAGAGAATTTCAAGAAAGGCTATATTCTGATAGGCTAGAAAATTTTTCTCGAAGCATGATGGTTCGACAACTCCTCAAGAGAGAGAGCATATAAATAGAATGTCATATGCTTTGATAGTAGAATCTATTATGTATGCCATGACATGTACGAAATCCGACGTGGCATACTCACTAAGGGTAGTGAGCAGATACCAGTCCGATCTAGGTGAGAACCACTGAAAGATCGTAAAGACCATTCTTAAGTATTTAAAAAATACTAAGGATCAGTGGCTTATCTATGAAGAAATCAACTTAAAATTTATGGGGTTTACAGACTTCAGTTTTCAATCGGACCATGACGACAGCAAGAGCATATCGGGATATATTCATACCCTGAACGGTGAAGCAGTTTGTTAGGGGCAAAATCATAATTTTATCAAGTTCTGATTCGGAAGCCTTAAGAGCAAGAGCAGAAGATTTGTAATCTATTGGAGATAATTTCAATATTTTTGGATGTGTATTTTGAAAAAAAATCATGTTTATAAATTTGAATCGACCCCATGAGTCGACTCATGTCAAAAGGGACTGAACGACACATTATTTTTTTTGACTGGCACACTCTGTGAGTCGACCCCTGTGCATGAGTCGACCCTATGAGTCGACCTCTGTTGCTATGCAAGCCAAAGATATAGAACTGTCAATTTCTATTCTGCATCATATGAGCTGACCCCATGAGTCGACCTCTGTGTATGAGTCGACCCCATGAGTCGACCTCTGTGCATGAGTCGACCCTATGAGTCGATCTCTGCGACGGAAAAACTCCACAACAGTTAGTTTTTTGCTCGTTTTGGCTGCATTTAATGTCCATTTAATGTGCTCTAATGGCTCTATTTCAGCCCAGATTACTCTCCACCATCATTTGAAGTTATAAAAGATACTTAAAGGAGAGAATCAATAAGATTTTGAAAAAAAGGTTCTTCAAGCATTCATTTCAATCCTAAGCAAGAGTCCTTTTTTGAAGTTTAAGAAGCTTTTATTTCAAGTTCACCAATCCCTCAAGAGTTCATTTAAGTCTTCAACCACCTTGAGAAAAATCAGAAAAACTTGCTTCTCTTTGTGTAAAGTGTATTTAAAGCTTTATTCGCTCATTAAAGGAGCTACATCTATATTTCCTTGGGATTAACTGTTATACTCTATGTTGAGTTAATTTTTTATTTTGGAAGGGTTTCAAAATGTGAAAAGATTGATCCGAACCTTGAATCAGATTGTATTGGGTTGGCTTATATCCAAAAAATAAATATTCTCGCTTGGAATAGCTAGAGTCGGAGGTTCCGATGTTGTATTCAGGTTGAATACGGTTTAGTGGATTTAAATTCTCAAGTAGGAGCTTGGGGAGTGGACGTAGGTGCAAGGTTGGCACCGAACCACTATAAATCTTCTTGTTTGTGTTGTGCTTACTTGCTCTCCTTTTAAATTTCTTTATCTTCTTACATTCTTGCATCCAGCTTCTACACCTTGCATAAATGTCACTCTCCACATTTATCCTACTTATTGTTATAAAATCTTCATAGTTGTAAATTAACTTTAAATTTTTAGAAACCCAATTCACCCCTCCTCTTGGGTTGCATAGCTGGACAACAAGTGGTATCAGAGCTCGGTACTCTAGCCCTACTTTGATTTAACTATCAAAGAGCTAAAGATCTATGGCAACTCAAGTTGGTGCTTCACTAGCCGAAAGGCTGTCCACCAACCGACTTTCACTTTTCAATGGGTCAAACTATACCTATTGGAAAGCTCGGATAAAAATCTTTATTCAAGCACTTGACTATGATATGTAGAGTATCATAGTAAATGGATCACAAATACCTACTAGAATAATTGATGACGTGGAATCAACCAAACTCGAAAAAGAATGGGATGAGGTTGATAAGAAAATGGCTCAACTAAATGCTAAAGCCATGAATATTTTATACTGTGCTCTAGATGCTAATGAATTCAATCGTATTTCAACATGCATGTCAGCTAAGAAAATATGAGATAGATTAGAAGTAACTCATTAAGGAACTAATCAAGTGAAGGAATCAAAAATTAACATGCTTGTGCATAAATATGAACTTTTTAAAATGGAACATGATGAATCAATAACTGAAATGTTTACTCATTTTATTGATATTATTAATGATCTAAAAAGTCTTGGTAAGTCTTATTCTAACAATGATCTCATGAGAAAGATTTTTAGATCTTTACCAAGGACTTGGGAGGTCAAAGTGACCGCAATCCAAGAAGCTAAAGATCTAAATATCCTACCCTTGGAGGAGCTTCTAGGATCGCTGATGACATATGAGCTAAGCATGAAGCAACACCAAGAAGAAGATGTCAAAAAGAAGAGGATAATCGTCCTCAAATCCACTGCTCAATCTGATGAAGAATTCGATGATATAGAAAATGAAGAGCAGGATGAAGAAATGGCCCTCATTACTAGAAGGTTTAAGAAGTTTTTGAAGAAAAGAAGACAAAGAATGAGGAAGAGGCCACCTACAAAAGGAGAACATAGCAAAGAGAAGGATAAGGAGCAATCTCTTATTTGTTATGAATGTAAGAAATCGAGACACTTTAAGTCTGAATGCCCACAACTGAAGAAAGGTCTCAAGAAGTACAAGAAGAAGGCCATGATGACTACATAGAGCGGAAGTGATGAGTCAAGTTTCGAAGAAGAAGACTCAAATGAACAAGCCAACTTGTGCCTTATGGCACATGAAATAAGATAAATACTGAAACTCCTATTGACTTTACCTTTGAAGAACTCCATGAAGCATTTTATGACCTAATTGATGAACTAAAGAAGCTAGGGGTAAAGAACAAAGAATTAAAATCAAATAATCGATCTTTACTAAAAGAAAATGAGAGTATTTTAAATGAAAAATTAATCCTGTTTCAAGAAAATCTGAACTTAAAAAATGAGATTGCCAAGTTAAAACTAATGGTTGAAAAGTTCACTTTAAGTTCAAATAAACTTCACATGATACTTGACAATCAAAAGGTCATTTATGATAAAGTCGGTCTTGGATATAACTCTTTAAAGAAATAAAAATTTTTAAAAAATATCTTTATAAACTCATCATACAATAAATTTTCAAATATAACTTGCTTTAAATATGATAGAATAGGATACAAATTCTATTCATGTTTTTCTAACAAATCTGAAAATTTTAATATAAAGAAAATATAGGTTCCAAAAGGAACCATTATGACTAACCAAAAAGGACCCAAGAAAACTTGGGTACCTAAAGTCAAAACTTGAGTCTTGTGTATAGGTGTGTCTTACATCCCAAGGAGCAAATCGGAGATGGTATCTTGATAGCGGGTGCTCAAGGCACATGACTGGTGATGAATCCTAATTTATCATACTTGATGCTAAAAATGGAGGGATGGTTATCTTTGGAGACAATGGCAAAAGAAAGATCATCGGTATAGATAACATTGGTATCACTCCCTCCAAGTATATTAAAAATATTTTATTAGTAGATGGTTTAAAACATAATTTATTAAGCATCAGTCAATTTTGTGATAAAGGATACGAAGTCATTTTTGAATCTTCAGTTTGCATTGTAACTAGTCCTATTAATGAAGGCATTAAATTTGTTGGGTATAGACATGGTAATGTTTATATGGTAGATTTAAATAATCTTTCCAAAATAAACATGCAATGCCTAGTAGCCTTGAATGCCAAGATTAATGAGACTAGTTGGCTTTGGCATCGTAGGCTTGCACATATTAGCATGCATTCACTCTCAAAACTTATTAAAAAGGAATTAGTTATCGGTTTACCCAAATTAAATTTTGAAAAGGATAGAATTTGTGATGCATGCCAAATGGATAAACAAACACGAGTCTCATTCAAATCTAAAAATATTATTTCGACTTCTAGAACATTAGAACTATTGCACATGGATTTATTTGGACCCACTAGAACTACTAATCTAGGTGGAAGACGATATGATTTTGTGATTATTGATGATTTCTCTCATTTTACATGGGTCTTCTTCTTAGCACATAAAGATGAAACTTTTCATGTTTTCTCAAAATTTTATCGAAAAGTCACAAATGAAAAAAGTTTTTTAATTTAAAATATTCGAAGTGATCATGGAACCGACTTTAAAAATCAAGATTTTAAAAAGTTTTATGATGAAAAAGATATTGACCATAATTTTTTAGCACCTAGGATACCCCAACAAAATGGGATAGTAGAAAGAAAAAATAAAACTCTTAAAGAAATGACCCGTACCATGCTATGTGAAAGTAACCTTCCAAGATATTTTTAGGCGGAAGCAATTAACATGACATATTACATATTAAATCGGACTTTAATTAGACCAATTTTAAAAAAAATCCCTTATGAGCTTTGGAAAGAAAGAAAATCAAACATTACGTATTTTCATGTTTTTGATTGTCGATGTTTTGTTTTGAACAATGGTAAAGAAAGACTAAAAAAATTTGATGCTAAATCCGATGAAGTAATTTTTCTTGGTTACTCCTCTTCTAGCAAAGCTTTTAGAGTTTTCAACAAAAGAACTTTAATAGTAGAGGAGTCAATACATGTTGTTTTCGATGAAACTAACGATCTTCTTTCAAGAAAGAATGAAGGTATTGATGATGCAGATCCTTTTATAGAAGAGATAAAGGAGATCACTCTAAAAGACTCAACCATTCAAGATAATGAAGAACATGAAGACAAATAGGATGAGGAAGGTGAAGAACAACAAGAACAACCTCTAGGTACAAATGATCTATCCAAAGAATAGAGGTATGATCACAATCACCCCAAGGAACTAATCATTGGTGATCCTACACATGGTGTAAGAACTCGCTCTTCACTTAGAGATGCATTCAATCATTTTGCTTTTGTCTCTCATCTTGAACCTAAAATCATAGATGAAGCTGAAAAAGATTATAATTGAATAAATACAATGCAAGAAGAACTTAATCAATTTGAAAAAAATAATGTATGGACTTTAGTTTCAAGACTTAAAAATTATTCAATAATTAGCACAAAATGGGTATATAGGAATAAATTGGATGAACATGAAAATATGATAAGAAATAAAGCGAGATTAGTTGCAAAAAGTTATAATCAAGAAGAAAGAATTGATTTTGATGAGACCTTTGCACCTGTTGCTAGATTAGAAGTAATTAGACTTCTACTTGCATATGCTTGCTTTATGAATTTTAAGTTATTCCAAATAGATGTCAAAAGTGCTTTTCTAAATGGATATATTGCTGAAGAAGTTTATGTAAAACAACCTTCAGATTTTAAAAATTATACTTTTCTTAATCATGTTTTTAAATTAAATAAAGTATTATATGGTTTGAAACAAGTACCTAGGGTTTGGTATGAAAGGCTAAGCAAATTTCTGCTTAATAATGATTTTTCAAGAGAAAATGTAGACACAACTCTTTTCATTAAAAGAAATCAAAATGATATATTAGTTATACAAATATATGTTGATGACATTATTTTTGGGTCTACTAATAAACTTTTTGTCAAGATTTTGCTAAGCTCATGCAGAGGGAGTTCGAGATGAACATGATAGAAAAACTTACATTCTTCTTCGGACTCTAAATCAAACAAACAAAGGAAGGAATTTTCATCACCCAAAGCAAGTACACAAGAGAACTACTCAAAAGATTTGGAATGGAGAACTTTAAAGCAATTGGTACACCTATGAGCCCATCATGTAAGCTTGACAAGGATGAAAGAGGTAAAAATGTAGACTTAAAATTTTATAGAGGCATGATTGGTTCTCTATTATATTTAACTGCTAGTAGACCAGATATTATGTTTAGTATTTATCTTTGTGCTCTCTTTCAATCAAATCTAAAAGAATCACACTTAAATGCAGTTAAAAGAATCTTTAAATATTTAAATGGTACACAAACTCTAGGACAATGGTATTCTAAGGACTCATCAATTGACTTGATAGGATATTCAGATGCCGATTTTGCTGGATGTAGATTAGATAAAAAAAGTACTACTGAAATTTATCAATTTTTTGGAGTTAACTTAATCTCTTGGTTTAGCAAGAAGCAAAACTTGGTAGCACTGTCTACGATCGAGGCCGAATATATTGCAGCCAAAAGTTGTTGTGCTCAAATATTGTGGATTAAGCAACAACTTGAAGACTTTGGCATCAAACTCAATGAAATTCTCATAAGATGTGATAACACCAGTACCATAAATCTAACTAAAAATTTAATTCAGTATTTTAGATCAAAATATATTGAAATTAGGTATCATTTCATAAGAGAATGTGGAGAAAATTCAGTGCAGGGGTAAAATGGTAATTTTAAATTTTTTCAAAATCACTATTTTATAATAAAAATTATTAATTAATCTAATTAATTAATAAGAATTTATTCTATACTAGGATCTAAATATGATATATAGCATGCATGTATTTAAATTTGAAATTCGAATTTGAACAGTAAACACTTTACTGTAATGTGTTCAGAACACAATATCTTTGTGCGGGTAGTAAATCGCTGTAATCTGATTACTGTCGGGAGAGTCTGATCATCATGATACAGCCACACAGTGTATTTGGCCTCTACGGATCATCCACACAAAGCTCTCGATCTGATCGACTCCTCACGAGTGCTAGCTCATTGTAGAGCCCTTTCGACGGTCGATGCTGATCGAACTCCTTTGATCGATGTCTGTCGATTCTTTAGATACTCTAGATCATCAGTAGACATGCTTGAGAGGATGTTGAAGATCTCTCAGAAATTTGGTGGGCTCACGACACTCGTAGCTCACCTTTCTCACTTTCCAAACTCCAGGCTGAAACCCTAAAGAACTCATTGAAACCCTGCGCATATTTTTCTTTCTTTTCTTTCTTTTTCTCTCAGAAGGATATAGACCTTCACCTTGCACACAAGGATTCCTCACGCCTAGATTTTCTTCCAAAATTTTTCTTGCACACGCCCCACTCTTCTCCTCCTTTTAAAACAACAACCAAGGTCTTATCCACGTGAGAGGATAAAGATGAGTAATTGCACATTTGAATTCAAATCAAATTTTGAATTCAAATGGAAACTAATTTATCCCTATCCACTAAGGGCATGAGAAGAGGAGGGCATGGCTTAATTTATGCGTGAGTGATTTCATGAGAAACATTTTCTCGTGTAATAAATAGGGCGTTAAAAGAGGATAAGGTCAAGGTGCTAAGATTGGTTGCTCATTCCAATTCAAACTTTGTTTTGAATTTGAATAGCTAACCAATCATCTTTATCCACTCATTTGGCACATTAAAGTAGGGCATGAAAAGGGCTTTGCATGAGAAAAAATTCATGAGAACTTTCTTCTCGTGAATTCAAATGGGCACAGTGGAAGTGAGGTGGTACAGGGAGAATAGGTCAAGATGGTTTCATTATTTAAACCAACCTAACTGAACCAAATAAGTTAGGCCCAATTAGACTAATTTAAACCTAACTAAATTAGGCTTAATTAGGCTCAATAAAATCCTAATCAAATCAGAAATTGATTAAGCTCAACCCTGATCAAATCAGGGACCAAACCATCTCGACAATTAGGTCAACTCTTAACCTAATCGGGTCAAACCCAACTGAATCCAATTCTATTGGACTTGATCCAAAAATAATTACTTAATCAAATTGAGTTAATTAGCGATCAAATCACTAATTAAGCCTCTCATAAATATTGAGTCCAAATCCGATGGGTAATCGGATATCAGAATTCATTGATATGTAACCCTGATCAAAGAGTCCCAAACCAGTGGGACTGTTGACCCCGGTACCCAAAATGTGTGGGACTCGTGATCAGAGAATCCTATTCTTGATCACAGAGTCTCAGATATGTAGGACTCATAGTCTTCGAGTATTAGGACTCTTCATCAGCCATCAGATCAGATAGAAATCTCTAATGTGTGTGATCCCGCAGGTTCGAACCTAAGCCAGTAGCATAGGAACTAATTTCTGTACTAATCGAAGTGACCATCTAGCAATGGTACCCGACGATCGGATAGATCGAATAGTCACAATCGCAACACTCAGAACCTACGTAAATATGGTTACTGTATAATTCATCCTTTTGACCTCTGTGTTTAGGATGACTCAGGATTAAACTGTCAACCCTGATTAGATCATCCGAATCGTGCTCAACTCAAATAGTCCTGTGACTCCTCACAAAGACTACCCTGGCCAAGATTTTGCTATATTGAAATATGACTGTACATAGCTCCTAAACTGGAGTGATCAATCCCATCTTGACATACGCACCGACAAGTCAAGTACTTGACTACACCCAGTAGCCTTCCGTCACTGAATTAGAAATTCAGGTAGTCCAGTGCCTAAGTGCAGTGAGTTGCTTGCAAGTCACCGTGGCGGTCTCAGATCGGTGGGACATTTATATCCATATTCCATTGGAACAAATCTTGACAGCAGAAATAGCTCCAGAGTCGGTCACGTTCAGCGTAGATGTACCCTTATATCTCACTTGTATGCCATACCAATGTCTCCACACTCATTGGTTAAGAGAACAACCAACCTATATGGCACACAATGACCTATGCTTGATAAACGTTATCGTCCTTGGTAACAACGTATCATTTGATCGTAAACAGATTTAAGGACTAAACGACAAATCCTCCTTTGTCGAGTTTAAATAGTCTTAAGGACTTCACCACAACATAGGAGTTCATTAGAAGATGAAATATTTTATGATGAAAAATATCAAAATAATTTTTATTAATTCATAATTCATGTACATATACAAAAATGAGCACAACCGTCAACAGACTGACGATTGATTTGGGACATTATTCCCAACAAGGAACATGTCTAAAATAAAGATATAATTCTTGATTATGTTTGTACTAAAAAATAATTGGCTGACATCTTTATCAAGGCCTTAAGTGAAGATAGATTTTGTGAAATTAGGAGAGAACTAAGAATCCTTGATTCATCAGCTTAAGTATCTCTCTGATTCCAAATTCTTAATGCCAAAAATTTATTGAACCAAATCTATTGAGCTCAATTTTTATTTTTTTTAAGAGCTCAAAAGCTCAAAACTATCATTCACATGATCAATACTTGGGTAAACATCCTTCTCTCAGAGTATTAAATTTTTTTGAAATTATCCTATCATTCTTTTAAATTTTTCTGTGCCATGAGTCGATCCCCAGGGTCGACCCTAGGGTAATCTTATAATTTTGTCAAAATCCTTCGGGCGCTCTCTTCTTATTGAAATTTTTTTCTTGAGCCATCTCAGCCCTTCGTCTTCTTCCTCCTATCGAATCAAAAACTCTCCATCTCTTCTTCCTCAAACCAAAGATTTCTCTCAAATATCTCCTCCCACCGATTTTCAATCTTCAAATCACCCGTTAAGGAACCAACTGTTGGGAATAGTATCTCAAAGCTAATCGACAGTCTATTAACGGTTGTGCTCTTTTTTGTATTAGTATATGAATTATAAATTAATAAAAATTATTTTGACATTTTTTATCACAAATTATTTCATCTTCTAATGAACTCCTGTGTTGTAGTGAAGTCCTTAGGACTATTTAGACTCGACAAAAGAGGATTTGTCGTTTAGTCCTTAAACATGTTCGCGACCAAATGATACGTTGTTACCAAGGACAACAATATTTATCAAGCATAGGTCGTTGTGTGCCATATGGGTTGGTTGTCCTCTTAACCAAAGAGTATGGAGACATTGGTATGGCATACAGGTGAGATGTAAGGGTACATCTGCACTGAACGTGACCGACTCTGGAGCTTTTTCTGTTGTCAAGACTTGCTCTGATGGGATATGGGTATAACTGTCTCTCTGACCTGAGACCGCTATGGTGACTTGCAAGCAACTCACTGCACTTAGGAACTGGACTACTTGAATTTCTAATTCAGTGACGAAAAGCTGCTGGGTATAGTCAAGTACTTGATTTATCGATGCGTGTGTCAAGGTGGGATTGATCACTCCAGTTCAGGAGCTGTGTACAGTTGTGTTTCAATTTAGCAAAATCTTGATCAGGGTAGTCCTAGTGAGGAGTCACAGGACTGTTTGAGTTGAGCATGATTCGGATGATCAAATCAGGATTGACAGTTTAACCCTGAGTCATCCTATACACAGAGATCAAAAGGGATGAATTATACAGTAACCATATTCGCATAGGTTCTGAATGTTGCGATTGTGACTATTTGACCTATCCGAACATCGGATACCATTGCTAAATGGTCACTTCGATTAGTACAAAAATTAGTTTCTGTGCTACCGGCTTAGGTTCGAACCTACGGGATCACACACATTAGAGATTCCTATCTGATCTGATGGCTGGTGAAGAGTCCCACTGGACTGGGACTCTTCGACCAAGAGTCCTAATACTTGGAGACTCTGAGTCCTACATGTCTGAGACTCTGTAATCGAGAATCAAGATTCTCTGATCATGAGTTCCACACATTTTGGGTACTGGGGTCAAGAGTCCCACTGATTTGGGACTCTTCGATCAAGATTTCATATCGATAGACTTTGATGCCTGATTGCCCATCAGATTTGGACTCAGTATTTATGAGAGATTTAATTAGTAATTTGATCACTAATCAACTCAATTTGATTGAGTAATTATTTTTGGATCAAGTCTAATTAATTGGATTCAGTTAGGTTTGACCCGATTAGGTTAAGAGTTGACCCAATCGCCAAGGTAGTTTGGTCCCTGATCTGATCAAGGGTTGGGCTTAGTCAATTTTTGATTTGATTAGTATTTTATTGAGCCTAATTAAGCCTAATTATATTAAGTTTAATTTAATCTAATTGTGCCTAACCTATTTTAATAAGGTTGGTTCAATTAGGTTGATTTAATATTTGAAACTACCTTGACTTATCTCCTTGCGCCACCTCACCTCACCTGCGCCTATTTGAATTCACGAGAAACGAATTCTCATGAATTTTTCTCATGCAGAAGCCTTCCCACACCCCTCCCTTGTGCACCATTTTGAGTGGATAAAGATGGTTGGTTGGCCATTCAAATTCAAATGATGTTTGAATTTGAATGGGCAACTAATCTCATGCGCCACCTTATCCACTTATGTGCCACTTACTCTACACAAGAAAAAGTTTCTCGTGTAAATTCTTCACGTACAAAGAACCCACGCCCCTTCTCTTCTCACACCTTGAGTGGATAAGGATAGGTTGGTTGGCATTTGAATTCAAATTCGATTTGAATTCAAGTGAGCAACCACCTAGCTTTATCCTCTCACGCGATGAAAATGCTGAAAAGACACGGTCTTGCACCATTTTAAAATGAGAGAGAAGGTGGGGCGTGCATAATCTAATCCATGAGAGAAAGGGTGGCGTGAGAAAGGCTCTATGCATGAGAAAAAAAAAAAAAAGAAGAGAAAAGAAAAGAAACAGAAAGGGCGCAGGGTTTTTCTGAGAGTACCCTAGGATTTCTGCCTAGGATTCGGGAAGTGAGAAGGTGAGCTACGAGTATCGTGAGTCCACCAAACTTTAGGAAGAGCTTCATCAACCTCTCTGCTATCTCTACTGATGATCTGGAGCATCCAAGGAATCGATAGACACTGATCGAAGGAGTTCGATCAGCATCAGCTGTCGAAAGAATTCTACAACGAACTAGCATTCGTGAGGAGCCGATCAGATCGGGAGCTTCGTGTGGACGATCCATGGAGGCCAGACATACTGTGTTAAAATTATCGTTTTACCCCTGCACAGAAATTCACTTCAAATGGTATCAGAGCGGGTTCTAAAATATGATATACATTTGTATGCGTAGATTAAGTAGTAATCTAAAAGTTTAAATTTGAAATTTAAATTTGAATTTTGAAATTCAAAATTTGAAATTTGAATTTTAAAATTTAAAATTCAAAATTTAAAATTCAAAAATTTAAAATTCAAAATTTAAAATTTAAAATTTAAAATTTATTTGAAATTTCAAATTTGAAATTCAAATTTAAAATTTGAAATTCAAAAATTTGAAATTTTAAATTTATTTGAAATTTAAAATTTGAAATTTAAAATTTGAAATTTGAAATTTAAAATTTAAATTTTGAAATTGGTATATTTAGATATACTTGATCCAAGTAGCAAGTAGTCTAATTGGGTTGGTTGCCATGGTCGTCCGATTATAGGAGAAAAGTAGGATTTAAAGATCCTCTCCTCCCATTCGATGGGGTTCTCCTATGGTGGTAGGGGTGCCGAGCGATTATATCCCATGCAGACGAAGCAGCGAAAGGATTTAATTATAAATATTCAATTATAAAATTTATCATGAATGTGTTAGATTAAATCTAAAGGAATATTTATGATTTATTTTGATTGAGTTATTTTCTATTATGAAATTAGCAATAGGACTGCTGTTTATGAAATATGCTGATCAGTTTATGAAATGAGTCAACATATTTGATGAACAAAAAATAAAATCTTTCAAATTTGAAAATTATTTTTAAAATGCCAAACCCTGACCCATCAGTCCAAATATTTAATTAAAAGAATTAAGTGTTGTCTAGTTGGTTTAGAATTGTGAATTAAGACCTAAGACAATTGCATAAACTTGTGGGTCAATGGGTTAGATGGATTAGGTCCATAATTGGGTTAGACCTGAGGTTAGTTTAAGGAAATGGACTAAATTAGAGTAATTGATCAAATCTAATCAAAAGTTGAATTAGATTAGGTCAAGGACACTCTAGACTCAACTCCAATAGTTGTAGTTGAATGGATCCATGTCTTTAACTAGATCAAGATGGACTTAATTCATGGCTACATGGTAGAACCCTATTTACTAAGTTGATCAAATTAAAACTAATGAACCGATTGGTGTCTAAGGTAAGTTCGCAGTCTGATCAGTGGTTTTGACTGGGAGCTACTCGCATTGATTCGATCTCTGACGAGTTAATGGCATATCCCTTCCACTGATCTCACTTACCTGACCAACCTGGTGAGTTAGGTTTTGATTAGATCACTTGGTGATTAGGGCTCACCCATGTCATTAGGTAAATCAATGTGACTAATTTAGGTGCTCCTAATATCGGCTTTAATTAAATCTTTTTTAATCTGACTTAGTAAAGTCAGTGGGAGGATTAAAATTGGCTGGTTAATTTCTTCTCTTCTATTCTTTAATAAAATATTCAAAAATTATTAGGTCCTTAAAAATGATTAAGTTATAGTGATAACTAAGTCATAGCCTCCCATTAAGTGAGTGATAATGAGTCCATTATTTTAATAATCACTGGAGGCCCAAAAGCCTGGTGTTGGGAATAGTGTCCCAAAGTCAATCGTCAGCCTGTTGACGGTTGTGCTCTTTCTTGTATTAGTATATGAATTATAAATTAATAAAAATTATTTTGATATTTTTCATCATAAATTGTTTCATCTTCTAATGAACTCCTGTGTTGTGGTGAAGTCCTTAGGACTATTTAGACTCGACAAAGGAGGATTTGTCATTTAGTCCTTAAACCTGTTCACGACCAAATGATACGTTGTTACCGAGGACAACAATGTTTATCAAGCATAGGTCATTGTGTGCCATATGGGTTGGTTGTTCTCTTAACCGGAGTGTGGAAACACTGGTATGGCATATAGATGAGATGTAAGGGTACATCTGTACTGAACGTGACCGACTCTGGAGTTTTTTCTACTGTCAAGATTTGCTCCGATGGGATATGGATATAACTGTCCCTCCGATCTGAGACCGCCATGGTGACTTGCAAGCAACTCACTGCACTTAGGCACTGGACTACCTGAATTTCTAATTCAGTGACAGAAGGCTGCTGGGTGTAGTCAAGTACTTGACTTATCGGTGCGTGTGTCAAGATTGGATTGACCACTCCAGTTCAGGAGCTGTGTATAGTCGTGTTTCAATTTAGCAAAACCTTGGCCAGTGTAGTCCTAGTGAGGAGTCACAGGACTGTTTGAGTTGAGCACGATTCGGATGATCTGATCAGGATTGACAGTTTAACCCCGAGTCATCCTATACACAAGGGTCAAAAGGGATGAATTATACAGTAACCATATTGCGTAGGTTCTGAATGTTGCGATTGTGACTATTTGACCTATCCGAATGTCGGGTACCATTGCTAGATGGTCACATTGCTTAGTACAGAAATTGGTTCCTGTGCTATCGGCTTAGGTTCAAACCTGTGGGGTCACACACATTAGAGGTTCCTATCTGATCTGATGGCTGGTGAAGAGTCTCACTGGATTGGAAACTTTTCGACCAAGAGTCCTAATACTTGGGGACTCTGAGTTCTACGTATCTGAGACTCTGTGATCGAGAATCAGGATTCTCTGATCACGAGTTCCACACATTTTGGGTATCGAGGTTAAGAGTCCCACTGGTTTGGGACTCTTCGATCAAGATTTCATATCGATGGACATTGATGCCCGATTGTCCATCGGATTTAGACTCAGTATTTATGAGAGATTTAATTAGTGATTTGATCACTAATTAACTCAATTTGATTGAATAATTATTTTTGGATCAAATCCAATTGAATTGGATTCAGTTGGATTTGACCCGATTAGGTTAAGAGTTGACCTAATCGCCAAGGTGGTTTGGTCCCTGATCTGATCAAGGGTTGGGCTTAGTCAATTCTTGATTTGATTAAGATTTTATTGAGCCTAATTAAGCTTAATTATGTTCGGTTTAATTTAGTCTAATTGTGCCTAACCTATTTTAATAAAGTTGGTTCAATTAGGTTGATTTAATATTTGAAACCACCTTGACTTATCTCCCTGCGCCACCTCACCTCACCTGCGCCTATTTGAATTCACGAGAAACGAGTTCTCATGAATTTTCTCCCATGCAGAAGGCTTCGCACGCCCCTCCCTTGTGCGCCATTTTGAGTGGATAAAGATGGTTGGTTGGCCATTCAAATTTAAATGATGTTTGAATTTGAATGGGCAACTAATCTCATACACCACCATATCCACTTGTGCACCACTTACTCTACACGAGAAAAAGTTTCTCGTGTAAATTCTCCATGCACAAAAAACCCACGCCCCTTCTCTTCTCATGCCTTGAGTGGATAAGGATAGGTTGGTTGGCATTTGAATTCAAATTCGATTTGAATTTAAGTGAGCAACCACCTAGCTTTATCCTCTCACGCGGTGAAAATGCTGAAAAGATATGGTCTTGCATCATTTTAAAATGAGAGAGAAGGTGGGGCATGCATAATCTGATTCATGATAGAAAGGGTGGCATGAGAAAGGCTCTGTGCATGAGAAAAGAAAAGAAAAGAAGAGAAAAGAAAAGAAACAGAAAGGGCGCAGGGTTTTTCTGAGAGTACCCTGGGGTTTCTGCCTAGGGTTCGAGAAGTGAGAAGGTGAGCTACGAGTGTCGTGAGTCCACCAAACTTCAAAGAGAGCTTCACCAACATCTCTACTATCTTTGCTGATGATCTAGATTTTCGAGAAATCGACAGACACCGATCGAAGGAGTTCGATTAGCATTAGCCGTCGAAAGGGTTCTGCAATGAACTAGCATTCGTGAGGAGCCGATCAGATCGAGAACTTCGTGTGGATGATCTGCGAAGGCTAGACATCCTGTGTGGCTGTATTGCAATGATTAGACCTTTCTGATGATGATCAGATTACAGCGATCGACTACCTGCATGAAGGTAATGTGTTCTGAACACATAACAGTAAAACGTTTACTGTAGAATTCAAAATTTTAAATTTAAATGCATGCTATGTATATCATATTTAGATTCTTGTGTAAGGTTAATTCATGTTGATTAATTAGATTAATTAATAATTTTTACTATAAAATTATAATTTTAAAAAAAATTTAAAATTATCATTTTACCACTGTACAGAAATTCACTTCAATGAACTAACTTCCTCTCCTCTCCCTTCCTCATTTGGGGCGGTTTGAGCTTGCCCTAGACTCTACCCGTCTTCTCCAAATCGGCACATCACCTCTCCAAAATCTTTGCCTTTTTCCTTCCAAAATTCTTTCCTCTCTGCCTCACATTAAGTCTCCTAAGCTCCTTTCAAGTCTATCTTGACCTAATGGCTCACAAAATGAAGCTACTGCAAAGAAAAAAATTCGTTCGCGGGTTGGAAGAGAGTGTGCGCAGAAAGAGATTAGCAGACGAGCCCTCTCCTGCTCCAATCTCTGCTCCAGGTCCTGCTTCAGCTTTCACTCAGTCCCCAATTAGCCCAAGCAAGGTACCTCTCTCTGATCGAAAAGTAGAATCCGGAAAAAAATATTGATTTCAAATTTTTTGCAAAAGAAAGGTTCACTATTGGATCGAAGATTAAGAATCAAGGATGAAAATTTTACTGCTCTTTGAAGAAAAATACTTATGTCGATCTAGTTAGGAAATTTTACTTAAATTTGAGCTATAGCAATAGAACAGTGAAATCTACAGTAAAAGGTGTTAATGTTATTCTTGATCCAGTCCACTTGGGACAGATACTGCATTTGCCTTGTGAAGGCTATACCAATATGGAGCTCCCTATTAAAGAAGAAGGAATTAATGTTATCTGAGGGAGAACCTATAATGGAAGTCTAAATAAATTGGAAGTAAAAATTCTTTCTATTGAGATGAGGGTGTTCATTGCTTGGTAACCAAACTGTTTGTCCCTAGGAGTGGTAGACACGACCTTCTATCTGGTAGGGATATTTGCATTATATACCATGTGATCACCCAAACCCTCCTGAACCTTCCAGCATTGATGTTTGAGGCCATGAGGGAAATCCTGAATAGGTCCAAGGCTCACTTGCCTTTTGGTATGGCACTCACCTTAATTTTTAGAAGATTCAAAATCAGTTTTGAGGGAGAGACAGTTGCTAGACTATTCCATTCCGACACCATCAACCACCACACACTGCATCATATGGATTTCTCTAAGACTGATGGGGTTGGACAAAGGGTGTTGAGGAGAGAGTGGAGGATAGAGCAGAGGAGGAGGGACCATCTTCACCTCTTCGTGATCACAGAGCATCCCCAGATATTCAGTTCATATCTGATCATGAGGCTGGTCCTTCAGAGTCTGTGAGGAGGCATGCTTCAGTTCCACAGTCAGAGAGCAGGGCACATCCTTCAGAGTTTAAGCTAGCAGATGATCAGATTGAGATGATGTCCTAACATGTTGCCTCCATTCTATCTCAGCAGTTTGCCACTTCAGTCTTTGCACAGAGATCGACATCCTAGGGTGACTCAATCAGACTCTGATCCCTCACATTTCTATTATTTTTAGATGCTTACTGATCAGTCGGTACGCATTGAGCAGCTTGAGGAATATATTTTGAGATTGACAGGCAGAGTATTAGACTTGCAGGGGCAAGTATTAGCTTTAGCCCATCCCCAACCTCATGAGGATATCACAGAGGTCTCAGACCTATCTGCAGAGGCGGCTAGACTTTGAGGAGTTTTAGAGAGTGGCTTTGACTTCTTGAGGAGAGAGATCAGGGGCTCCAGTGAGAATGCTTCTACTCAGTTTAGTGCCCTGATGCAGTCTGTATCGAGAGCCTTGGATCTTTTGGACACCATCAGACTTTCTCTTATAGCACAGTCCATAGCTTCTCAGGCTCCAAGATCCTCTCACCCCTCTACTCATGCTGGTACCTCTACCCATGACCGAGGCAGATGCGGTCGAGGTTGTGCCCGTGGACTTGATCCTACATCTCCTCACCCTATCTCTGATTCTTCAAATTCTGATCCCTCTAGCCATGACATCTATTAGATCTAGATTAGTTTGTCTCCTATATCTAGGATCTATCTTATGGGCCTTGTATTTGTTGGCTAATTAACTCTTGGATAATTTCTATCCATGACTTTTGTATTTTGAGTTGACTCATGTGTATTGGGACACCTTTTGTATTCAGTCATTTTGAATATATATATATGTGTGCTTTGACTTTCAATGAATGTCTATGAATGTGATCAAATTGAATTATTTTAATTATGAGATATGAAAAATAACTCATATTAGTGCTGAGAAATACTATGAATTGCAATATCTTCTAGATGAGCAAATTGATATATCCTTTATGTTTGCTATATTGAGGGGGAGTAAAGAAATAAGCAATCAAAAAAGGATGCTAAAGAAGTAAAATATGGTGTCAAAAAGGGGGAGTAAAGAAGATATGTCCTTTTTGTCATCTTTCTTTTCTTTTTTCTATCCTTAAAATCTCTTAAGATCTTAATTGAAGCTATCAAAAAGATGGAGTAAAGAAAATTTGTCCTTTCAAGATCCCTTAAAAGGAGGAGTAGAGAATCTTAATTGATGCTGTCAAAAATGGAGAGTAGAGAATCAGAATCAAATTTGAGCAATAAGCAATAAAGAAATATGCAATAAGTAATAAAAAAATTAGTAATAAGCAAAATTGATAAAGAAATTAGTAATAAGCAAAATTGTTAAGCAAATGTGTCAAAGAACCAAAATCGTCAGCTTTTTTTTTTATCAAATTTTTCAAACAAATGAACTTATAAGCAAATTTTAAATTGATCTTCAAACTGCTTATGATGTATTTCATTCAAATACTTGGCTATGATATTGAAGTGATGCATCTTCATAAATTTGAAATTCATGTTCAATCTTTATATATGCTTTTGCTCAAGTATTTTGTCATCATAAAAAAGGGGAAGATTGTTACTCCTTGAATTGATTTTGATGATTACAAAGCATTTGAGGGGGTTACTAATAATTTTGGCTTGAAAAAAAATTTATTGTATTTCAGAGATAAAATCATAATTTTATCAAGTTCTGATTCGGAAGCCTCAAGAGCAAGAGCAGAAGATTTGTAATCTATTGGAGGCAATTTTAATATTTTTGGATGTGTATTTTGAAAGAAAATCATGTTTATAAATTTGAGTCGACCCCATGAGTCGACTCATGTCAAAAGGACTAAACGGCACGTTATTTTTTTTGGCTGGCATACTCTGTGAGTCGACCCCTGTGCATGAGTCGACCCTATGAGTCAATCTTTGTTGCTGTGCAAGCCAAAGATACAGAACTATTAATTTCTGTTCTGCACCATATGAGCTGACCCCATGAGTCGACCTCTGTGCATGAGTCGACCCATGAGTCGACCCCTGTGCATGAGTCGACCCTATGAGTCGACCTCTGTGACGGAAAAACTCCGTAATGGCTAGTTTTTAGCTCATTTTGGCTGTATTTAATATCCATTTAATATGCTTAATGGCTCTATTTCAGCCCAGATTACTCTCCACCATCATTTGAAGTTATAAAAGGCACTTAAAGGAGAGAATCAACAAGATTTTGGGAAAAAAGTTCTTCAAGCATTCATTTCAACCCTAAGCAAGAGCTCTTTTTTGAAGTTAAAGAAGCTTTTATTTCAAGTTCACCAACCCCTTAAGAGTTCATTCAAGTCTTCAACCACCTTGAGAAAAATCAGAAAAGCTTGCTTCTCTTTGTGTAAAATGTATTTAAAGTTTTATTCACTCATTAAAGGAGCTACATCTGTATTTCTTGTGATTAACTGTTATACTCTATTTTGAGTTGATTTTTTATTTTGGAAGGGTTTCAAAACATGGAAAGGTTGATCCGAACCTTGAATCGGATTGTATTGGGTTGGCTTGTATCCGAAAAATAAGTGTTCTAGCTTGAAATAGCTAGAGTCAGAGGTTCCGACGTTGTATTCGGATTGAAGACAGTTTAGTGGATTTGAATTTCTAAGTAGGAGCTTGGGAAGTGGACGTAGGTGCAAGGTTGGCACCAACCACTATAAATCTTCTTATTTTGTTGTGCTTACTTGCTCTCCTTTTAAATTTTTTTATCTTCTTGTATTCTTGCATCCAGCTTCTACACCTTGCATAAATTTCACTCTCCACATTTATCCTACTTATTGTTATAAAATCCTCATAGTTGTAAATTAACTTTAAATTTTTAGAAACCCAATTCACCCCTCCTCTTGGGTTGCATAGTTGGCAACAACATCTCACTAAACATGACCAACTACTGAGCACTCTGCTATCAAGAGTAGCTCAGAAGGATATGGATATAAGTGTTCCTCCGACCTAAGATCACCACAGTGACTTACAAATAACTCATTGTACTTTGGTGCCGGGCTATCTTAATTTTTAATTTAGTATGAAAGATTTTTGGGCACAGTTAAATACTTTAGAAGTCGGTGTGTGAAACAAGATAGAATTGATCCCTCCGAATAAGTAGGAGTTAATGCGCCAGTGTGTTTCAATTCAATAAAATCTCGATCAGAGTTATCCATGTGATGAATTTAAAAAGCTGAAATATAATGTGGATGACCTTTTCAGGGTTGACAGTTAAATTCTAAGTCACCTTGAGCATTTGGATCAAAAAGATGAATTATGCAGTAACTATATGCTAATAGGTTCTTGAATATTGCTTTGTAATCTTTTGACCTATCCGGATGTCAGGTATCATTGCTAGATGGTCACTTTAATTAGTATAGAAAGATTATTCCTATGCTACCAACTTAGATTCAAACCTATGGGGTCACACTCAAAAGAAGTCTCTGACTGATCATGTGGCTGATCGACGATTGAGAATCATTCTAGGATATAATCATCAATTCGATTGATGATTAATCTTATACAAAAGTTGTAATAAATTAATTTACTAATTATTGATGAATTATAGGAGGATTGATTAGTGATTAGATTACTAATTAGCTCAATTTAATTGAGCATTGAGATTTGAATCAAATTTAATTGAATCTCATCATTACGCCTTTCTTTTCTCTACGCAAAAAGTGTTCTTATATGAATTTTTTCTCACACTCAAAAGTGAATGTCGCCCATTTTTTTGTTAGATATATATCCTAGAAGTCAATCTGACTAACATATTGTAATATTTCTGGGACACAATTTTATACTTAATGCATTGAATTAATCAATAAATAGGCAAGTTTTTTTTTCATTTAAGATTGATATATCCTTGAATCATCCATAGAATTAATACTTCGATACATATTCTCAAGATATTGAGAATTAGAGGTATGTATAATTAATTTCTAAATATTTTCGATCAAAGTATCATATGAGGATGGTGATCGATCCAGATAGATCGATGCACAGAATGCTTCTTTCAAGATAGATGAATTTTTGATCTATAATGTAGAGATACTGAGCGATGACTGCGGATAGTTGTTAGAGAATAACTAGTACTGAGCGTGATCATACGAGAGATCACTTAAATTTTTAATCGATTGTTAGTGATTGTCTTGATGCTATAGTTGTATGAGTGATCTTTTGATCTGTGATGGTACGACTGCTCGCAGTGAGACTGCTGAAGTTTGACTGATATATAAACATAGCCTTATGAGATCTTACAGTGGATGTTAGCGATAATTGGTCCACTACTGTAGGAGTAGGGTACGATCTAGATGGAATCTATCAATCTTGATGGAGAAGAGTAGTCTTATGGGATTTGAGAGGGTAAGTCTGAGAGTTTGTGGCCACAGCAGTGTGATTGATGAAAAAATTTTTTTGTGAGAATTACAATTAGACTTAAGCTGATCGAATCTATCATATGACTGATGATGAGGTTTGCTGATTTATCCATGATCTGTCATCTAGTAGGGACTCATGATAGAGGGACTAAATCATATATTAACTACATCTTGAGGTTCTTTTTTAGTTCTACTGATTATCACTACATACTGCTAGGTGTCACTGATGGATTGTGAGAGCTCACTAGGATTACTCAGGATCGACAATCCTTGATAAGTTAAAGTAAAATTATTCTAATCCATTAAAAAGAGTTTCAATGATATTTTGATAGAGATCATTGTATATCTTACTATCAAATAAAATAGAAGCTATGGGGTCACATAATAAAGAGATTAGATCAGAAATAAGCAATTGGGCTTATAAAGTCTCAATTGAGTTTAGAGAAATCCTATTGGGTTCAGGATAACCTTACTAGCATATGATTGGATCTATTTTTTTTTTTTTGCACCTGAATTACTTATTTGATAAGATTAATTTAAGTTTAATTACTTGCTTATAATCTTAATAAATTAAATTCATTGGGCTCTAATTATTGGATGCCTAAGATTTTGGATCATACCCTTAATCAATTTTTTTGATTATTTGGATGGGGCGCTACCTGATTTGATCAACTTGAGCGTGCCCACTTAAAAGAGGGTATGTGAGATCAGATTGGGGCATCCCATAAGTGCCATATGGTATATGCAAAAGTGGGTGCAAAAGCTTCAATAGTTGGTGCCTAATGGATCTCTTAAAAGGGATCAAATAACTAAGAGAATAAGGATTCTTAATGCAAGTAGAATTTATATTAAGGGGCTATTTGATTTTGAATAGGATTCAAACCTTTTGTCTATTTAAAGGGACCTTCTCTAAGGCTCCTTAGATCTAATTTTCAACAATCCATGCCTCCCATAAGTGCTCCCCACGCCCCCTATCTCTTCTCCCTCTCTTCTCCCGTAAGGTTCCAACGCCCAAAGATGTTGGGCATCCAATATCTCCACACCCAAGAGGAGCTTGGACGACTCCTTTCTTACTGATTTTCAAGCCTTGATTGCTTCATAATCAAAAAAAAAAAGAACAAGAGAAAAAGAGAAGAAAAAATCAAGGAAAAGATCAAAGAGTTGATTGTGATTCAGGCTTCATTTAGATTCACAAGAAGATTGTTCTTAGAGAAGAAAGATCAACATCAAAGAAAGCTATTCCAAGCTGATCCTGAGTGGATACCCATAGAGGCTAGGCACTTACACAACTAAGAGAGAACCTATTCTCTTCTAGATCCAGATTTGAAGAAAAAAATTATGAAACAGGTATGTGATTCGATCACATATTCAATTTCAACATAAAATTCAGTATGTGTTCAATTTTAGCATATGAAGTAGATCCTCGTATTCTATATTTTATGCATGCATAATTAAAATTAAAAAATATTTTAATCTTCTATTCCACTATGTTGTTTAGAAAAAAAATTTTGAAACATACATGCATCCCCAACATAAATTTCAACAGTGGTATCAGAGTTAGATTTTTATATGCATAAAATTGACATACATATTTTGAAAAGAGTTTCAAAATTTAATTTTTCTTGATACATGAGATATAGAGATGATTGTTTTAATTTGAATTTTTTTTTAGATTAAATTTTCAATTCATATATTTGATATGAAAAGAATGCATAGATCTGAAATTTATTCTAGATGATTTCTAATTCATATATATGTGATATATAAATGCATGTATAAATATAAAAATTATTTTGACCTAATTTATAATTCATATATGAGATGTATAATTATATATTAAGATCTAAAAATTATTTTCAATATGATGTATGATTTGTATATGAGATATGTGATATCATGTTATGATCTGAATTTTGTTTAGATCTGAATTTTGCATACATACATGTGATATATATTTGTATATTAAATTTAAAAATTATGTTCATAATTTAAAACTTATCTTTCATGTAAAAAATTTAGATTTAAAATTTAATTTTAAAATCTAAAATTTATGTTTGTACATGAGGTTTTGGTTGTGGAAAAATTAAAAATTAGATCATGTAATTAGATTGCATTTAGGATTTTTGATTTGAACATAATGGATCTAATTCGATTAAGTAATTAATCAATTTAAATTAATTATTGATTAAGATTAGGTCAATTAAGTTATAAGATCATATAATTATTGTTGATCAAATCGATTAAATCCCATATGTAGAATCATTTAACCTAAAGACCTAATTCGGCTTGATGGCTTGAGCCTGATTTGTTTAAGCTAATCTATTTGGACCAATTGACCTATTGACGTCTAAGACAAGTAATTAAGAAGTAATTATTTAATTAGTTCCGTTCGCTGATCTGATTAATTTATTGGTGTCTAGAAAAAGCAATAGAGGATCCCCACCAATCTCTACTTGATCAATTTGAAAGATTGAGTCTTGAATAAGGTTGCTTAGTAGTTTGATTTAGCCCATGCCAATTAGATTGATCATATGATGACTGATTAGATGAGACCTAAACATAATTTTTTTCATAAATATTAAGTCCATAGGTTTTCTACTATTTAGATATGCGGGCGTGCTATTGGTGTTGATTGTTCTTAGCTGGTCACAACAGTTCAGTTACACGGAGAACAAGCAACCACTCTATTAGTAAAAAGTTACTTCAGGGTAAGGATAGAGTTGGGCCTAATAACTTTTAGGTGAGGATCCCAATGACGGCCTTGCACCTATTTGTAAATGGTGGGTCAAGCTTAACTAAGGAGTGTGATCAATAATTATTAGATGAGCCCATATGACTTAGAGATTAAGTCTCTGTAACATACTTAGAGAAGCATCTGGATAAAGAGTTATCAATGTATCGATGTGTGTGTTATCAATAACTATTAGGTGAGGTAATAGCATCGATGGGACCGCAGCATCCGCTAAGAATCCAATTATCATGTTAGGATTTTTATTTCCATCCAGAGAGTAGAGGGAGCCAAAAAATTAGTGAAAGTTATTATTTGCTTCTTAAAGTCTCTCGAGCAAATATAAATTTAAAGTACAAAAGTCTAACTTGAATCTCTACTCTCACAGTTAAACAATGTCAGTTTCAAACCCTCTAGTCCACATCCTTGAATCCAATCATTTGACTGAAACAAACTATAAAGACTGGCTAAAAAATCTCAGGATTATCCTAACTTCTGAAAAACTAAGTCATATATTCAACAAGAAATCCCTAGTGTTATCAAACCGTTCTACTGTTGAGTAAAGAATAGCTTATGAAAAGTAGACAGATGAAGATAGTCGGATCAAGTGCTATATGCTGGCATCCATGTCAAATGAGTTGCAAAGCCAGCATAAGTATATGCCCATTGTCAGGGCTATGATCGCTCATCTACAAGAGTTGTATGGTGAGCAGAGCCGTACAATATGCTTCAAAGTATCCAAGAGACTCTTCAATTTGAAGATGTGTGAAGGGCAATCTGTGCATGAGCATTGTACAACAGTGATCAAGGACATCGAGAAGCTTGGGAAGCTCGGGCTTGATATGCAAAAGGAATTGCAGATAGATTTGATCTTTCAATCTCTTATGAGTTCATATAGTCAATTTATTATAAATTTTCATATGAATAAATTTGATTATACTATATCCAAACTGGTCAACTTGTTGGTCACTACTGAGGAAATCTTGAAGAGTTCAAGGGCACTGTTCTCGCTGTGGAGCAGACTTCTTCCAAGAAAAAGTCTGGTTAGAAGAAGAATACTAAATCTGTAAAGAAATAGAAGAAAAAGAGCAAGCTAAAGAAGGACGTTCCAAAAAAGGCTGAAGCAAAGAAAAAATATTTTCACTGTGATATGAAAGGCTACTGGGGGAGGAACTATTCACTCTACTTGAAGAGCCTAAAGATCAAAAAGGATGATAAACTTTCAGAAGGTATGCTCATAATTGAATCTAACCTTATAGTTTCTTTTACTTCTAGTTGAATATTGGACTCTGATTCGAGTGCTCATATATGTACTTCAATGTAGGATCTAATAAAAAGTAGGAGGTTGAGAAAAGATGATATGATCCTTTGGATCGACAATAGGGCAAAAATTACTGCAGAAGTCGTTCCCACTTATCTTCTTTGATTACTATTAGGATTTAAATTAGATTTGAAAAACTATTACTTTATTTCTATAGCTAGTCAGAATTTGATTTTCGTATCTATACTAGCACAGGATAGTTTTGATTTTAATTTTAATAAAAATTTTTATTTTATTTAATAAAAATAGTTGCACATGATCTTTTAATTGACAGTCTTTATTACTTGCATGTTGATACAAATATAAATTTAAATGAACAAATAGTCAGTGCCGTAAGTCAAAAGAGATCCATAGATAAAATTAATTAAAAATACTTGTGGCATCATAGATTAGGCCATATTGGAGAGAACAGGATAAACAAACTGGAAAGAAATAGGATCCTTGGCTCTTTTGATTCAGAGTTATATCCAGCTTATGAATCTTGTCTTCGAAAAAAAATGGTCAAGTTAACCTTTATGGGATACGGAGGAAAGGGCTACTGAGTTACTTATCCTAATACACACCGATATGTGTGGACCATTTGATATGTAAATTAGAATAGTTATAGTTACTTCATCATCTTTATCAATAATCTGTTACAGTACGAATTTATATATCTGATGAAACACAAACCTGAAGCTTTCAAAAAGTTTAAAAAATTCAAAAATAAAATAAAAAAATAAATAAGCAAACCCATTAAAGTTCTTCGATTTGATCGAGGAGGTGAATTTCTTAATCAAAAATTTTTGAAATATCTTAAGGACAACAGTATAGTTTCTCAATGGACTCTTTTTGAAACACCTCAGCTCAACAGGGTATCCAAAAAGAGGAATAGGACCCCATTAGATATTGTCAGATTCATGATGAGCTTTACAAATTTATTCTTATATCTTTGGAGACATGCCTTATTAACTGTAATTCATTTATTGAAAAGGGTTCCATCAAAATTTATTCATACCACACCATATGAGATATGGCATGGTAAGAAGCTGAGTCTAGATTATCTTAAGACTTGAGGATGTCCGACCTATGTCAAGAGACAGATGACTGATAAATTAGAAGATAGATCTATAATAGTCTATTTTATAAGGTATCTAAAAGAATCAATGGGATACTACTTCTACTTTTCATAAGATTATAATGTGATTGTGAGTCGAAATATTATATTTTTAAAAAAATAGTTTATCCAAGATGGTGGTAATGGAAGGTTAGTTGAGCTTGAAGAGAAGATCTTTGAAGAGCAAAGAGCTATAGATCCTCAGTAGCCTATTATTCATGAGTCAGTAGTTGATGTTCCTCCACCACCTCGTAGATCTAGCAAAATATCCTGACCTCTTGAAAGATACATGGATATACTTACGGAGGAAGTAAAAAAATATTCCTTATAGGAGATAAGGATTATGGTGATGATCCTAATACTTTCGACAAGGTGATATCTGATATCGATTTCAAAAAATGATTAGATATAATGAAGTCAGAGATTGACTCGATGCACTCAAAAAAATATAAATCTTAATGGATTTCCAAGCATATAGTATCTATTGGGTGTAAATAGATCTGCAAAAAAAAAATAAATGTCGATGGTAAAGTAGAGACCTATAAAGCTAGACCCGTGACAAAATGATATAGTCAGCGCGACGGCATTGACTATCAGAAAATTTTCTTACCCACAGTCATGCTGAAATCTATCCGCACTCTACTTGCTATTGTAACTTATTATGATTATAAAATCTGACAGATGGATGTGAAAACTACTTTCCTGAATGGATATCTTGAGGAAGATATCTATATGAAGCAGTCTTTGGATTTTACATCTGGTAATAGTGATCACAGAGTCTGCAAGCTGTAAAGATCTATATATGGATTAAAGTAAGCTTCTCGGAGTTGGAATCTTCATTTTGATGATGCGATCAAATCATTTGATTTTGTCAAGAACGTAGAGGAATCTTGTGTATACAAGAGGGTCAGTGGGAGCGTAATAATATTCTTCGTATTGTACATGGATGATATTCTCCTCGTTGAAAATGATATCCTCATGCTGACCGCGATCAAAAGATGGTTGTTCAAAAAATTCTCCATGAAAAATCTAGAAAAAGCATCCTTATTCTTGGAATAAAGGTCTATAGGGATAGATCTAAGAGGATGCTAGGTCTGTCATAAAATCTGTACATAAAGAAAGTACTGAAGAGGTTTAGCATAAAAAACTCTAAAAGAAGACTCTTACCTCTTAGGTATGGTATTAATTTTTCTAAGACGATGTGTCCGACCACATCTGAAAAAATTTATTGCATAAGTAGGATTCTTTATGCCTCGACCATAGGGAGCCTTATATATACCATACTATATACTCGACCTGATATTATTCTTGCTGTGAGTGTCATGAGCAGGTATCAGTCGAATCCAGATAAGGAGCACTGGATAGCTGTGAAGAATATCCTTAAGTACTTGAGAAGAACTAAGGATTTATTCTTTATCTTTGGAGGAGGTTCTGAGTTACGAGTCAAGAGGTATACTGATTCAGACTTCATGTCTGATCCTGATGATAGAAAGTCTATATCAGGATATGTGTTCGCATGTAATTGTGGCAGAGTCAGCTGGAAGAATTCCAAGCAATCCATCATAGTGAATTCGACCATAGAAGCTGAATATATCACTACTTCGGATGCTGCAAAGAAAGGCTTCTAGTTTAAGAAGTTCGTCGTGGAGCATGGGGTTATGACATCGGATGCCATACCATTTTATTGTGACAACAAGAGAGCCATAGTACTTGCTAAGGAGTCGAGGTCTCATCAAAAATCAAAGCACATTGAGTGGCGGTTTCATATTATATGTGACTATCTAAAAAAGAAGTATATCGAGGTGCGAAGAGTACACTCCGTGGACAACATGGTAGATATGCTGATAAAGCAATTGAGCCAGCCAAAGATAGAAGTCCATCTTAAGAAGATGGGACTTAAATTAATGGCCAATTGACTTTAATCCAAGTAAGAGATTATTAGATGTATGTCCTAGAAATCAATCTAGCTGACATATTGTAATACTTCTGGGGTACAATTTTGTACTTAATATATTGATTTGATCAATAAATGGATAAATTTTATTTTTCATTCAAGATTGATGTATCCTTGAATCGTCTATAAAATTAATACTTTGATATATATTCTCAATGTATTGAGAATTAGAGGCATGTATAATTAATTCTTAAATACTCTCGGTCATAGTATCATCATAAGGACGGTGATTGATCCGGATAGACCGACTTACAGATCGCTTTCTTCGGGATAGATAAGTCTCTGATCTACAGTATAGAGACACTGAGCGATAAGTGTGGATAGTTGTTAGAGAATAACTAGTACTGAGCGCGACTATATGAGAGATTACTTAGATTTCTAATCGATCGTCAGTGATTATCTCGATGTTGTAGTTGTGTGAGTGATCCTTTGACCTGCGATGGTATGACTGTACATAGTGAGGCTGTTGGAGTTTGACTGACACATAAACATGACCTCATTGAGATCTTGTAGTGAATATTAGCAATGATTGATCTACTGGAGGAATAGGGTGCGCATCTAGATGAAATCTATTGATCTTAATAGAAAGGAGTAGTCCTATGAGATTTAAAAGGCTAAGTCTGAGAGTATGTGGCCACAATAGTGTGATTAATGAAAAAAAATTTCTATGAAGATCACAATTGGACTTAAGCTGATCAAATCTATCATATGACTAATGATATGGTTTGACGATTTATCCATGACCTGCCATTTAGTTGGGACTCATGATAGAGGGACTGAATCACATATTAACTATACCTTGAGGTTCTTTTTTGGTTCTACTAGGTTATCACTACATACTGCTAGGTGTTACTGATGGATTATGAGAGCTCACTAGGGTTGCTCAAGATCGACAATCCTTAATGAGTTAGAGTGTAATTGTTCCAATCCATTGAAAAGAGTTTCAATGATACTTTAATAGAGATCATTGTATATCTCACTATCAGATAGAATTGAATCTATAGGATTACACAACAAAGAAATTAGATCTAGAATAAGTAATTAGGCTTATGAAGTCTCAATTGGATTTAGAGAAATCCTATTGGGTTCAGGATAACTTTGCTAGCACATGATTGGATCTAATTTTTTTTTGTACTTGAATTATTTATTTAATAAGATTAATTTAAATTTAATTATTTGCTTATAACCTTAATGAATTAGATTTATTGGGCTCCAATTGTTGGATGCCTAGGATTTTGGATCATATGGATTAAGGGATCAAACCCTTAATTAATTTTCTTGATTATTTGGATGGGGCACCACTTGATTTGATCAAGTTGGGCATGCTCACTTAAAAGAGGGCATGTGGGATCAGATTGGGGCATCCCATAAGTGCCATGTGGCGTATGCAAAAGTGGGTGCAAAGGCTCCAATAGTTGGCACCTAATGGATCTCTTAAAAGGGATCAAATAACTAAGGAAATAAGGATTCTTAATGCAAGTAGGACTTGAATTAAGGGGCTATTTGATTTTGAATAGGATTCAAATCTTTTACCGATTTAAAGGAGCCTTCGCTAAGGCTCTTTAGATCTGATTTCCAGCAATCCATGCCTCCCATAAGAGCTCCCCACGCCCCCTTTCTTCTCTCCCTCTCTTCTCCCCTAAGGTTCCAATGCCCAAAGGTGTTGGGTGTCTAACAACTCCATGCCTAAGAGGAGCTTGGGTGTCCCCTTTCTTGCCAATTTTCAGGCTTTGATTGCTTCATAATCAAGGGAAGAAGAGCAAAAGAAAAAGAGAAGAAAAGATCAAGAAAAGAATCAAAAAGTTAATCGCGATCCAGACTTCGTTCAAATTTGTAGGGAGATTATTTTTAGAGAAGAAAGATCAACATCAAAGAAGACTATTCCAAGCTGATCCTGAGTGGAGACCTATAGAGATCGGATATTTACACAGCTAAGAGAGATCTTACTCTCTTTAGATTTGAAGAAAAAAATTATGAAACAGGTATGTGATTCAATCACATATTTAATTTCAGCATAAAATTCAGCATGTGTTCAATTTCAGCATATGAAGTAGATTTTTTTGTTCTACATTTTATGCATACATGATTAAGATTAAAAGATATTTTAATCTTCTATTTCATTGTATTGTTTAAATAAAAAATTGAAACATACATGCATGTCCTGACATAAAATTCCAACATTTCTGATCCTCTTTGAATTAGGATTTGGTTGGTTTAAAATCTAAGTTCAAATGGTTTGAATTTGGATGGGAACTTGAAGTCCAAATCAAGTTGGACTCTTTCCTAAACACTAACCACTTTTCTCCACGCATGAACTTGGTTCTTGCATGAATTTTCTCCACACCCAAAAGTGCTTTGTTGCCCCTTCTCTAGTTCTATTTGGATGAAGATGAATTTGTTTAATCATTCAAATTCAAAGGGTCTGAATTTGACTTAAAAACAAATTAAAATTTATCCTTATCCTTATCCTTACCTTAGTGCCCCCACCTTTGGAAAGCTGAGTTTTGTGCGACGAATTAAAAAGGGAATGGCATGAGAAATGTCTCATGCCTCAGCTCTTCTGATGCCCCACTTGGATAAGAATAAAGTGATTTTAGTTTGAATTCAAAATTATTTGAATTCGAACTAATTTGAACCACTTATCCTTATCCAGTCTCTTCTCCATGCCCAGCTTAAATTCCTCTCATTTTTGTGCGACAAAGAAGTTGATTTTTATCGTAAAAAATTCTTCTGGGAGAGAGGGGGTGTGAAACAGAGAGGGGGTGGGCTTCTGTGGGTGAGAAACAAAGGAAGAGTCCTTCTTTCTTGGGCATGAGGTCTAGGGTGGGTTCTAGGATTTCAGCTCTAGATTTTGTATGAGAAAAAAATACCAGAGTATCTTATTCCAGTCTCCACACCATGATCTTTTTGTAAAGATCCATCTTCTGATCCAAAAAAGTTTAGGTGATTCAAATGAAGGAGCTTGAATCAGCCATCCAGAGCCTTCGGTGCGAGCTAGTACTCTCGAAAAGAATGATCCAATTAGGACTTCGAGTGGATGACCTGTAGAGATCGAACGATCTATACAGCTGCTCGGTATTAGGAAGAATCTCGTGCCATGCCTATCAGCAGTGGCGATCATCGATCCATATTAAAATAATGAGTTCTGGACTCATCTAATGAGATCAAATGGTTAGATCTGATCTAGAGCATCGATGTGATCGATGCAGTTTTTTTTTTTATGTCACATTTTTATATGCAAAAATTTTATATCATATATTTTTAAAAGGTAGTTTAGATCTGATCTAAAACTTGTGTGGAAGATTAAAATATTTAATCTACTGTCTTCCACTATAAAAATTTTAAAAATATTTGCTTTGAACTGTCGATTTTTTTTATCATCAACTGAAGAGCCTTTTCACATCCTTGGCCTAAGGAAGACAAGTGTACTCCCTTCACCTTACTAAAGTTGGACTTGAGAGTAAGGAGGCATATGTTGGGAGAAATTCTGTACGAGCCGATTATATGAAAAGGTCTATGACCCAAAGTGTTTGCGCCAGACAGGCTTGTCAATAGCAATGCTGTGTCGACTCAAGGTCGGCTATTATCTTCACCGAGCTAGCCCTCTACAACTGCGTAACGTAAGCCTTATCTCTCGAGCAAGCAAGAGCCCATTGACAGCTACTCGATGATCCTTGCATATTATTGCCGACGACCCCTCGTTGGTCGACCAACCATGCATTTCTAAACGTCCCTATCCAGTAATGCCCTGAGGCAATCGATCCCTAGTAGTCGCTGACCAACTCTCGACAGTCTTCAGTTGGCAACTTCATTTGAAATACCGTACCCAACAAGCAACAATTGTTTCTGGACTGATAAGGCAACCACAATTGTTGCACTCTGAAAATCTTGCGCGATAATCTCGTGCCCCATGAATCATGCCCTAATCATGTGGGATCGTGCCAATTACTTGTCAACTAAAGCTCCAGCTCTTCGCTATAAAGGAGACACAAAAAGGATCTCCGAAAGAGGTATGCAATTATTCTGCCTCTCATGCTTTTTTTTTTATTGAACGAGAGATCTGACTTGAACATCGGAGGGTCCTCACTGGAGCTATCTTCAGTTAGAAATTTTTTGCAAGTCACAACCCTGGGAGACTCTTTCCACCGTCAACTCCAGCATCTCGATGCCAGACGAATTCTCACACCAATAGATTAAAGGGCTACAGGGATGTGTAAAGAAAAAAAGGAGGAACAGAGAAATAGATGGACGAGAAAGAAAATCTATCTGAGAATAAAGGAAGGTGATAAAAAAGGTGGAGCAGTCATTGAGACCTTCAAAAATCCCTGTAAATAGTGCACCTTGAAAGAAAAAGAGAGGCCCTTTGTTCCAAAAAGCTATGATAATAGAGAAAAAAGGAAGGAGTCAAAGAGCCTGCAGTAGTCGGAAAAGTTAGGGGCAGATACCTCTCCTATTTATTGCCCGAAGAAGATAATGTCAAGATATCAAATCATTTCTTTCCCAACAAGTTGCAAGATATGGCACATGTGGCACCTCTCCATTTGATCAATCACTGCCATTAGCCACGCAAATCGGTGTCATAATTTAAAAAAGAAAAGACGAAGTGACGTCCATTTAATTTTGCCCTGATGACTCAAGTCGTGCCGCCGCAATTCCATCCCAAAAGTTGCACATGTCCCATCAACTGAAGAGCCTTTTCACATCTTCGACTTAAGGAAGACAAGTGTACTCCCTTCATCCGTCTAAGATCGAACTTGGTAGTAGAGGGCATGTGTTGGGAGAAATTTTGCACGGGCTGATTATATGAAAAAGCTTAGGATCTAAAGTATGTGTCAGACAGGTCTGTCAATAGCAACATTGTGCCGATTTAAGGTCAGCCACTATCTTTGCCGAGTTAGCCCTCTGCAACTGCCTAACCTGAGCCTTACCTCTCGAGCAAGCAAGAGCCCGTCGACAGCTACTCGATAATCCCTGCATATTATTGCTGACGACCCCTCATCAGCTGACTTTCTAAACGCCCCTATCTGGTAATGCCTGAGGCGACCGATCTCTAGTCATCGTCGATCAACTCTCGACAATCTCTAATTGGCAACTTCATTTGAAATATCACACCCACCAGGTAACAACTGTCTCTGGATTGATAAGACAACCACAATCGCAGCACTCCAAAAATCTTGTACGATAATCTTGTACCCCACGAATCACATCCTGATCATGTAGAATCGTGCCAACTATTTGCCAACTAAAGCTCCAACTCTCCACTATAAAGAGACTCAAAGAGGACCCCCAAAAAAGGTGCACCGTTATTCTACCTCTAACACTCTTTTTTTCTGTTGAATGAGAGTTTTGACTTAAGTGTTGGAGGATCTCCATCGGATCTCTGGTTAGAACTTTTTTGCAGGTTATGCCTCAGAAAACTCTTTTCACAGTCAACTCTAGCATTCTGATACCAGATGAATTCTCACACCAACAGAAACTATTAATTGTATAGGATTTTCAGTTTAATCCTACAAAAAATATCCAAATGGATCTTGAATTAGAATATTAGACTAATTCGAGCCGATCCAATTGATTTCAAATTGGAATTGACCTTGGATTTTAGTTGAAGTTGAACTAAGATTTAAGAAAAATTTCAGATTTGAGGTTTGGGTTGTAGAGAGATTTGGTCCCGATCGATCCCAACTCGATCTTTGAATTTTATTTGGCATCCCCAACTTCCAGCTTTGCAGTTACGCAACCGGTCCAACGGCACCCATTCTGATTACTCTAAGCCAATTGTCCTTCTTGTCATGCCCCCGACCTGAGATTGTGAATCGAGGGTCGCGGCAACCGCCGCATACTTATGAAGAACCTCTCCATAAGCATGCAAGGCATCTCATCACGATATCAATGCATCACAGCGGAATAAATTCAAATAATTATTATTCAACTGTAATTCAAGTAATTAAATCAAATGTCTTACATGCAATAAAATTTTTGCTAAAAAAAATAAAAACAATAGATCTAAGTTCAATGAAGTTGACAATGCTAATCTCGCTTCTAAAAGTTCTGTCCAATATTTCATCCCACACTCGAAATTAATTATCTGAATCTGAAAAATAGAAAGAAAGGTAATGAGCTAGACAGCCCAGTAAGTAACAAGTATCTCTACCAGATATTTCAGATATTATAAAATTTTCAAGAATAATGCTGCAAATAAACATAAGAGTATATTTCATGCTGATTTAATATAAATTAAATATTTTCAAATATTCACATATAATATAATCATAAATCCGATTCGATTTAAAACACTCGTAACTCAACAGCCTTGACTATGACCAATGTTTAACCCCCATTGGCGGGGTCCACAGAATACCAGCGCACAACCCCCACTGGCAGGGTCCACAAATACCAGCGCACAACCCCACTGGCAGGGTCCACAAACACCAGCGCATAACCCCACTGACAGGGTTCACTAAGTACCAACGTATGATCCCCATTGGCGGGGCCCACTGAAATATAGTTAGGTTGAGAGCATAAATTCGATCAAAACACTTTGTACCATAATGTAACATAATTTTTCACTGAATATGTGCATAAATCGACGTACCATAATATTTCAAAAGCACTTTTCTTTCAAAACATAATTTCATAAATCATGCATAATTTCAGAGAATAATTATTTATTTTCAGAATAAATATGGAATATTTCGAGAAGATGATTCATTACTTACTTTTCACGGAGCACTGAATGAACAGATCAACTAACTTCTAGGAGATTCTTCCGTGTCTATTATCCAAAATTATATTTTTACATTAATTTTAATTCAAAATTAAATCTAACAAATTCAAATCAAAATCTCACTTAAAATCAGACTCTTTCCTGAACTCGATCAAAATCATCAGATGAAGCCTTCCACTACGCTAATCTTAGAAGGATAACTTTAGAGAGAGAAAATCCATCAAGAGAGAGAAACAATCTAGAGAGAGAAAATTCTAGAGAGAGAAAGTAGAGAGAGAAAGTCCAATTTTAGAGAGAGAAAGTCAGGGTTCAGACTGAAAGAAGAGAGAGGAGAGAGAGAAACTCTCTCTCTCATCATTTTATTTTATTTTATTTATTTATTTATTTATTTATTTATTTATTCATATATATATATATTTATTTTTATTATTATTTTTTTTTTCTTTTCTTTTCTTTTTTCTTTTCTCTTTTTTTTTTTCTTTTTCTTCTTTTTCTTTTCTTTTCTTCTTTTTCTTCTTTTCTTTTCTTTTTTCTTTTCTTTTTCTTTTCTTTTCTTTTTCTTCTTCTTCTTCTTCTTCTTTCTCTTTTCTTTTTTCTTCTTTTTCTTTTTCTTCTTTTTCTTCTTTTCTTCTTTTTCTTGGTTCTTCCCGTGCCGGAACAGGGGACCCTTGGTCCTCCGACCTTGATCGGCCGTTCGGGCCATGGCCGCCGCGGCGGAGGCCGGCGGCCGACGGGGGCCACTCCCCCGGTCACGGAGGAGTATGGCCGGCGATCGATTCCGATCGCCGGCGCCGGAAAATTCAAGAAAAAGAGACCCAAAAATAGAGTCTCTTTCCCGACTGTAGATCGGCGACACTCATCGCCGGCAGCCGCATACAGGAGCATGAGAGGAAGGAGAAGAAAGAGGGGAAGAAGAAGGAGACTCATCTCGGCCTCCGATGACCTCACCGGCGAGAAATCACGCGAGAAACCAACAGTGCTCACGGCTCTTCTTCAGAAAAATCGGAGAGAAAGAGAGGGAGAAGAGGCCGATGGATCGATTCTAAAGAGAGGGAGACCTTCTTATAGAGGGTCCTAAGATTTTGAGGGATCCTAGGACTCCTAATGTGCTTGGGTCTCGTCGGAGAAGAAGACTCCTACCGGGAGTCTTCTTCCTAGTTTTTACTCTTTTTTTTTTTTCGTTTTGGGCTTGGGTCTGTTAATCTAGCTTGGGCTTGGGCTATGACATTCTTCACCCCTAAAAAGAAATTTTATCCTCAAATTTTTCATACCTGTCACCATTGTATTGGAAGCCTGTGGATTCTGTTGAGTAAACGCATAAACTCTTCCCTGGGTTTTAGAAATCTGTCCGCCACCCTTATGTTGTCCTTCATGAGTTCTTTTGCCAGCTTGATTTTCGGTATTTAGCGGGCAGCTAGCGATTTTATGATCCATCTGACCACATTTGAAACAAACACCTGTATTCCAATAGCAATCCTTGTCTGTATGATTTTTGCCACATCTGGAGCATGGCTCACCATCAATCTATTGAGTCTTATTGTCTACTGCTCCCTTAGCTGATCTTTTGATATTTTTATTATTCTATCCTTGTGTATCATTTGATTTTGCTCTCTTTCTTTGCTTTCTTTCTCTTTCCATGCGTTCTTCATTGACTTCCCTTTCAATTATCAGTGCTTTGTTTACCACATCTGCATAAGTTGTCAATTCATATGGAACCACTTGTTTTCGAATCTCAGTTCTCAGTCCCATCTCAAACTTGTGAACACGTTCTTGCTCACCATCCACTAATCTCAGAGCAAATTTTGCTAACTCTGTAAATTTTGCTTCATATTCAGTCACACTCATACCCTTTTGCTTCAAATAAATAAACTCTTGCTCTTTCTGGATCCTTATACTCCGAGGAAAATACTGATCATAGAATGCAATTCGAAATCTTTCCCAGGTAAGTATTTCACCGTCTTGTTCATGCTTGCGCTGTAGTCGCTGACACCAGTTGTATGCTTCTCCTTGTAGTAAATAAGCTGCATATCGAATTTTTTCTTCATCAAGACACTCTTGGACAGCGAAAGCCTTCTCCATCTCCATTATCCAGTTTTCAGCTTCCAAAGGTTCAGTAGTCCCCTTGAAAGCTGGAGGGGCAAGCTTTTTAAATTCTGAAATGTTGTTCCGTTGTACTGGTTGCTCTCCATGTTGTGGTGGTGGATGCTGATGTTGTTGTGTATCTCGTTGTATCTGCTGTTGTTCAAACATTTGCTACTGTATTTGTTGTTGCGCTTGTACCATCCTAATTAGGGTCTGCATTAACTGAGCCATATCTGGTTCTTGACGTGCTCTCGAAGCACTCCCATTAGGATCTACGACTCCCTCCTCCTGAGGGGTGCCACTGGTCAGATGGGGAGTGCTACCATCCCGTGGTTGTGATATCTCTCTTGCAATTCCTTGAGTAGTTCTTGTCATTCTACGGGGAGGCATGGTAATCTTGTAGTAGTAAAACCTTATTAGATTCATTTATCTATTTGTTAGGATGGGTTTATTATGATGCTCATATTCTAACGTCCCAATATTCCTAATGTTTACCCACCTACACTCATACTATGTCAAATTCTATGTGTCATAATTTATCCACTTATGCTCTGATACCATATTAATTGTCACGCCCCCGACCCGAGATTGTGAATCGAGGGTCGCGGTAACCGCCGCATACTTATGAAGAACTCTCTCCATAAGCATGCAAGGCATCTCATCACGATATCAATGCATCACAGCGGAATAAATTTAAATAATTATTATTCAACTGTAATTCAAGTAATTAAATCAAATGTCTTACATCCAATAAAATTTTTTTTCCTATAAAAATAAAAACAATAGATCTAAGTTCAATGAAGTTGACAATGTTAATCTCGCTTCTAAAAGTTCTGTCCCAATATTTCATCCCACGCTCGAAATTAATTATCTGAATCTGAAAAATAGAAAGAAAGGTAATGAGCTAGACAGCCCAGTAAGTAACAAATATCTCTACCAGATATTTCAGATATTATAAAATTTTCAAGAATAATGCTGCAAATAAACATAAGAGTATATTTCATGCTGATTCAATACAAATCAAATATTTTCAAATATTCACATATAATATAATCATAAATCCGATTCGATTTAAAACACTCGTAACTCAACAGCCTTGACTATGACCAACGTTTAACCCCCATTGGCGGGGTCCACAGAATACCAGCGTACAACCCCCACTAGCAGGGTCCACAAACACCAGCGCACAATCCCCACTGGCAGGGTCCACTAAGTACCAACGTATGATCCCCATTGGCGGGGCCCACTGAAACATAGTTAGGCTGAGAGCATAAATCCGATCAAAACACTTTGTACCATAATGTAACATAATTTTTCACTGAATATGTGCATAAATCGACGTATCATAATATTTCAAAAGCACTTTTCTTTCAAAACATAATTTCATAAATCATGAATAATTTCAGAGAATAATTATTTATTTTCAGAATAAATATGGAATATCTCGAGAAGATGATTCATTACTTACTTTTCACGGAGCACTGAATGAACAGATCAACTAACTTCTAGGAGATTCTTCCGTGCCTATTATCCAAAATTATATTTTTACATTAATTTTAATTTAAAATTAAATCTAACAAATCTCAAATCAAAATCTCACTTAAAATCAGACTCTTCCCTGAACTCGATCAAAATCATCAGATGAAGCCTTCCACTACGCTAATCTTAGAAGGATAACTTTAGAGAGAGAAAAATCTATTAAGAGAGAGAAACAATCTAGAGAAAGAAAATTCTAGAGAGAGAAAGTCAGGGTTCAGACTGAAAGAAGAGAGAGGAGAGAGAGAAACTCTCTCTCTCTCATCATTTTTTTTATTTTTTATTTTTTATTTATTTATTTATTTATTTATTTGTTCATATATATATATATTTATTTATTTTTATTATTATTATTATTTTTTTTTCTTTTCTTTTCTTTTTCTCTTTTTTTTTTCTTTTTCTTCTTTTTCTTTTCTTTTTCTTTTCTTCTTTTCTTTTCTTTTTTCTTTTCTTTTTCTTTTCCTTCTTCTTCTTCTTTCTCTTTTCTTTTTTCTTCTTTTTCTTTTTCTTCTCTTTCTTCTTTTCTTCTTTTTCTTGGTTCTTCCCGTGCCGGAACAGGGGACCCTTGGTCCTCCGGCCTTGATCGGCCATTCGGGCCATGGCCGCCGCGGCGGAGGCCGGCGGCCGACGGAGGCCACTCCCCCGGTCACGGAGAAGTATGGCCGGCGATCGATTCCGATCGCCGGCGCTGGAAAATTCAAGGAAAAGAGACCCAAAAACAGAGTCTCTTTCCCGACTGTAGATCGGCGACACTCGTCGCCGGCAGCCGCGTACAGGAGCATGGGAGGAAGGAGAAGAAAGAGGGGAAGAAGAAGGAGACTCACCTCGGCTCCGGTGACCTCACCGGCGAGAAATCACGGCGAGAAACCAACAGTGCCCGCGGCTCTTCTTCGGGAAAATCGGAGAGAAAGAGAGGGAGAAGAGGCCGATGGATCGATTCTAAAGAGAGGGGAGACCTTGTTATAGAGGGTCCTAGGATTTCGAGGGATCCTAGGACTCCTAATGTGCTTGGGTCTCGCCGGAGAAGAAGACTCCCGATTTTTACTTTGTTTTTTTTTTTTTCCTCATTTTGGGCTTGGGTCTGTTAATCTAGTTTGGGCTTGGGCTATGACACTTCTTCTTAAGATAAATTATTAGTTAGAATCGGTCTAATAGGTGTATCTTGCTACATGTATCTTGCATATCCAATAACAAATCAATATATCATTCAAAAAATAAAAAAAAATACACTGTTATCTATACTTATTCAAAAATTTTAAAAATAAATTTTATTTTTATTATTTTAGATAAAAAAAAATTTTTTTTTTTTTTGAATGGTGTTGGTTTATGCGAGGTACATGTACTAGGCTCGTCCTAATCAATAATTTCTCCGACCCTCGAGCATCCCGCAGGTTATCGGCACCTGCCACGCGGCCACACCGCTGGCATTTCCCGCTATCCCCCTTCCCGCCAAAATCGAACGTTGCGCCGCCCTCCCTCCTCCTTTCCCTATTTATTACTCCTCCTTCATTCATCCCTCCAATTTCCCATCCCTCCGCCGCTCCAATCCATCGCCCCTTCTCCCATCCCTCTCCTCCCCGATCTCCATGGAATCCCTCGCACCATCGGAGCCCTCCATCTCTTGCGATCAGAAGCTCTCCTCCTCTCCTCGCCCTCCGATCAAATCCCGGCCATTGGTCGCCGCCCCGTCACCCTCCAAGGCCGCCCCCTTCGACCAGATCTGCACGCCTGAGAAGCCGGTCCAGCTCCCGGGACGGGCCAGGAACCGGAGCGTCGCCTTCTCGGTGAAGGAGGTGAACAAGGTCGCCCTCGGCCTGCAAAGATCAGCGTATCGGTCCGATCTCACTCGATCCGATGACGATCTCTTGTCTGTGGAGGAGCAGATGGAGGCCGGCTCGGGGTCTGGTTCAGTTCACAAGCCATCGAGGGCTAAAACCCCTGTCAAGCTCCCAGAAAAGTAAGTCCCCCGCTCTTGGTTTTTGTCGAGATGGATTGTGCATCAGAGATGAATATATAGCACAAGCATAGATGCCTTTTTCATTCTAGTTTTAAGTGTTTTAAGATTTGGGATTTCCGATGTATAAAATTTGATTTTCTCTCTATAAAATTGTTTTCCCTAATCGATCAATGATGATCTTTCGCAAAAATGCTTTTTCCCAGGAGGAAGGGCATAAATGCGAGTAACCAGTTCTTTGTTTGTTTTTGATCTTTATGACCCCTTTTCACCATATGATTTGGTGACTTATAAGTATCGTTTGGTTATATGGTCAGAAGTATTGTTTCGTTATTGTTTTGATCTGTTCTTATTATATGTACACAGACATAGGCATCACTCATGATCCCAAGAGTTTGGCGTTTTAGTACTGTTTAAGATTGTGTAGATTTATCTGAATTTATAGTTCTCTAAAGTTCAGTTGATTTGTTGGTGATCAGGTATGAGATACTGTGTGAGTTCTTCAACTGCATGGAGAGCTCGATTCGTTTGCTTAGATTGAAAGGAACCATGTCAACATTTTCTAATGTCTGCACTAGTATTCGGCAGTTGACTGAGCGGTACTTATTTCTTTTCTTTAATGCACCGTTACCTGTTATCTTCTACCTTCTTTCTCAGTAATTAAGCAAATTGGGTATCCAAGATTTCTTTATTTTGTTGATTGAAATCTGTCTTATATCTGTATGCAGGAGGTTTACTTATGGGCATTTAGCGCAATTGAAATACATACTGCCTGAAGCCATTTCAATCAAGAAAGTGCTTTCCCATGATGAGATTACTTGCTGTATGAAGCCAGAGCTTCAAGTCGCTCTCCAGATTGAGGCAATAGCTAACAATGTAAAGCCAAAAGATGGAGGTGCATATTCAATATTGAGAAAAGTTTTCAGAGAAAGGCTTCTGGAGTTCTTCAAAGAACATCCAGAGGTACAAAAAGTTGCTTTATTAGCTATATTTTTGCATGTTTTCCTGGACTGAAAGCAGAGAAAGGTTTTGTCTGAAGTTGAATATTTGTATTGTGTGATGCGTGACTGTGTTTTCAGTTGACTTAGAATTTAAAGTTCTGTCCTCTGTCACTATAGTCACATGTAGTGATGGATAATGTTTAAAAGATTTTGATTTGCCAGCCTTATGATCTTTTTTTGACTTTCTAATGATCGAGGGTTGTAGCTTTCTTCTTTGTATTCTATAGTGAATTTTGAAATTATATTTTTTGTTCAATCGTGGAATGGGAATATATCCATATTAACAGCTTCCTTTGCCTAATAGGGAGATGAAATTCCAGAGGAACAACTTCCACATCCATTCAGTCAAACAAAGCCGACCATACTTCCACAAGTTACAAGAGTCTCCACCAATTCAACGTTTCTGGAACCTTCCTCAGACACACCATCACAGCAGCAATTTGCAGTGCCTTCTCACATGTCTGGATCTTTTCAGAGGCGGTTCTTTCGGAAAATTCCCTTATCTGAGGCAGAGAAAACATCTCTTACATGTTTTAACGAACCTTCTCCTAAAGAAGATCCTTTTATATCTGTTGTTCAATCTCCTATAAAATTCTCTACAAAGTCACTAGTATCTGAGAAACCCTTGATTAGTTCCCCCATTTTAAAAGCCTCATCGAGCAACAGCAGAACTCATGAAGAGGAGACCAAAAGGTTGAAGGCTGACAGTCATTTTGCAAAGGATTTAAATAATATAAAGGGAACTCCTGCCAAACTTATTTCTACTCCTGCCAGGCTGATGGCTACTACACCAGAAATTCAAACATTAAAGAGATCTCGCCCAACCATGGATCATGATACACCACCAGCCAAGAAGTCAGCAAAACGGTCAACACGGGCCAAGTTATTTGCAACTCCAACAAAGAGCCCCAAAGCATTGGATGAACATGATAGAAGCCCAAGTTTGTCCACTGATGATGATGTCCTCCATTTTCTTCCAGACACTCTATTGCAATCTGTAAGCCTTGCTCTCTTATTACAAGTAAATCTATCTTTTTAATGCTTAAAATTTACTTGAAAGAAATTCATTTGCATGGAATGCACCAATACACTTAGTAGACCATGATCTTGTTCTCAATTATTTTCATAATATGTAGTATCATATTGCATATTCATTTTGTTTAGATTATTTTTTTTCTCCTTTTACTCCTTGCACTCGTTTGAAATGCACTTGATTCGAGTGTTATATATTGTTAGTGCTGCTTCGGTCAAAGTCCTTCCTTCATTTGCTATTTCCACATTGCATTAGAAACACAGTTTCTTTATGCCTATTCCTTTAACTGATAATGGAAGTTTTCGGGTAAAATTTGTTGAATGGGCTAACTTATTTTTTTTTCTTTCTTTCCTTTTTTAAAAAAAATTTCAAGCAGTACTTCTGTGTTTCATAGGTATATGCAGGTGAATCGATTTAGATATATCTCTCTGCATTGTTCTTTAAAATATAGGAAATTATATTTATTTAAGCGCATGTATACGTGATCAATGTCGTAATTTGCTAAGTTCTTCTGGACTATCTTATCCTATGAATTTATATTAAATGCACCATTCTTAAATCAGGATGAAGGTTTAACCCAATAGCTCTTTACAGGTAAGAGGGAAGGAGAAGAAAGCACTGGAGGAGAAACAGGCTGGAGTTGCCAATGCAATGAGACGACAAAAGTTGATAGCATGCTTGCCCAGTACTTTTGACATGATTTTGCTTATATTTCAGTCAGCTAAACGATCTGTAATGACGAAGCATGAGCTTATTTACAAGATAATTGCAAGTCATTGTAAAATAGTGGATAGAGGTATTGCCAGTTAAGATTGGTTTAAATATCCATGTGCGGCAATCTATCTAATTAAAAATTGAAAAATAGAACGTTCTGAATTTGCAGGTGAAGTTGAAGAACAGTTGAAATTGTTACTAGAACTAGTTCCAGATTGGATCTCTGAAAAGACAGTATCCAGTGGAGACATTCTTTGTTGGTAAGTTCAAGGATGCTTAGATGTGTTTATGTTCATATTTCTTGCTCTTCATCACATGCGTTGTAGTTTAAGGGCCCACTTTTTATTGAAGTAGGCGACTCATTTTGCAATTAGTACAAATTTTGTTGAGGATATCAAAATTGATAACCAAGTTCAGATGACCTAGTGAAAGAATTTGCTCCACTTCATCAAAGACGGTCTTAAAAGTAACTTGGGTAAAGGTCATCATCACAATCACATTTGGTGCATGATGATTCATATTATAAATTATAGTATTTATCATTAAGCAGAGCAAGTCCATACCAAAGTGATCACTATCAACTTATCCTTCATAATAAAGTAATCATCCTGAACCCATGCAGTGACATTTGCTCTATGTAAGCAAATTATACTTTTTCAGAAGCTATTCTATGCATAAATCTTCCCTTTTGTGCTTTTGTTTTATTACCTTAATCAAGTGCTTTGGGCTTTGCCCCATCTTTTTCTCATAAAAAAGGCGTAATGAAGAGAATATGTTATTCCAAGCCAATGCTAATTTACATAATTGATTTTGTTTTCTTCAGTGTTGACAAGATATCAAGTGCAGAGGAGATCCGACAAAGACTAGCTGAAGCTCGGTGAGAAAATGCACCTGAAATCCTGTAGCTTATGAGGCCATTGTTGGCATAGACAAGTTTGCTTCAAACATGGCTGCAAGGAGTGGAAGGACTGTGGAAAGAGCTTCCAGACATATACTACTTGAAAAATTCATGCGGTGGTTACTAAAAAGGATGCTGATATATGGACCTTCTCCCCATTAAATTGGGCATTATGTACTTATATATATATATATATATATTATATATATATATATTGTTTTATTGGGGGTTCGGGGGCGGGGGTGGTTTGCTAATTACAGTACTGCAAGCAAGCGCAAGCTTTAAAGAAAGCTTGCTTGGTACAAGTGCTTAATGGATGTAAAAATATTCTCTTCCACTGTTACCTCTGCAGCAGTATTTTGTAAAGTGATACTTATTAGTGAAAATTTTTGTTTCATGGAAAGATTAACTCTACTGTTGGATCTATGCTTCTATCATTTCATTCCAATATAATCATAGAAGCGGTAAATGGAGTTTTCGTTATTATGTATTCAAACAACACAACTCTTTAGGATGGTTTTCAGTTCTACATGTCATTCATGCCAATATCTCTTAGCTGTGGAATTCTGCGCCTCCTATTGCTGAACTCATTTCAGTATCATGGTTCAGTTCCAGGTAACTGTGTACAGGGACACTTATAGTGGCACAGCGCCGTTCTCAGCAGTTGAGTTTCAGTATCTTGTATCTGCATATTGATTTTCAATATCTTCTCTTTGCATGTTGGTATACTTGAAGTTTCAGATCTTAGCTAATTCAAAGTTTTCTCCACTTATGGCTTTTGTTATGTCTCCTTTCTTCTGGAAGAAAGAAATATCTAACTTCTAGTCCATGACCTTGTTTGTTGAAATATACATCTTGTGGATTTCACCATCATCTTCCAAGAGGCATCTAGAAATGTAGCTGGAGAACCTCCATTCCTGTTCATTTATATCATTCCAAAAAGAACATAAGCAGCACATGCAGATGGATTTGGGATGGTTCTGGCAGTTTGACCTAATTGTCTTGCACTAAATTATCCTAAATGGTGCGACCTGTGCTGCCACCATGGGAACCCATGGTTTGGGCTTTGCATTAGTAATTGGTGGCATTAAAATAATAGCTTTGAAGCTTCCCTAACAAGAGCAATAATTTTAGTTCTAGTCAGCGTTCTCCAGCATTCTTCTTATTAAATAAATTCTTGAGGCCATCAGTATTGTGGGTTCAAAATTTCGTGGTGTTTTTTCTGAGAGAAAAGGGTTCTTAGTGTTGGATACATTGTTTGTTCAGGATTCCTATGTTCTGTTCGGACTAATGATAGTGATCCAGTTTTAAAGAAAGTTCTAACAATATAAAATGTTGAGTTCCTCATAGCCAAAGAAGATCTTTATATGTTTCAAGAAAACAAAAGATTTTTATGTGAGAAAGGACTTTGACTTGGATCTGTCTTGTGTAAAGCAATCAACTAATGAAGAAAATTCAAGACAGTAACAAGTGGGTTGGAAATGCAATGCTTCAGGGACATTTCGGTTAAATCATTCTATCATTGCTGAACTTTGGAGGTGCTTAGGTAGTTGCATGAAGGATATTTTTGAAGCTTGTGCTCCAAAGAAGGTTAAAAAACTTTCATGTTTGGTTGTCAAAGGAAAAATTCTGGCTGCTGATAATATTCAGAAATGACATTGGCCACATAATCCAGTTTGTGTTATATGTGATGCTGAAAAGGAGACTGGATTTCATCTGTTTTTGGAGTCCAATTTTTCAAGGATATTCGAGTCTTATTTGAGTAGACTGGATGCTAATGCAAGATGGTCTTCTAGTTGATCTCTGGACAGATTGGAAATACCAAATCTGGTGAAAAGAATGGGAGCAGGATGGTATCTCCTTATAATTGCATAATTGCATTGTGGTAGAAATTTTGGCTTGAAAGGAATAGAAGTATACTTCATGGAGTCAGGACTAGCGGAGAGCATGTACCTAGAGATGTTGTCTTCACATGGTGGGAATGGTCTGCTTGTGCTTTGTTTAAATTTGCAGATGATTTACCCTTTCTCAATAATGCTTGTATGATTTATGTGATATTCCAATCTGTCAATCCAGCCCAAATAGGCTGCACGAATTGTAAGCGGTAGGAGAAAAATGAAAGAAAATGAAAGAAGACTCCTGATGGGAGTTTTCTTCCTTATTGACTCTTGATTAGAGTCAAAAACCACCGTCAAGAGGGAGTTGAACTCCTCCTCTCCGTCTCTATTTAAAAGGAGGGCTTCCCTCTTCTTCTCATTGAAGATCGAGGCCCCAAGTCAAAGAAATTACTAGAGATTTTTCCTCCTTCCTCTCCTTCTTCATGGAAGATCATCGTCGTGCTTGACGGATTCACATGCAAATAATTGCCAGAAAATAAGGTAAGTGTCAAGATCTATTGGTAGACCTTTTCCATAATTTCCTCAACCATCAAAGCCTCGATTCTGACCAACAATCGCCTGATTTCTCTTAAAAAATCTGTAAATCTATTTTTCCCTAGTTTCTGTCCCTTCTTTTTTGGATTTTCTAGTGTCAATAGTCATCACCAACTACCGGTCCAAGATCCACTGGTGTGTCATCAATTTGAGAAAAAGTGTATTGATTTGAGAAAAATGTATTGATTTGGAATGTAAAATATGTCTTTAAGAAAAAATGTATTGATTTGGAATGGATTTTGACTCACAGCCTAACTATGCATCGAACCTTGCTAATGAGGGTTAAATACTGATAGTTAAGTATCCTACAAGTGGAGCGATTAAATGCTAGTACTATGATATCCTACTAATAGGATGGTTAAATGTTGATACTTTGACACTTTGCTAGTAAGGGTTATGTGCTAGTAATTCGATATTGTTAATCTAAATGATTGATTTTGATGATAACAAAATATTGAAAAAAATGGTACTAATCATATATTTTAAAAATGGATATAGGGTTCTTAGATACTCATAATAAAAAAATTATCCATGAAAGAAATCCTCTTAAAGATACCAAGCCAAAATACTTCAAAGAATAAATTTCACAAGATTGGCTAAGAGGAGTCGACTCCTACTGAAGAAAAGTCGACTCTGGCACGCAGATAGGTTTGGCATACTTCTGTGAGTCGACTCTAGGAAGGACTGAGTCGACTCTCTCAGAGGGACAAAGAATGATTTTTGGATGTCTTGCATATTGTGGAGGACCTTCTCCAGAATATGCATGGCTGCCATGACTTTTAGCTTGCAAATCTCGAATGAGGGCATGATAATTTATATGTCTACTGAATGGCTCCGCATTGCCTCTTATAAAGTTCAACAAAGACTCTTTCTGTGAAAGCTGTTTGGCTAACAAATTGTTGGACATAGACATCATCAAGCACATTGGCAAATATTATGCTCATGGGAGGAAGATACATATTTGTTTTGATAGTTTCAGATCCATTTTGCAGCTCTCATGGTATGAAGTACAGAAGGATGGTTCTTCCGAAAAAAGTAGTAGGGATCCTGTTTTGGAGTTCAGTTATGGTGGCCGTATCAATGCCGTGCTAGCAACTTGGCAATTCCATTTTGTGAAGCATGAAATACTTGCAGGCTACCGCATGGGTGTTGATTGTGTTGCTGGACATATTTGTCTAAGTAATTTTTTCTTTGATCTTTCTATCTTTGCTTTTGGTAATCTACTGATAAGATTCACCAACCAATGTATGCCATCCTGTACCAAACATACCATACCATATCACTACCAAAATGTGACTTGGAACGAGAGATGAAACAAATAATTGTTGTATCGAGCATTTCGATATTGTACTAAAATAGTACCTCTAGATAGTACTGACATGGCAAATTTTGCCTGCTACAATGTAAGATCTTTATTCTCTCATAAAATGAATTGATGGGTATTCTATCGTTTTTTAAAAACAAATAAACTAATAGCCAAAATTAGCTTTATTTCTTCCTTCTATTATTTTCTTTCAAGATTTTTTAAAAAATTTTTAGAGTTTTTTCGTGACAGTTGAAGTTTCTTTGTTTACTCTCATCTTTAGTCCTTTACTCCTACATTATAGTCAAGATTAAGAATATTTTCTTTTAGTTTTATTTTGTAATAAAAATAGTTTACTAAATTCACTCAAGCAATATATCTTGACACATCTATCTGACCAAGATTTTGGATGTGTGGATGGAATTTATTCATCAAAAAATATGAAAATTCATAGCTAACTATTTTCCTAGCAAACTATTTCCCCTGCAAGATAATCTGCCCATTTATCTGCAATATGTGAAAGGCCCATTGTCTTTAGCACGACCACCTGACATAGTGTTGACCAATAGTCAATACCACTACGAAAAATTCAATACCACTACATGGTAGAGCTTAATGGAGTCATCAAAAATGAGTTAGAGTATTGAAGGAGATGGTGGTCTTGAGGAGGATCAGGTGGTTCAAATAGAAGACTATAAAGCAAGAGGGGAATCGCTATGGTCTTAAAATACTGAATAGTGAATACTATTTACTAATTCATAGTATATCCTCTTCAATTAGGTTGGTGTGGAGTAACATCACCTCTACATGGATCTATTTTCATAAATATAGCTTTCATCAAAATTTGTCCTTAATGGGATTGATAGTCTCCATATGGTCATAGCCTTCTGAGTTATTTTGGAATTAGGAACTAGAGGAGTGAAGCTGCTGCTTCAAAGGAGCTAGTGCAATGGGAAAGTGGACTAGAATCTCTAAGGAAAGAATTGAATTTGCACATGACAACTTGATCCTCTATAAAAGATGCGAAGAAGTGAATAGAGTTATAGCCCAATGGTAGCAACGACTTGCACAAGAAGTCTAAGATTCAACTTAATTCTCTCTTAGAACAATGCCTTGGCCTAAAATCCCTTTAAGGATTTGTTTGGATGAATAGACTGAAAATTTCATTGGATTCATGGATTGGACTAGCACAATCAGTTAGATAATAGGATTATACTTGTGCTAGCCCTTCCATAAATATCCAACAATGATTTTGGAGTGCGCCGGCTTGAATTCTATATGAAGAAAAAAAGACCTGATAAGGTCTATCTTGTTATACTAGCCTAATCCATTTTTAATTATTCACGTATCTACGCTAAGGCCAACCTATAATCCTACTATCTAAGTGGTTGTATTAACCCAATCTACAAATCAAATGAGATTTTCAGTCGATTCATCCATAAGATCCTAAATAGGACAAGCAAGATATAGTCCTCACGTGCACAACATTATACTTACCTATCATCATGTTTGTCTCTTTTATCCTTGCATGAGCTTGACCGTGGAATAGCATTATTCGCCTTTAACATGGACCTTGATTTAGTAGGGTAATCCACTTGATGCAAATGACATCCTTACTCTTTGCAAATCAATGAGATGTTTTTTTACTTCCAAATATGCTAAAATTTATGAAGAGACCCATCATACTCTCCAAATCTTGCTCTACTATTTTCATGTCATTGAGATAATCTCTCCTCTATTTATGCTCCATATCCATATGAAATGATCTTTGCCAAACTTCTTTTGAGAACAAGTAATCCCCATCATATCTTTTTTTTGAGATAACTTCCATACCATTTAGTTTCCTATTTGTTTTATCTTTTCTTTTGAAATTATAAAACTGCTTGTATGTGCTCACTTTTTCTTATCTAAATCACAAATTTGAGAATATACCACCATATTTTGGTTGCTGTTGTTGCTGGTTCCTGGTGAGGTCAGAAGGTGGACAACTGGATCTTACACTAGGATGCTAGAGTGACCTGCAAAACAAAGTCAAATCGGAGATTTCACTCCGGCGAAAATCCTTCGACGCTCAAATCAGAAATCAAAGAATAAAAAAGAGCAAGTGATTTGCTGAAATGGATTTGCTTATTTAGATCCTTGGGGCTTTGGTTATTTATAGAGTATGGTTGAACAATCATAAAAACGTGCAGTTCCGAAGTTGTTGGGCTGTTGGATGTGTCGTTGTGGTATTATAGCCCTCATTTGCTTCCATGGAGTTAGAAGGCTATTACTGGCAATATATTGAGTGCGGAATTTTAGCTTTCATATGCTTTCCACATGAGGGTATTTATTATTTTTGATCTTTTCTGCATGGTGTGGGTGGTTGGTATATGAGTCAGGAGGCCTTTGAAGTGTCAGAGTGGATCACGTAATGGGTAGAACTCAAATGGAGTCTTAGCTTGGCATGAAGATGACTAAGTATAGAAATACCTCAACTGGGCATGAATATGGCCAAGGATACCTCATCTTAGCATGAATATAGCTAAGGATATCTTATCTCAGCATGAATATGGTTCGGCCACTCTCAAATCTACATCCCAGATATGAATCCGAGGTATCAAAATTATTCCCGTAACACTAGACCTCCTACTCCTGAGTCTAAGTCAGAAGTGGATCAGACGAAGGGAGTACTGTTGATATAGTGCCTTGGGCCTAAGGACGTCCATCTATGCATCCCATCAAGGCATCTATTCCTCACTTAATGTAGACGGTGGAAGCAGCTAAAGAAAAACTTGAATTTTGGGCCGATCTGAGGTCTTTTTGAGATTAGGCCGATCATAAGCCATTGAGGCTTAGGCCGATCAAAGACTATTGAGGCTTAGGTCAATCAAAGGCCATTGAATTAAAGCCAATCAAAGGTAATTATTCGAGAGTGCCGATTTGAGATAATTATTCGAGAGTGCCGATCTGAGGCAATTATTCGGCCTCCCTAGTAAAGCATAAATCTATACGATGGGGCCACTGGTAGGAGGATGCGTGTCCGATTCAGCTGTAGTTTTTGATGCAGGGAGCTGGTGAGCAGTAGTACTTAAAAAACATGAGTGGATGACATGAGGGGCTATAAAGAGATTTTATGGGATCTAATGGTCGAAGCTGGTAGTGAAGGCCGATGCTAGAATTACTAGCTGAGGATTGATCGGCTGAGAGTGGGTCGGTAGTCGATATAGGTTGAATTTTGAAAAGGAGGTCGGCGATTAAGCTCGTACCAGATCTTAGGCCGAGCCTGAGATATCTTGATGTGCCTATATGCATAAGTCTTCAGCTAATACGAAATTACCCCCAATAGTTGCTATACTTGTGATATGACTATTGCTAGTGTAAGCCTTAATTCACTTTATTTATTATTGAACTTTATGCATATATATCCTAATTATAAATATGGCTTATTGTATTTTTGCTCTATGAAAATCACTATTTTTATATATATCTTTCAAATTATCTTTCTTTTGCAATGATAACCCTCCTATTAATTTTTTGACTAATTGCATTAAGTATAACAATATAATATTTAATTCATACTATACAGAGCTATATTTTTGCAATTTTTTTAAGGATATTAATAGAAAATGATAATAAAATATTTTCACACTTAAAATAGTTATTTATTAACATCAAATATAATAGGAGGCATATCCTTGAGAAAATAGGAGGATTCAAGTGTCATACATATAAACAAAAATTAACATATGATAAGCCATATTTACAAGAGTATATATATGTAAAAATCTATATTATTTTTCTATCAATTGAAAAGACATGCACATGATAATCATATTCAAAAAGCACTAGAACTATTATGAAACATTTTTCACATGATAACATATCTTATTCTCTTTGGAATAATATTTATTTTTTAAGAGTCATATTAATAATATAAATTTTAATATATAGAAAAACATAAATATGTGATTTCCCCCATGATGACTGTAATAATTTATATACTAAATATAGTATGTCAATCTTTTAGTACTTTCACAATTCATTTAACAGTGGATAGTCCCAACTAAAAATTTCTAATTTTTCAGAGGATATAGATGACCTAAATCTCACATATAGGCTATTTTAGGTTATAAACTAAGGGATATGCATGTTAATAAATGCCATCCAAGCAACAAAATAAAAGATACAAAAAAATATCTATATTTTCAATAGAAATAAAAAATATTTAGTTCACCTAAAAGTCAGAAATATTTATAAGAAAATGAGATATCCATTCATATAATAATTAAATAATATAATACTTTTGCATTGATTTTAGAATTTTTTATCAAAATAATATTATTTTTAAAATAAATTATCAAAATAATATCTTTTCAAAATTATCTACCAAAATACTGTCTGAAATAAAATCACCCTATGATAGGATGATTTTTCATGCTGACTCACTACTCTCTCCATCAGCTGGGAATAGATGGACATTAGCATGAGTCGCCCTATCGTAGGGCGACTTGTGATTATATAAGTCACTCTATGATAGGGTGACTAATAGAAGTGCCCTGTGGTATAGAGTCACCTACCATAGGGCACCTCTATTAGTCACCCTATCATTTCATATTACATTATATTAATATCTTATCCTAATATTATATAACATATATTACTAAATAATAGTATATTATATTATTATATTATTGTTATAGTATTTTATTACTATAATATTGTGATACCCTATTTTTAAAATCAAGCCCATCCTAAGTTGGCCCATCAAAGTCCACAGAAAAAAAAAAATTGAACGAAGACTCCCAACGGGAGTCTTCTTCTTCCTCCCTTTGCCCGACTCGATCTAGGACTCCTAGGACAACTAGAACCCTAGGAAGAGCTCTATAAAATCCTCCCTTCCTCCTCCATAGCCGCCACGATGAGCACCGAATTCTCCCTCTTCTTTCTCTCGAATTTTTCTATTGAAGCCGCCGACACCCTCCTCGTGTTTGCCTCAAATTCTCGTCAGAGACCTCATCAGAGTCGAAGGTAAGCCCCGACCCTCCTTCCTCTCTCCCTTTCCCTTCTTCTCATGGCTTCATGCACCCTCACCAGCCGTCGGATTCATCGAAAAATCTCACAAAACAAAAAACTCTGTTCTTATCCCTGTTTGATCGAACTGTATTCTCTCCTTTTCGGCCATTGATGCCGTCATTTGCAGCGTCTCACCCCTAAGTTTGGATCCCTACCTCTCTACCTATCTTCTTCGAAGGTCATGATCACCAATGATCGGCCAATGACCAGAGAAATTCAAGAAAAGAGATGGGGTTCCCTATTTTTTGATTTTTTTTCTAAATCTCCTGTCGGTCGAGCCTCACTGTCGGTGATCTCTTGCTCCCCCACTGTCAGTTGCCACTATCAGACCTCTAGCCGTACCGTCGCACCTCATCGGAGCACGAGCCACCAAGTCCCCCCCTTGTGTCCCTCCTCTATTCAGCCAGGAAGAGAAAGAAGAAAAGAAAAGAAAGAAGAAGAAGAAGAAAAAAAGAAAAGAGAGAGAGAGAGAGAGTATTTTCTCTCTCCTCTCTCCCCTCTTTCTCCCTCTTTCCCTCTCTTTTCTCTCTTTTTCTTTCTCTAAAATTTCTCTCTCTACTTTTTCTCTCTAATTTTTTTTTACTTTCTCTCTCTAAAATTTTTCTCTCCTACTCTCTCTCTAACTACACCACGGACTCTAAGATAAATTTGAGATGAAAATAAGATGACTTGAAATCACTTCAAAAGTCATGCAGTAGGTTAGAACCCAACCCGATCCTTATCCGAAATTTATAGCATCTGATCATAGTTAATCTATATTGAGTCATCTTGATATGATCTTTGATAATCTCAATCATGGTTGTACCTTCTGAAGGATACAAAGATTTTTTCTCTATTTTCTCTCTCATGACTGACTTTCTTTCTTTAAGAAGGTCTATGAATCCTATACCGAGTCATGCCTTCATCTTCTAAGAACCTATGTTGACCCTGACAAGATGACCCGAAGCTGCTTCGATATTTGTGCTATATATCAACCTCATTTGGCCATATCAAGTATCTTTCAAATTCATTATTAATGAATCCTATTGATTGATCTTGATCTTGATCTGATCTGTGCTTTACGATTTCTTGATCAAGTCACTTAAATCTGACCCTCAGCTCAGAGATCCTGAATTATCCTAGTGTCTGGATGGTCCGACATATCCGATCAACAGTCATCTTTTTTTATGATTTAATCTTATTATATTCATCGAATAGAAATTGATGATGATTTGATAATTTAAATAGGATTAGCTGATTTTTCTAATGAAGTTTGAAGATCTAAGATGAATGAGATAAGTGGATCTTACACTTCTTATTTATTTTTAAATAATCATATTTTTTATGTAAAAAATTACTGTTGATGAAATTATATTTTTCATAAAATAAGGATCAGCATATATGATATGAAAAAAATATATTTTATTATGAGCATTGATTCCATGAATGTGTTTTATGAAAATAGCATGATTATGAAGTATGAATTTTATTATTTTTTCATCTATGTATATATATGTTTTAAAAAAATATATAAAGATTTCAAAAGCTCTAAGATAGTTATAAATGAATTTTTTTAGAAAGATCGGCATCCGAAGCTAGCATCCATACGAAACATGGCTCCACCAACGGGTATAAAATTGGCACATAAAATAAGAACTCTATCAATTAAAAAATATGACCCTGTCATGGGTATAATAGTGATCTTAGCATAAATATCTATGAGCAATATTTTGAAATATAATACATGACAAGAATGATTTACGAAATATGTTTATCAAATATTAATGATTTATGCATGCATGATTGGTTTATAATTTGTTTTATTATATGTTTCATAAAATACTTTATTTTATATTATCTATTATTTTTTAAATATTATATTATCATAAAAATTTATACTTGATCCGGTAAGGAAGCATAAGTTCTATTTATTGGGCTAGTATAGCTCATATTTTTTTTATTTTTTATTTTTTTTATACAGAAGAATAAGGTTAGAATCGGCAAAAAAAATTTAAGCTTGGAGATCTATGAAGTAAGCTTGAAAATTTTATAACTAAAATTTATTATTTGATGATCACGAACTTATAGTAAATAATTATGAATCTTGAGATATGGATTTGTATTTGATTTTGAATTTAGATGCTCTGAACCAAATTTGATTTAATTAAGAATTTGAATTGAATCTTTTTATTTTTTTATTTATGATATATTTATTTTTATAATTAAGAAAATAAATATAACTTTGTATTATCGTGGGTCCCATCCCTCGGTAGCATGGCCGTGTTATGTCTTGAATTTGGGGCATGATATTTTATGGTATCAGAGCCTAGGTTATGATTACTTGGGACTGTGGATTAAGTGACTAGAGCATGATATAAGTAATATCAGAGCTTAGGTTAAGATTAATAGGGACTATGACTTAAGTGGGATTTAAGTATTAAAGTTATGATCATAAAAAATATGATAGAAGTAGCAGAAATAATTCAAAGTCTAGATTTTGGATCAATAGGTATTATAATAATTTTTTTATAAAAAGTGGTATACGATGTGTATTAAAGAATTGGATGAATTATATGTTGGATTTCAATAAATAAAGCTTGACTTAAGTATGAGAGATGTTGACTCTGGAATAAAATAGGATATATTGATATGTTGTATTGAGTATACTTGTTCAATTGTTATTTAGATGATTCTGGAGTTTTAAACTTGATATGGATGAAGATTATGATGGCTTTTTAAATTTTGATGTTAATTATTTTATCATTATAATTTTAAATTTATTAGAATAAATTTGTTTAGGATATGGCTTAAAAAAGAATTACCTCATACAAGAAATAAATATTTTTCGAACATTGAACCTATAAGAGGATCATGTATAAAATTTGTAAAAAAATAAAAAATATATATATTTAGTTTATTTATGGATTGGATATCATGCACATATTAGTGAAATCTTTAATAATTTGTATTGCCATATTTTCTATTAGATTACTTGATCTTTCTTAAATGGAGTACATTGATTATTTCAAGTCAAAGTTTAGGTTTTGGTGCTAATCAAAGATATCTTGCTATTATCAAAATTTTGAAAGACTTATATGAGTTTTTAATAAATAAGTGATAAGATTTCATGTCGATTTATTTATTGATGTAAGAGTCATAATGAAAGAAGCAATCCATAAGAGATAAAGAAATTGATTCTACTTACAATAGTATTGACTCAAGACTTTCTAATTTGTTAGAGATTTGGGTTAATTATTTTATAAAGAAAGGTTAGTTTGGAATTGTCCCAATTATCAGAAAATCTAGAGCTAACTTACTCCAAATTAATTTTAGATATATTGAATTTTAGATGAGTGGTGAAAGCTTATGCAATGATTTCAAATATAGAAAGTGGATCAAGATTTAATTTTAATGTGGCATGCTCGAAGAATAGTAAAGATAAAAAAACTTAAAACTTTATTCTAATTCTATCCAAAAAAAAATTGAAAGGTTAGATCTTTTGCTAAGATTCATCCGATAGCCTTGGAGAATTCGATGGGTTCATATCAAAATGCATAATAGAAGTGTGGTAGTTGAATTATACTAAAACTAGTTAAGAATACTAATGCAGTAAGTAATATGAATGGAGATTTGATTTTTATAAAAGAGACCACCATTAATAAATGAAAGGATAAGATTATTGATTCCTGGACTTGTTTAGATGTTGCAATACCATTTTCGATAATTGATTCTTTTATTACAGCAATGGTTAGAAGAATTTTGAGCATCTAATGCTCTAGGCTTTTTTATGTTTATGAAGAATTGATAGGGTTAATTATGATTTTCATGTAAAATTAATCAAAAGCAAATAATTTCATAGATATGAAATTATGAAATTTCAATCTAAGATTAAGAGATCAAAGAAATTTATTATCTTGTAAATAAAAATAATCTAGTTTCAAAATATCGTATAATTATTTATGTTGAAAATTCATAGAACAAATACTTTGAGATGTAAATAACTTGGAAACTTAAGGACAATAGGAGTGTTATATATTTTTTAATGTTCGAAACCTCAAGTATGCCAAGTTTTGATGATGAAATTTTTTTTAAGGGGGGTAGAATGTTGTTGCCCAGCTATGCAACCCAAGAGGGTGGGGGGGTGAATTGGATTTTAAAAATTTTAAAATTAATTTAGAACTATGAGGATTAAATAACAATGAGCAGGATATATGTAGATAGTAATTTAAGCAAAGTATAGAAATTAGATACAAGGATACAAGAAGATAAAGAAATTTAGAAAGATAGCAAGTAAGCACAATACAAACAAACAAGATTTATAGTGGTTCGGTGCCAACCTTGCATTTACATCCACTCTCCAAGCTCTTACGTGAGAATTCAAATTCACTAAACCATATTCAATCAAGAATACAATATCGGTACCTCTGACTCTAACTATCTCAAGCTAGAACACTTGTTTTTCAGATACAAGCCAACCTAATACAATCCGATTCAAGGTTCGGACCAATCTTTCCAAGTTTTGGAATCCTTCCAAAACTAAAGATCAAGACAAAACAGAGTATGTGAGTTAATCACACAAAAATATAAATTTAGCTCCTTTAATGAGTAAATAAAATTTTAAATACACTTTACACAATAAGAAGAAAGCTTTTGTGATTTTTCTCAAGGTGATTGAAGACTTGAATGAGCTTTTGAGGGGTTGGTGAACTTGAATTGAAAGCTTTTTTTACTTGAAGAGATTTTTTTGCTTAGAACTGAAATGAATGCTTGAATAACCTTTTTTTCTTTGCTTCTTTTTCCCTCCTTTAAGTACCTTTATAGCTTCAATAGATGGTAGAGATAAATCTGAACTAAAATAGAGCCGTTGGAGATCATTAAAAGAGCATTAAATACTATCAAAAAGAACTAAAAACTAACCGTTATGGAAGTTTCCATCACAGGGGGTCGACTCATGGGGTCGATCTCTGCACAGGGGTCGACTCATGGGGTCGACCTCTGTGGTACAGAATAAAAAATCACTGTTTTGTATCTTTGGCCTGCACAGCAACAGAGGTCGACTCATAGGGTCGACCCCTTTGGGTGCGTCAGCCAAAAATAGCATACCGTTCAGTCTCTTTTGACAGGAGTCGACTCATAGGGTCGACCCAATTCTTTAAACTTGAATTTTTCTCAACATATCCATCCAAAAAATATGAAATTGCCTCCAATAGATCACAAATCTTCTGTTCTTTCTCTTGAGACTTTTGAATCAGAACTTGATAAAATTATAATTTTATCTTTGAAATATAATAAATCTTTTTCTAAGCCAAAATCATTAGTAACCTCTCAAATGTATTGTAATCATCAAAATCAATTCATGGAGCAACAATCTTCTCCTTTTTGATGATGACAAAATACTTGAGCAAAAGCAAAACATAACATATATAAAGCATTAAACAAGAATTTTAAATTTATGAAGATGCATCATTTAAATATTATAACCAATAATTTGAATAAAATACATCATGAGTAGTTTGAAGAGTAGTGTTAAGATAGCTTATAAGATTATTTTCTTTTGATAAATTTGCTTTGACAATTTTGCTTATGGCTCGATTTTAGATAATTTTGCTTATTGCTCGATTTTATTCCTCTACTCTCTTTTTTTGACAACATCAATTAAGATCATTACTCTCATTTTTTAAAAAAAAAGTGAAAGAGACTCTCCCTCACTATAGCAATCATAAAAGATATTTCAATTTACTCATTTAGAGGATATTATCATTCATAATATTTCATAACACATATATGAGGTATTTTTCATATCATATAATTAAGACACTTCAATTTATGCCATTCATAATATTTCATTAGCACATATATGAGGTATTTTTCATATTACATAATTAAGATATTTTAATTAATGCCATTCATAAAGATTAATCCAAGGATATTCATAGAAGTTAAAAGTATATATATATATATATATATATATATATATATATATATCCAAAATGTGACATAAGTGTCACAATACATACGAGTCAAGTCAAAGTACATAGGCCATACAAAAGTCATGGATAACAAAAAAAATACAACTATCTATGAGCCAATCAGCCAACACCTACAAAGGCCATAAGTAAGATTCTAGACATAAAAAGCTAACTATGCTAGATCTAATAGATGTCATGGCTAGAGGCATCAGAAGAGTTAGAGATATGATGAGGAGTCTCAGGATCAAGGCCACGGGCACGTCCTCGACCTCGTCTACCTCAGCCACGGGTAGATGTACCGGCACAAGCAGAAGGGCGAGAAGATCCTGGAGCCTGGGAAGCTATGGACTATGCTAAGAGAGAAAGTCTGATGGTATCCAATTATTCCATATCTCTCATCATGGACTGCATCAAGACATCAATCTGAGTGGAGATAGTCTCACTGGAGCCCCTGATCTCCCTCTTCAAAAAATCAAATCCACCCTCCAAAATTTCTTGAAGTCTAGCCGCCTCTGCAGACAGGTTGGAGACCTCTGTGATATCCTCATACGGCTGGAGATGGGCTAAGACTAATACCTACCTCTGCAAATTTAGAACTCTGCCCGTCAGTCTCAGAATACATCCCTCAAGCTTCTCAAGTCGTATGGACTGAGCTGTGAGCATCTGAAAGATAGTAGAGATATGAGAAATCAAAGTCTGATCTGAGTCAGCCTGAGATGTCGACTTCTGAGCAAAGACTGAGATGGCAAACTGCTAAGATAAAATGGAGGCAACACACTAGGATATCAACTCAATCTGATCATCTGTAAGTCTGAACTTTGAAGGATGTACCCTGCTCTCTGACTGTGGAACTGAAGCATGCCTCCTCACTGACTCTGAGGGACCAGCCTTGTGATCAGATACGAACTGAATATTAGGAGATGCTCTGTGATCACGAGGAGGTGAAGACGGTCCCTCCTCCTCTACTCTCTTTTCAACACCCTTCGACCAACCACCATCAGTCTTTGAGAAACCCATGCGGTGCAGTGTATGACGGTTGATGGGGTCAGAGTGTGACAATTTGGTGACTGCCTCCCCCTCAAAACAGACTCCGAACCTCCTAAAGATTAGGATGAGTGCCATACCATAAGGCAAGTGAGCCTTAGACCTGTTCAAAGTCTCCCTCATGGCCTCAAACATCAAAGCAGGAAGGTTCAAGGGGTCTCGGTGATCACATGGTACATGATGCAAATGTCCGTACCAGATAAGAGGTCATGTCTGTCACTCCTAGGGACAAACAGTTTGGTTACCATATGATGTAAAAGCCTCATCTCAATAAAAAAAAAATTTACTTCTAATTTATTCAAGTTTTCAGTAAATGTTCTGCCTAAAATAGCACTTAATCCTTCTTCTTTGATTGGGAGTTCCGTATGAGTATAGCCTTCACAAGGCAAGTATAAGATTTGTCTCAAATGCAATGGATCAAGAACTATGTTAACCCCTTTCACCAAAGATTTTACTATTCCATTGCAGTAACTCAAATTTAAGTAGAATTCTCTGATCAAATCAACATAAGTATTTTTCTTTAATAAACAGTAAAACTCCTATCCTTGATTTTTAATCTTTGATCCAATAGAGAACCCTTCTTTTTCAAAAAATTTGAAATCTATATTCTTCTCGTATTTCACTTTTCGATGGGAGAGAGGTACCTTGCTTGGACTGAGTGGAGACTGTGAAAAAGCTGGAGCAGGACCTAAAACTGGAGTTGGAGCAGAAGAGGGCTCGGCAGCCATTTTTTTTCTGCGCACATCTTCCTCTAACCCTCGAATAGATTTTCTTCTCTACAGTAGCTTTGATTTGGGAGCTCTTTTGGATAGAAGAGACTTGCAAATAGCTTAGGAGAGTTGATGAGTGGTAGAGTGGAAGAGATTTTTAGAGGAAAAATAAAGATTTTGGAGAGATAGACCGTCGGTTTGGAGAAAAGGTTTTGAAGCTAGGGTAAGCTCGAACTGCCCAAACGAAGAAGAAAGAGAAGAGAGATTTAAATCCTAAAGGGATAATTTAAAGGAGAAAATCCGATGGGAAGAGAGATTTTGAGATGAGAGTGGAGAGGGAGGTGATCTTGTTCGGTGGAATGGGAAAGACGAATGGCAAAGGGGTCGGCTCTTTGCAATCAGTGAAATCCCAATAAAATAGAGCTCGATGGGTTTTAATAAAAAATTATAAGTTTATCCTAGGATTGACCCTGAGGGTCGACTCATGGTAAGAAAAATTTTAAAAAGATGATGGAAAAATTTCAAAAAAGCTTGTAACTTGAGGGAAGGGTGTCCATTTGAGAGATTGATCAAATGAAGGATAGTTTTGAGCTTTTAAGAAAGGAGAGATGTGAAATTAGCTCAAAAATAAATTGATTCAATGAATTTTTGGTAAATTAAACTTGGAATCAGAAAGATACTCAAGCTGAAGGATCAAGGATTTCTAATTCTCTCCTAATTTCACAAAATCTGTCTTCACTTAAGGTCTTGGTAAAGATGTCAGCCAATTATTTTTCAGTACATACATAATCAAGAATTATATCTTTATTTTGGACATGTTCTCTTATGAAATGATACCTAATTTTAATATGTTTTAATCTAGAGTGCTAAATTAGATTTTTAGTTAGATTAATAGCACTAGTGTTATCACATCTTATGGGAGTTTCATTGAGTTTGATGCCAAAGTTCTCAAGTTATTGCTTAATCCATAGGATTTGAGCACAGCAACTTCCGACTACAATGTATTCGACTTCGATTGTAGACAGTGCCACCGAATTTTATTTCTTGCTAAATCAAGAGATTAAGTTAACTCCAAGAAATTGGTAAGTTTCACTAGTACTTTTTCTATCTAATTTACATCCAGTAAAATCGACATCTGAATATCCTATTAAGTTAATTGGTGAGTCCTTAGAATACCATAATCTTAGAGTTTGTATACTTTTTAAATATTTAAGAATTTTTTTAACTATATTTAAGTATGATTCTTTTGGATTTGATTGAAAGCATGAACATAAACAAACATTACACATAATATCTGGTCTACTAGCAGTTAAATACAATAAAGAATCAATCATGCCTCTATAAAGTTTTGAGTCTACATTTTTACCTCCTTCATCCTTGTCAAGCTTACATGATGGGCTAATGGGTATACCAATTGCTTTGGAGCTCTCCATTCCAAATCTTTTGAGTAGTTTTCTTGTGTACTTACTTTGGATGATGGAGATCCCTTCCTTTGTTTGTTTGATTTGGAGTCTGAGAAAGAATATAAGTTCTCTCATCATGCTCATCTCGAACTCTCTCTGCATGAGCTTAGCAAAATCTTGACAAAGAGTTTCATTAGTAGACCCAAATATAATATCATTAATGTATATTTGTATAACTAAGATATCATCATGATTTCTTTTAATGAAAAGGATTGTATCTACATTTTCTCTTGAAAAATCATTGTTAAGCAAGAATTTACTTAACCTTTTATATCAAGCCCTAGATGCTTGCTTTAAATCATATAGAGCTTTGTTTATTTTAAAAACATGATTAGAAAAAGCATGATTTTCAAAATCGAAGGGTTGTTCTATAAAATTTTTTTCAGCAATATAATCATTTAGAAAAGTACTTTTGACATCCATTTGGAATAACTTAAAATTCATAAAGCATGCATATGCAAGTAAAAGTCTAATTGCTTCTAATCTAGCAACAGGTGCAAAGGTCTTATCAAAATCAATTTCTTCTTCTTGATTATAACCCTTTGCAACTAATCTTGCTTTATTCCTAATTATATTTTCATATTCATCCAATTTATTCCTATATACCCATTTTGTGCCAATTACTGGATAATTTATAGGTCTCGATACTAAAGTCCATACATTATTTCTTTCAAATTAATTAAGTTCTTCTTATTGAAAAATATGTCCCAAAAATCAATCGTCAGCCTGTTGACGGTTGAGCAATCTTGTATGGTAATTGATTTGTTAATAAATAAAATATATTTGATATTTTCATCATAAGCTTTCATCTTCTAATGAACTTCGTTGTTATGATGAAGTCCTTAGAATTATTTAGATTCGATAAAGAGAGAATTTATCGATTAGTCCTTAAAATTGTTCACAACCAAATGATAGGCTGTTAATAAGGATGACAGCTTCTATCGAGCATAGGTCGCTGTAGGCCATATGGGTTGGTTGTCCTCTTAATCAAGGAGTGTGGAGACACTGGTATGGCATACAGATGAGATGTAAGGGTACATCGTTATTGAATGTGACCAACTCTAGAGCATTCTACTGTCGAAAATATCTCTGATGGGATATAGGTATAAGTGTCTCTTAGACCTGAGATCACCTCAGTGACTTGCAAGCAACTCACTATGCTTTGGTACAGGACTAACTGAATTTCTAATTCAGTGACGGAAGGCTTTTGGGCATAGTCAAGTACTTGTGAAGTCAGAATGTGATCAAGATGGGATTGACCACTCCAAGAGTTGGAGAAGAATGAGTCACTGTATTTCAATTTAGCAAAACTTTGGCCAGAATAATCCATCAGATGGATTTGATATTTTGAAATACAATGTGGACAATTTGATCAGAGTTGACAGTTGAACTCTGAGGTTTTCTATGATCATTTTAGTCAAGGAGATGAATTATATAGAAACTATATCCACATGGGTTCTAAGGATGTTGTTCTACACATTCGATCTATCCGATCGTCGGGTACCATTGCTAGATGGTCACTTCGATTGGTACAAAAATTTATTTCTGTGCTACCAACTTAGGTTTAGACCTATGAGGTCACAGACATTAGAGTTCATGATCCGATTGGATGGTTGATCAATCATTAAGAATCGTTCTAGGGTTAAATGATCAATACGATTGACATTTAACCTAGTGCAAGTGTTGCAGGAGGATCGATTAGCAATTTGATTGCTAATTGGCTTAATTTGATTAAGCCAATGGGCTGAGATTAAGTCTAATTGAATATGATTTTATTAGATTTGGCTTGAGCTTGATTGGATCAAGTTCAATTAGTTTATTGGATAAGCCAAGTGCAAGAAAAAAACTAGTCCTAGTTCAAGTAGGACTTGGGTCAACCTAATTTTTAATTTGATTAAAAAATTAAATCAGATTTAAATCTAATTTAATCTGATTAAATTAGGTTCTTAATTAAATTAAAATTTATTTTAATTAGGTTGATCTAATTTTGATTTGATTTGGTTTGAGAAATCAAATTAAAACAAGTCATAAGATAGAATCCTAGTAAGACTAGGATTCCATCTTGCGCCACATAAGCCCCCTCACGCCCTCTCTCTTATTCCACGCCAATCCCTTCTTATTTTGTGTGATAAAAGCCCTCTCCCAGGTCTTTTCCACATCCAAAAGGTTTTCTCTCTTCTTTCATACATGGAAAGTGGTTGTGGATCAAATCAAAGTAGGAATAAGTTTGGATTTCAAATTCTATGAGATAGAGTTTTAGAAATCCAAAACTCTTTCCTTTTTTCATCAAATTTATCTAGATTTTTTTTGAGATTTTCATGACTTTTAGGGCACATATTGTGCACCCTTTGCTGGTGGTCCATGCATAAAAATAAGGAGGAGGCACCCAAGAGTTGGGCGCCCCTTATCTTGCCATGTTTGGATAAGCCTTGACTAGGTATTTGATCTAGACAAGGATTCTATCATATCTCTCTTTATAAAATGAGTTTCTTCATAAAATTTTTGATGAACATAGAGATTTGAGAGATCTTTGGGGCATCTAAAAATCAGAGAGAAAGACCTTTGGGTCATAGAGATATAATAGACACAAGACAGGGTGTCTAGGAGAGAGTAAAGAGAAGAAGAAGAGGGTCTTCTTCTAGGGTTGTTAGTTTCATCTCTTCGCTTCCTCCATCTTGAATTTTCTGAGAATGTTTCAGATCTAAAACTCCTCCTCCTACTTCTCATCTTTCGAAGAGCTCAAATCAAGAAGAAGGAGGCACCTGATCAACCATCAAAGAAGGATCAGCGCAGTACTAGCATACTGTGTTGATTTTCTGAAGCAAAACTTCTGATCGAGATTTGTGGGCTCGTGTGGATGGCTCCTAGAGATCGGATGCATGTGTAGTTTACAACATCATTCTCAAGCCCAGATCAGTAAGGTTAGAACGTCTAACTTGCAAGGTAATAGATCTGATCTATTGTTTAATACATACATTAGATGTAGTATAGAAACATGTTGATATGATTAACATATAGTTCATGCTCTATATATTTTAATTTTTAATTTAATACTATATAATAATCATGTAATAGAATCTTAAATCTAGATATTTTCTAATTTTAAAAAATAAATTTTAATTTATTTTAGTCTTCCACTGCCTAATCTTGAAAAAGTTTCAAGATCTAACCCTGAAACCCTAGATCTAATTCCTTCAATTGATATCAGAGCATAAGATTGTTTATTACATGATTATTTATACATGCTTATATTATCTCTTAGATTAGATCTAATTTATAATCTGATTATTAAATTTAAAATTAAAATTTTAGATCAATCACGAACTGCAAGGTTGTCCTGCTGTAAGATTTACCCCTTACAGTACAAAGGTTGTCCTAGTTCGTGTAGAACTATCTTTAATCATAAATTTGTTAGATATGATCTAGATTAAATTTATAATTTATTAGATTTAAAAAATATTTAAATCTAAAATAAAATTTTTTGTTAATATTTTTTGTGCAAAAAAATTATTTAAAGTTGAAATTGTTTCAATTACATGAACCTGTTTAGATTAGATCTAAAGTAGTTTCATGTTTATTTTATTTACATCCTGATTATGAATCAAACATGCAATATGGTTGGTAGAACCATATTATAAAATTATTTTATAAATATAAAAATTATTTTTGAAAAGCCAAACCCAACCTTCAGCCCAAAACTTAATTAAGAATTAAGAAGTTGTTTGATTAGGTTCTAGGATTGTAAATTGAAGAACCTAAAATACAAACCATAACACATTGGGTTAATGGGTTAGTAAAAATTAGGTCCATTAATTGGGTTAGACCTATGGTTAGATTAAAGATGGACTTAATTAAAGAATTGACTAAATCTAATCAATTGTTGTCTTAGATCAGGTCAAGGATTCTCTAGATTAATTACAATAGTTGTAGTTGATCAAGTCCATATCTTTAACGAGAACCAAATAGATTTGATTCTTGGCTAAGTGGTCTAGCACAAAATGTTAGGTTGATGTAATCGAAACTAATTAAACCAGTTGGTGTCTAAGGTAAACAAGACTGGTGGTTTTTAATCGGGAGCCCGCTTACCTGGTCATTTTTGATGGTGTCTAAGGCAAGCTTTGGTCGACCCTCCCACTGATCGAACTTATCTGGCCTCTTGGTGAAATTATGTTTTGATCGGATCACTTGACTATTCGAGCTGACCCATGTCAGCTAGGTAAATCAGTGTGACTGATTTAGGTGCTCCTAGACCAGCCCTTTTAATGGTCTCCCTTAAGCTAACTTGGTGAAGTCAGTGGGAGGATCATGATAAGCTGGTTCATCTGATCTCATCCTCTAAATCATTTAAATCTTCTAAAATTATTAGGTCCTTAAAATGATAAAGTTATGGAGATAACTGAGTCATAGCCTCCCATTAAGGTATTTGATAATGAGTCCATTAACTCAATAATCATTGCAGACCCAAAGGCCTGGTGCTTGTTGACTAATGGAATTATCACTCATCATATGACGACTTGGAAGTGTCTCTCTAATGGTGGTTAGGTGAGCTAACCAAAGTTGGACTTAATCATTCGTTGGTTAGATGGACCAAGTATGGTCATGTTAATGGTTGGACCTAATCGGATCATTACAATGGAGGCCAAAGCCTACTGATTAGGTTTCTAGGGCAAAATTAAAATTACTAGAAATTATTTAGAGAAACAATTAGTTATGAACCTACTCTTAGATGTACATGGGTTGGCCAACCAAAGTTGAGCTTGTGTGTAGTCTAAGTGGATTCTAGTACCCACTAAGGAATTAGGGTAATTTCTCGAATTGAAGGTAGAGGCTACCAATTCGAATAAAATAATGAGAGAAACCTTTTGATTAAAGTCTAAATCTTTAGGTTTAATGAATCAATTACTAATTAGGTTATGATTTTCCTTTGAGCAGATATGGCCACTTCCCTATCGCTCTGATCATTGTTGGATAATGATAAGTTGGTGGGACCCAACTTCGGTAGCTGGTACCGAAAGTTGAAGATAGTCTCGGAGCATGAACGGATCTTATATATGATAATGAATCCTGCACCTAAGGAGCCAGCTGCCAATGCACGTGGAATAGTCAGAGATATTTACCAGAAGTGGCTCAGTAACCGGACCACGGTGCGCTCTATCATGCTGGCTGTCATGAGCAACGAGTTCAGTCGCAGATTCGAGATGGCTCAGTCAAAGGACATGCTTCAAGTGTTGGAGGATGCCTTTGGTACTCCCAATGATGTGGAGAGGCACAAGACTAGTTGTGCCATCTTCAACGCCAAAATGCGGGATGGTGCCTCTGTCACTGATCATGTATTGTACATGATCGAGCTGATGGAACGATTGAGCAAGCTCAACTTTTTCTTGCATATAATAGATCTGATCTATTGTTTAATACATACATTAGATGTAGTATAAAAATATGTTGATATGATCAACATGTAGTTTATGCTCTATATATTTTAATTTTTGATTTAATGCTATGTAATAATCATGTAATAGAATCTTAGATCTAGAGATTCTCTAATTTTAGAAAATAAATTTTGATTTATGTTAGTCTTCTGCTGTCTGATCTTGAAAAAGTTTCAAGATCTAATCCTGAAATCCTAGATCTGGTTCCTTCACTTCTTGCATTGCATTGATCCAATTATAGTCTTTTTCAACTTCATCTATGGTTTTAGGTTCAAAATGAGAAATAAATGCAAAATGATTGTATGCATCTCTAAGTGAAGAACGAGTTCTTACTCCATGTGTAGGATCACCAATAATTAGTTCTTTAGGATGATTGTGATTATACCTCCATTCTTTGGGTAGATCATTTATACCTTGAGGTTATTCTTGTTGTTCTTCACCTTCATCATTTTATTTATTTTTATGTTCTTCTTTATTTTAAATTATTGAGTCTTTTAGGGTGAGCTCCTTCATTCCTTCTATAAGAAGACCTGTATTATCAATACCTTCATTCTTCTTTGAAGGAAGATCATTAGTCTCATAAAAAATAACATGTATTGACTCCTTTACTACTAAAATTTTTTTGTTGAAAACTCTAAAAGCTTTGCTAGAAGAGGAGTAACCAAGAAAAATAGCTTCATCAGATTTTGCATCAAATTTTTTTAATCTTTCTTTACCATTGTTTAAAACAAAACATCGCAATCAAAAATATGAAAAAAATGCAATATTTGATTTTCTTCCTTTCCAAAGCTCATAAGGTGTTTTCTTTAGAATTGGTCTAATTAAAACACGGTTTAAAATGTAGCATGCCGTGTTAATTACTTTCTTCAAGGGTTCTATTTTTTTTTCTACTACCCCATTTTGTTGGAGTGTCCTAGGTGCTGAAAAGTTATGGTCAATACCTTTTTTATCACAAAACTTTTCAAAATCTTGATTTTCAAATTCGGTTCCATGATCACTTCGAATATTTTGAATTGAAAAATCTTTTTCATTAGTAACTCTTCGATAAAATTTTAAGAACATATGAAAAGTTTTGTCCTTATGTGCCAGAAAGAAAATCTATATAAAACGAGAGAAATCATCAATAATTACAAAGCCATAATATTTTTCACCTAAACTAGTAGTTCTAGTGGGTCCAAATAAATTCATGTGCAATAATTCTAATGGCCTAGAAGTTGAAACAATATTTTTAGATTTGAATGAGACTTTTGTTTGTTTACCCAGTTGGCATACATCACAAATTCTATCCTTTTCAAAATTTAATTTAGGTAAATCGGTAATCAATTTCTTTTTAATAAGTTTTGAAAGTGAATGCATGCTAATATGTGCAAGCTTGCAGTGCCAAAGCCAACTAGTCTCATTAATTTTGGCATTCAAGGCAACTAGACATTGCATGTTTATCTTGGAAAGATCATTCAAATCTACCATATAAATATTACCATGTCTATGCCCAACAAATTTAATGCCTTCATCATTGGGACTAGTTACTATGCATAATGAAGATTCAAAAATAATTTTGTACCCTTTGTCACAAAATTGACTAACGCTTAATAGATTATGTTTCAAACCATCTACTAATAAAATATTTTTAATATACTTGGAGGGAGTGATACCAATGTTACCTATACCGATGATCTTTCCCTTGCTATTGTCTTCAAAGATGACCATCTCTCCATCTTTTGTATCAAGTATGATGAATTAGGATTCATCACTGGTCATGTGTCTTGAGCACCCACTATCAAGATACCATTTTCGATTTATTCCTTGGGATGCAAGACACACCTGCATGCAAAAATTAAATTTTTACTTTAGGTACCCAAGCTTTCTTGGATCCTTTTTGGTTAGTCATAATAGTTCTTGTTGGAACTCATATTTTCTTCACATTAGAATTTTTAGATTTGTTAGAGAAACAAGTATAGGACTTGTGTCCTACTTTACCACATTTAAAGTAAGTAATATTTGAAAACTTATTGCTTGATGAGTTCACATATATATTTTATTATTTTTTTAAAGGGTTATAGCCAAGACCGACTTTATTATAAACGGTCTTTTGATTATCAAGTATCATTTGAAGTTTATTTGAATTTAGAGTAAACTTTTCTACTATAGATTTTAACTTAACAATTTTATTTTTTAAGTTTCGATTTTTTTATGTCAAGATGGATTTTTCATTTGAAATAATCTCATTTTCTTTTAGTAAAGATTGATTCTTTGATTTCAATTCTTTGTTCTTTACTTCTAACTTCTTTAGATCATCAACTAGATCATAAAATGCTTCTTGAAGTTCGTCAAAATTAAAGTCATTAGGAGTTTCAGCATTTACCTCATTTTCATATGCCATAAGGTACAAGTTGGCTTGTTCATGAGACTCTTCTTCTTCGAAGCTTGACTCATCACTATCACTCCATGTAGCCACCATAGTCTTTTTCTTGTACTTCTTGGGGTTCTTCTTAAGTTGTGGACATTCGAATTTAAAGAGCCCCGACTTCTTACATTCATAACAAATAAGGGGTTGCTCCTTATCCTTCTCCTTGCTATGCTCTCCTTTTGTAGGTGGCTTTTTCCTTATCCCTTATTTTCTTTTCTTCAAAATTCTTTTAAACTTTCTAGTGATGAGGGCCATTTCTTCATCTTGCTCTTCATTTTCTATTTCTTCGGATTCCTTATCGAGTTGAGTAGTGGACTTGAGGGTGATTGTCCTCTTCTTCTTGACATCTTCTTCTTGATGTTGTTTTATGCTTAGTTCGTATGTCATTAGCGATCCTAGAAGCTCCTCCAAAAGTAAAACATTCAGATCTTTGACTTCTTAGATTGCGGTCACTTTGGCCTCCCAAGTCCTTGGTAAAGACCTAAGAATCTTTTTCACAAAATCGGTGTTAGAATAAGATTTACCAAGTCTTTTTAGATCATTAATAATATTCATAAAATAAATAAATATTTTAGTTATTAATTCTTCATGCTCCATTTTAAAGAGTTCATATTTGTGCACAAACATGTTAATTTTTGATTCCCTAACTTGATTAGTGCTTTCATGTGTTATTTCTAATCTATCCCATATTTTCTTAGCTGACATACATGTTGAAATGCGATTAAACTTATTAGCATCTAAAGCACAATATAAAATATTCATGGTTTTAGTATTGAGTTGAGCCATTTTCTTGTCAACCTCATCCCATTCTCTTTCGAATTTGGTTGATTCTACACCATCAATTATCTTAGTAGGTGTGTATGGTCCATTAACTATGATACTTTATATATCATAGTCAAGTGCTTGGATAAAGATTTTCATTCGAGCTTTTCAATAGGTATAGTTTGATCCATTGAAAAATGAAGGTCAGTTTGTGGACTGCCCCTCGACTATTGAAGCACCAACTTGAGTTGCCATAGATCTTTGGCTCTTTGATGGTTAAATCAAAAAAGGACTAGAGCATCGAGCTCTGATACCATTTGTTGCCCAGCTATGCAACCCAAGAGGGGGGGGTGAATTGAGTTTTTAAAATTTTAAAATTAATTTAGAACTACGAGGATTAAATAACAATGAGTAGGATATATGTAGAGAGTGATTTAAGCAAGGTGTAGAAATTAGATGCAAGAATGCAAGAAGATAAAGAAATTTAGAAAGAGAGCAAGTAAGCACAATACAAACGAACAAGATTTATAGTAGTTCGGTACCAACCTTGCACCTACATCTACTCTCCAAGCTCCTACATGGAAATTTAAATCTACTAAACCGTATTCAATCAAGAATATAACGTCGGTACCTCCGACTCTAGCTATTTCAAGCTAGAACACTTATTTTTCGAGTACAAACTAACCCAATACAATCCGATTCAAGATTCGAACTAATCTTTCTAAGTTTTGGAATCTTTTCAAAACTAAAAATCAAGACAAAACATAGTATATGAGTTAATCACACGAAAATATAAATTTAGCTTCTTTAATGAGCAAATAAAACTTTAAATACACTTTACACAATAAGAATGAAGCTTTTGTGATTTTTCTCAAGGTGGTTGAAGACTTGAATGAGCTCTTGAGGGGTTGGTGAACTTGAATTGAAAGCTTCTTTTGCTTGAAGAGGTCTTTTTGCTTAGGGTTGAAATGAATGCTTGAAAAATCTTTTTTTCTTTACTTTTTTTTCTCCTTTAAGTGCCTTTATAGCTTCAATAGATGGTAGAGATAAATCTGGACTGAAATAGAATTATTGAAGATCATTAAAAGAGCATTAAATGCTGTCAAAAAGAACTGAAAATTAGTCGTTATAGAAGTTTTCGTCACAGGGGGTCAACTCATGAGGTCGACCTCTGCACAGGGATCGACTTATGGGGTCGATCTCTGTGGCATAGAATAGAAAATCACTGTTCTGTATTTTTGGTCTGCACAGCAATAGAGGTCGACTAATAGGGTCGACCCCTTTGGGTGTGCCAGATAAAAATAGCATGCTGTTCAGCCCCTTTTGACAGGAGTCGACTCATAGGGTCGATTCAATTCTTTAAACTTGAATTTTTCTCAACATATCTATCCAAAAAATATGAAATTACCTCCAATAAATCACAAATCTTCTGTTCTTACTCTTGAGGCTTTCGAATCAGAACTTGATAAAATTATAATTTTACCTCTGAAATACAATAAATCTTTTTTCAAGCCAAAATTATAAGTAATCCTTCAAATGTATTGTAATCATCAAAATCAATTCATGGAGCTACAAATATGATACCCTGTTTTTAAAAATCAAGCCCACCCTAAGTTGGCCCATCAAAGCCTATAGAAAAAAAAAATTGAACGAAGACTCCCAACGGGAGTCTTCTTCTTCCTCCCCTTGCCCGACTCGATCTAAGACTCCTAAGGCAACTAGAACCCTAGGAAAAGCTCTATAAAATCCTCTCTTCCTCCTCCATAGCCAACTACGACGAGCATCGAATTCTCCCTCTTCTTTCTCTTGGATTTTTCCATTAAAGCCGCCGGCACCCTCCTCGTGTTTGCCTCAAATTCTCATCGGAGACCTCACTGGAGTTGAAGGTAAGCCCCGACCCTCCTTCCTCTCTTCCTTCTCCTCCTTCTTATGGCTTCGTGCACCCTCACTGGCCATCGAGTTCATCGAAAAATCCCACAAAACAAAAACTCTATTTTTGTCCCTGTTTGATTGAACTGTATTCTCTCCTTTTCGATCATTGGCGCCATCATTTGCGGTGTCTCACCCCTAGGTTTGGACCCCTACCTCTCTATCTATCTTCTCTGAAGGTTATGATCGTCGGTGATCGGCTAATGATCGAAGAAATTCAAGAAAAGGGATCGGGTTCCCTGTTTTCCAATTTTTTTCTAAATCTCCCCACTGGTCGAGCCTCACTACCGACGATCTCTTGCTCCCCCGCTATCGACCGCCACTACCGAACCTCCGACCATGCTGCCGCACCTCACCAGAGCATGAGCCACTAAGTCCCCCCCTCGTGTTCCTCCTCTGTTCGGCCAGGAAGAGAAAGAAGAAAAAAAAAGAAAGAAGAAGAAGAAAAGAAAAGGAAAAAAAAAGATAAAGAAAAAGAGAGGAGTATTTTCTCTCTTCTTTCTCCCCCTCTTTCCCTCTCTATTCTCTCTTTTTCTATTTCTAAAATTTCTCTCTACTTTCTTTCTCTAGAATTTTTCTCTCCTACTCTCTCTCTAACTGCATCACGGACTAAGACAAACTTGAGATGAAAATAAAATGACTTGGAATCGCTTCGAAAGTCAAGCAATAGGTTAGAACCTAACTCGTTCCTTATCCAAAATTTATAGCATCTGATCATAATTAATCTATATTGAGTCATCTTGATATGATCTCTGATAATCTTAATCATGATTACGCCTTCTGAAGGATACGAAGATTTTTTCTCCACTTTCTCTCTATTTTGTCTCTCATGACCGACTTTTTCTCTCTGAGAAGGTCTATGAATCTTGTATCGAGTCATACCTTCATCTTCTAAGAACCTATGTTGACCCCAACAAGATGATCCGAAGCTACTTTGATATCTGTGCTATATGTCAACCTCATTTGGCCATATCAAGTATCTTTCAAATTCATTATTAATGAATCCTATTGATTGATCTTGACTTTGATCCATTCTGTGCTTTATGATTTCTTGATCAAGTCACTTAAATCTGACCCTCAGCTCGGAGATCCTAAATTATCCTGATGTCTGGGTGGTCCGATACATCCGATCAATAGTCCTCTTTTCTTATGATTTAATATTATTATATTCATCGAATAGAAATTGATGATGATTTGATAATTTAAATAGGATTAGCTGATTCTTCTAATGAAGTCTGAAGATCTAAGACGAACGAGATAAGTGGATCTTACACTCCTTATTTATTTTTAAATAATCATATTTTTTATGCAAAGAATTGCTATTGATGAAATTATATTTTTCATAAAATAAAGATCAGCATATATGATATGAAAAAATATATTTTATTATGAGCATTGATTCCATAAATATATTTTATGAAAATAGTATGATTATGAAGCATGAATTTTATTATTCTTTTATCTATGTATATATATGTTTTAAGAAAAAAATATAAAGATTTCAAAGGCTTTCAGATAGCTATGAACGAATTTTTTCAGAAAGATCGATATCCGGAGCTAGTATCCATACGAAACATGGCCCCGTCAATAGGTATAAAGTTGATACATGAAATAAAAATTCTATCGATTAAAAAATATGACCTTGTCATAGGTATAATAGTGACCTTAGCATAAAAATCTATGAGTAATATTTTAAAATATGATACATGACAAGAATAATTTATGAAATATGTTTATAAAATGTTCATGATTTATGCATGCATGATTGGTTTATGACTTGTTTATTATATGTTCTTTGAAATACTTTATTTTATATTATCTATTATTTTTTAAATATTATATTATCATAAAAAAATTATGCTTGATCCGGTAAGGAAGCGTAAGTTTTACTTACTGGGCTAGTGTAGCTTATATTCTTTTTTTTTTTTATACAGAGGAATAAGGTTAGAATCGATAAAAAAAATTTAGACTTGGGGATCTGCGAAGTAAGCTTAAAAATTTTGTAGCTGAAGTTTAGTTATTTGATGATCATGAACTTATAGTAATTAATTATAAATCTTGAGATATGTATTTATATTTAATTTTGAATTTAGATGCTCTGAACCAATTTTGATTTAATTAAAAATTTGAATTGAATCTTTTTATTTTTTTATTTATGATATATTTATTTTTATAATTAAAAAAATGAATGTGGCTTTGTGTTATCGTGGGCTCCATCCCTCAATAGCATGATCGTGTTATGTTCTGAATTTAGAGCATGATAAATATATTATAATAATATAGTATATCATAGTATAAAATTTATTATAGTATTATAATATAATATTCTATACTATATTATAATATACTATAATATAATATAGTATATTATATTGTAATAATATATTATATAAATATTATTATATATTAGATTATTATGATATACTATATTATAATATATAATATTATTATATTAATTTATATTATTATAATATTAAGGATATATTAAGAATGAATTTAAAAGATTATTGCTGTGCTACAAACTAAAACAAAAAATTTATTTTCATAAGTACACCAAACTCCAACCATATAATTTGCATCAAGCTCAACAATTAATTTTTTGTGTAATCAACAAAAATTATAACATGTACATTCAGATTAAAAAATAATTTATAATATTAATTTTAAAATAATATAATTCAATAGTTGATGATTATAAAATTTTTTAGCAAAAAAAATATGTACAAGTATCATAACTATCGAGAGGTGTATATATCAAGATACTGGGGCATTCTCCATGTTTACCTCTCATAAATATATGTCACCTTTGACCGTTGTCGTGATGGCTCAGGCACGGTATCGACTGATGGGGAGGGAGGTGTTGGCGTGCTCGACCTATTAACATATGCTTGGCATCTATCTCGAAAAACTCTCAGTCGACCCCTACCTCTAGCTCTCCCATGCTGATCGATGTGTTGCTCATCAGGTCAGTACGATGTATCTCCTAGCTTGCTCATCCTCTATGATATAGATGCATTATCTATGAGGAAGTCGAAGTTCGAGAAGCCAGGGTATGAGGTGTGCTGGGCATATGATAAGGTACTCGGATCATCCGTCGATGGTATAGTCTAAAGTCGTCCATCCTCTGAGACTACTAGCATAGTATTAACAAAACCATCCACAATATCGACAAGTGCTCGATCCTTTCACCCAACAGTGATCAAATGGAAGCTGCTTATTGCCTGGTGCTATAGCGATGTGATCCTCTGAAACTGTCAGTATGAAAAGAAAAATAAATATTATTCATAAGTGTAACAATAACAACATAACAAAGTAGGATAAAAGCAAAATGTACTTACCACATGTCCATCATGCTACTTGAAGGATGGAACTTCATCTCGAGCCGCTCACTCATCAATGGCTGTTGCCCAGCTATGCAACCCAAGAGGGGGATGAATTGGGTTTCTAAAAATTTAAACTTAACTTACAACTATGAAGATTATTTAACAGTGAGCAAGATAAGTATAGAGAGTGTAATTTATGCAAGGGTAATAGTTGGATGCTAGAATGCAAGAGAATGGAGAAGTTTGAAAGGAGAGCAATTAAGCACAACACAAATAAGAAGATTTATAGTGGTTCGGTGCCAATCTTGCACCTACATCCACTCTCCAAGCTCCTATTTGAGAATTCCAATCCACTAAATTGTATTCAACCTAAATACACTCGTCGGAACCTCCGACTCTAGCTATCCCAAGCTAGACCACTTGTTTTTCAGGTATAAGCCAACCCAATACAATCCGATTCAAGGTTCGGATCAACCTTCCCACATTTTGGAACATTTTCAAAATAAAACTAATAACTCAAAAAGAGTATTACAGTTAATTACACAGAAATACAGATGAAGCTCCTTTAATGAGTGAATAAAGCTTTAAATATACTTTACACAATTAGAAGGAAGCTCTTTCAGATTTTCTCAAGGTAGTTGGAGACTTGAATGAGCTCTTGAAGAGTTGGTGGACTTGAAATAAAAGCTTCTTGAACTCTTTTAGCGGGCTCTTGCTTAGGGTTGAAATGAATGCTTGAAGAACCTTTTTCAAATCTCTCTCTCTTCTTTGATTCCCCCCTTTAAGTCTCTTTATATAACTTTAAATAATGGTGGAGAGTAATCTGGGCTGAAATAGAGCTATTAGAGTACATTAAATGAGCATTAAATGCAATTGAAACGGGTTAAAAACTAACCGTTGCGGAATTTTCCCATCACAGGGGTCGACTCATGCTCATGGGTCGACTCATGGGGTCAATCTCTATGGAACAGAATAGAAAATGACTGTTCTGTAATTTTGGCCTGCGAAGTAGCAGAGGTTGACTCATAGGGTCGACTCATGCCAAGGGGTCGACCCATGGGGTCGACTCACAGTGTGTGCCAGCCAAAATTTTTGCGTGCCGTTTAGCCCTTTAAGCCATGAGTCGACTCATGGGATCAACTCAAAAATAAAAATTTGATTTTCTTACAAAATATACTTTCAAAAATATTAAAATTTCCTCCAATAGATTGCACGTCTTTTGTTCTTGCTCTTGAGGCTTCTGAATCAGGTCTTAATAAAATTATGATTTTGCCCCTGAAATGTAATAAGTCTTTTTTCAAGCCAAAATCATTAGTAATCCCCTCAATTGCTTTGTAATAATCAAAATGAATTCAAGGAGCAACAATCTTTCCTTTTTGATGATGACAAAATACTTGAGCAAAAGTATATATAAGGCATTGAACATGAATTTTAGATTTATGAAGATGCATTACTTGAATATTATAGCCAAGTATTGGTACGAGATACATCATAAGCAGTTTAAAGATAAATTTGAAATGTGCTTATAAGTGCATTTGCCTGGAAAGAAAAAGCTGATTTTGATTCTTTGGCATATGACACATGTACCTATTTGTTTAACAATTTACTTAATGTTCAATCTTTATTGCTCTTAGAATTGTTGCTTGATGTTCAATCTTTATTGCTCTTATTGCTCAATCTTGATTTTGATTCTCTACTTCCCCTTTTTGACAACATCAACTAAGATTCTCTACTCCCCCTTTTTCTTTATTCCTTCCTTTTGATGGAATCAATTTCTTTAGCTTCCTTCTTTGATTGCTTGTTTCTTTATTGCTTATTATTTTACTCCTCCTCAATAGCGCAATCGTAAAAGATATATCAATTTGCTCATTTAACAGATATTGCTATTCAAGTATTTCATGATTTAAAAGTAACTCCATTTGATCACATTCAAGGACATTCATTGAAAGTCAAAGTATATATTTATATATATCAAAAGATGACTGAATACATAAATATTTTAAGACATAAGAGTTAACTTAGAGTACAAAAGACATGGATAGAAACTATCCAAGAGTCAATCAGTTGACATTACATTGCATGGCCTACAAGATAGATCCTAAAAAAAGAAAGGACAGACTACATTGGATCTAATAGATATCATGACTGGATGGATCAGAGTCTGATGAATCAAAGATGGGGTGAGGAGATGAAGGATCATGTCCACGAGCTCGAGCTCGACCGCGTCTGCCTCTGCCACGGGTAGAGAGTCAGCACGAGTGGAGGGGTGAGAAGATCTTGAAGGCTGAGAAGCAAAGGACTGAGCTACAAATGAGAGTCTGATGGTGTTCAGAAAGTTCAAAGCTCTCGAAACAGATTGTAGCAGTGCAGTGAACTGAGTGGAAGCATGCTCACTAGAGCCCCTGATCTCTCTCCTCAGAAAGTCAAAACCACTCTCTAAGGCTCCTCGCAGTCTGGCTGCCTTCGCAGATAGGTCTGAGATCTCAGTGATGTTTCATGCGGCTGTGGATGGGCTAGAGCTAACACTTGCCCTGCAGGTCAAGCACTCTGCAGTCAGTCTCAATACACAACCCTCAACTGCTCAATGCGTACTAACTGATCAGAAATCATCTGAAAAATAGTGGAGATGTGGGGGATCAGTGTCTGATCAGATACATTGTGAGATGTCGATCCCTGAGCAAAAGCTGAAGTGCCCATCTGATGAGATAGTATGGAAGCTACTGCTGAGATATCATCTCTATCTGATCATCAGCCAATCTGATCTCTGAAGGATGTGCTCTGCTGTCTGGCTGCTGAACTGAAGTATGCTCCTCGCAGACTCTAACAGCCCACCTCGTGGTCAGAAACAAACTGAATATCTGAAGATACAGCCCTATGATCACGGAGTGGTGAGGATGGTCCTTCCTCCTCTGCTCTGTCCTCAGCTCTCTCATCCACACCTTTGTCCAACCACCATCAATTTTGGAAAATCCCATGTGGTGCAAAGTATGGTGGTTGATAGTGTCAGAGTGAGATAGCCTAGCTACTGCCTCCCTCTCAAAGCTAACTCCAACCTCCTAAATACTAAAGTGAGGGCCAACCAAAAGGCAAATGTGCCTTAGACCTATTAAGGTCTCTCTCATAGCCTCTAACATCAATGTCGGGAGGTTAGGGGGGTTTGAGTAATAACATGATACATAATGCAGATGTCCCGACCAGAGAGGAGATCATGTCTACCACTTTAGGAAAAATAACTTAGTTACCATGTGGTGTAGCAGCCTCATCTCAATGGAAAGAATCTTTGCCTCTAATTTGTTTAGGCTTCAGTGAAGGTTCTCCCTAGAATAACATTTATTCCTTCTCTTTAACTGGGAGTTCCATGTTTGTGTATCCCTCACAAGGTAAATGAAGAATTTCTCCCAAAAGTATAGGATCTAGGCTAATTTCTACACCTTTACTTGGATTTTACTGTTTCATTACTGTATCCTAAATTTAGATAAAATTTCTAACAAGATCTACATAAGTATTTTCTTTTAGGGAGCAGTAGAATTCCAACCTTGGTCCTTAATTTTTGACCGATAGAGAACCCTTCCTTTTCAAAAAATTTGAAATCAATATTTTTGCCGGGCTCTACCTTCCTATCGGAGAGGGACCTTACTGGGCTGATTGGTGATCGGTTGTAGCTGGAGCTGATGCAGGAGCAGGGTTTGAAGTCGAAGTGGTCTCGGTTGCTTGTCTCTTCCGCGCAACTTTTCTCCAACCGCGAACTGATTTCTCCTCTGTGGAAGCTTCATCTTGGAGCATTTGCCAGCAAAATAGCAAGGAACTTAGGAGAGCAAATGTGAGGGAGAGATGAAGGTTTTTAGTGGAAGGATAAGATTTTGGAGAAGAAGAGTGCTATTTGAGAAGACAGTTAGAGTCTAAGGTAAGCTCGACTCGCTCCAAATGAGAAGGAGAAAGGGAGGAACTTGGTTCAAGAGGATGATTTAGAGGGTGAGAGATGGTGGGAGAAGAGTTTTGAGGAAAAACTTGGTTTGAGGAAGAAGAGAGGGAGTCTTTTGACTTGGTGGAAGGAAGAAGATGGAGAGTTGGGTCGGTCAAGGGAGGATTTCCAACAAAAAAAAAGTCTGAAGGATTTAGTCAATATTACAAGTTTATCCTAGGATCGACCCTGGGGTCGACTCATGGCACAGAGAAAATCAGAAAAATGATGAAATAATTTCAAAAAAATTTAAACATAGGAGAAGTATGTTTACCCAAAAATTGATTATGAGAATGATAATTTTGGATTTTTGATCTCAAAAGAAAAAATGAGAATTAAGCTACTAAGATTTTTGGTGATGATACTTGAAATCAGAGAGACACTCAAGCAGATGGATCAAGGATTCCTAGTTCTCTCCTAATTTCACAAAATCTATCTTCACTTAAGGCCTTGGTAAAGATGTCAGCTAATTATTTTTCAGTACAAACATAGTCAAGAATTATGTCTTTATTTTGGACATGTTCTCTTGTGAAATGATATCTGATTTCAATATATTTTGACCTAGAATGTTGAATTGATTTTTAGTGAGATTTATAGTACTAGTGTTATCACATCTTATGGAGTTTCATTAAGTTTGATATCAAAGTCTTGAGTTGTTGCTTAATCCACAAGATTTGAGCACAACAACTTCCGACTGCAATTATTGGCCTCGGCCGTAGACAGTGCTACCGAATTTTATTTCTTGCTAAACCAAGAGATTAGGTTAACTCCAAAAATTGACATGTTCCACTAGTACTTTTTCTATCTAATTTACATCCAAAAATCAGCATCTGAATATCCTATTAAGTCAATTAGTGAGTCCTTAAATACCATAATCTAGAGTTTGTGTACTATTTAAATATCTAAAGATTCTTTTAACTACATTCAAGTGTGATTCTTTTGGGTTTGATTGAAAACGAGTACACAGGCAAACACTAAACATAATATCAGGTCTACTAGCAGTTAAAATAATAGAAACCAATCATACCTCTATAAAATTTTAAGTCTACACCTTTACCTTCTCGTCCTTATCAAGCTTACATGTTGGGCTCATGGGTGTGCCAATCAGTTTGGAGTTCTCCATTCCAAATCTTTTGAGTAATTCTCTTGTGTACTTACTTTGGGTGAGGAGATTCCTTCTTTGTTTATTTGATTTGGAGTCTGAAGAAGAATGTAAGTTCTCCCATCATGCTCATCTCGAACTCCCCTGCATGAGCTTTACAAAATCTTGACAAAGAGTTCATTAGTAGACCCAAAAATAATGTCATCGACATATATTTGTATACTAATATATCATCTTGACTTCTTTTAATGAAAAGGGTTGTGTCTACATTTCTTCTTAAAAATCATTATTGAGTAGAAATTTACTTAACTTTCATACCAAGCCCTGGGTGCTTGTTTCAAACCATATAGAGCTTTATTAATTTGAAAACATGATTAAAAAAGCATGATTTTCAAAATCTGGAGGTTGTTCTACATAAATTCTTCAGCAATATATCATTTAAAAAGGCACTTTTGACATCCATTTGAAATAATTTAAATTTATAAAGCAAGCATATACAAGTAGAAGTCTAATTGCCTCTAATCTAGCAACAGGTGCAAAATCTCATCAAAATCAATTCCTTCTTCTTGATTATAACTTTTGCAATCAATCTTGCTTTATTTCTTATTATATTTCATGTTCATCTAATTATTCCTATATACCATTTTGTCCAATTATTGAATAGTTCTTAGGTCTTGATACTAAGGTCCATACATTATTTCTTTCAAATTGATTAAGTTCTTCTTGCATTGCATTAATCCAATTATAATCTTTTTCAGCTTCATCTATAGTTTTAGGTTCAAGATGAGAGACAAAGCAAAATGATTGAATGCATTTTAAGTGAAGAATGAGTTCTTACACCATGTGTAGGATCACCAATAATTAGTTTCTTGGGGTGATTGTGATCATACTTTCATTCTTTGGATAGATTATTTTATACCTTGAGGTTGTTCTTGTCGTTCTTCACCTTCCACATCTTGTTTGTCTTCATGTTCTTCATCATCTTGAATTGTTGTATCTTTTAGATTGATCTCCTTTATTCCTTCTATAAGAGGATCTGCATCATCAAAACCTTCATTCTTCCTTGAAGGAAGATCGTTAGATTCATTAAAGACAACATGTATTGACTCCTCTACTACTAAGGTTCTTTTGTTGAAAACTCTAAAGGCTTTACTAGAAGAGGAGTAACCAAGAAAAATCGCTTCATTAGATTTTGCATCAAATTTTTCAAGTCTTTCTTTATCATTATTTAACACAAAACATCGACAACCAAAAATATGAAAATATGTAATGTTTGGTTTCCTTCCTTTCCAAAGCTCATAGGAAGTTTTCTTTAAAATTTATCTAATTAAAGCATGATTTAATATATAATATGCTGTGTTAATAGCTTCCACCTAAAAGTATCTCGGAAGGTTGCTTTCACATAGCATGGTACGAGCTATTTCTTTAAGGATTCTATTTTTCCTTTCTACTACTCCATTTTATTGGGGTGTCCTAGGTGCCAAAAAGTTGTGACCTATTCTTTTTCATCATAAAACTTTTCAAAATCTTGATTTTCAAATTCGGTTCCATGATCACTTCGAATATTTTGAATTAAAAAACCTTTCTCATTTGTGACTTTTCGATAAAATTTAAAAAAAACTTGAAAAGCTTCATCCTTGTGTGCCAAAAAGAAAACCCATGTGAAATGAGAGAAATCATCAATAATTACAAAACCATATCATTTTCCTCCTAGACTAGTAGTTCTAGTGGGTCCAAATAAATTCATGTGTTATAATTCTAATGGCCTAGTAGTTGAAACAATATTTTTAGATTTGAATGAAACTCTTGTTTGTTTACCTAGTTGGCATGCATCACAAATTCTATCATTTTCAAAGTTCAATTTAGATAAACCAATAATCAATTCTTTCTTAATGAGTTTTGAAAGTGAATGCATGCTAATATGTGCAAGCCTACGATGCCAAAGCCAACTACTCTCATTAATCTTGGCATTCAAGGATACTAGGCATTGCATGTTTATTTTGGATAGATCATTCAAATCTACTATATAAATATTGCCATGTCTATGCCCAACAAATTTAATACCTTCATTAACAGGACTAGTTACAATGCAAACAAAAGATTCAAAAATAATTTTTACCTTTATCACAAAATTGACTGATGCTTAATAAATTATGTTTTAAACCATCTACTAATAAAATATTTTCAATGTACTTGAAAGGAGTGATACCAATATTACCTATACGATGATCTTTTCTTTGCCATTATCTCCAAAGGTGACCATCCCTCCATTCTTAGCATCAAGTGTGATGAATTGGGATTCATCATCAGTCATGTGTCTTGAGCATCCGCTATCAAGATATCATTTCTGGTTTGCTCCTTGGGATGCTAGACACACCTGCAAGCAAAAGTCAAGTTTTTACTTTAGGTACCCAAGCTTTCTTGGGTCCTGTTTGGTTAGTCACAATGGTTCCTTTTGGAACCCACATTTTCTTTGCATTAAGATTAGTAGATTTGTTAGAGAGACAAGTGTATGACTTGTGACCTATTCTACCACATTTGAAGCAAGTAGTGTTTGAGAACTTATTGTTTGAAGAGTTTACATAGATATTTTTTAGAAACTTTTATTTCTTTAAGGGGTTGTAACCAAGACCAGCCTTATCATAAACAGCCTTTTGATTTTCAAGAATCATATTAAGTTTATTAGAACTTAAGATAAAATTTTCAACTATTGGTTTTAGCTTGGCAATTTCATTCTTTAAGTTCAGATTTTCTTGAAACAGAATAAATTTTTTATTTGAAATGCTCTCATTTTATTTTAGTAAAGATTGATTCTTTGATTTTAACTCTTTGTTCTTTACCCATAGCTTCTTTAGTTTATCAATTAAATCATAAAAAGCTTCATGAAGTTCTTCAAAGGTAAAGTCAACAGGAGTTTCAGAATTTATCTCATTTTCATGTGCCATAAGGCACAGGTTGGCTTGTTCATTTGAGTCTTCTTCTTCAGAGCTTGACTCATCACTTTCACTCCAAGTAGCCATCATGGCCTTCTTCTTGTACTTCTTGAGACCCTTTCTTCAGTTGTGGGCATTCAGACTTAAAATATCCTGATTTCTTGCATTCGTAGCAAATAAGGGGTTGGTTTTTATCCTTTTCTTTACTATATTCCCCTTTTGTGGGTGGCCTCTTCCTCATTCCTTATTTTTTTTTCCTCAAAAATTTCTTAAACCTTCTAGTAATGAGAGCCATTTCTTTATTCTGCTTTTTATTTTTCGTATCATCAGTTTCTTCATTAAGTTGAGCCGTAGATTTGAGGGCGATTGTCCTCTTCTTTTTGACTTCTTCTTCTTAATGTTGTTTCATGCTCAGCTCATGTGTCATCAGTGATCCTAGAAGCTCTTCCAAAGATAGAATGTTCAGATCCTTGGCTTCTTGGATAGCGGTCACTTTGGCTTCCCAAGTTCTTGGTAAGGACCTAAGGATCTTTCTCATGAGGTCACTGTTAGAAGAAGACTTACCAAGACTTTTTAAACCATTTATAATGTTAGTAAAATGAGTAAATATTTCAGTTATAGATTCATCATGCTCCATTTTAAAAAGTTCATATTTATGCACGAGCATGTTAATTTTGGATTCTTTCACTTGATTAGTTCCTTCATGAGTTACTTCTAATCTATCTCATATTTCCTTAGCAGACATGCATGTTGAAATACGATTGAATTTATTAGCATCTAGGGCACAATACAAGACATTCATGGCTTTAGCATTTAGTTGAACCATTTTCTTATCAACCTCATCCCATTCTTTTTCGGATTTAGTTGATTCCATACCATCAATAATTTTAGTAGGTGTACGTGGTCCGTTTACTATGATACTCCACATATCATAGTCAAGTGCTTGAATGAAGATTTTCATCCGAGCTTTTCAATAGATATAGTTTGACCCATTGAAAAGTGAAGGTCGGTTAGTGGACTGCCCCTCGGCTAGAGAAGTGCTAACTTGAGTTGCCATAGATCTTTAGCTCTTTGATTGGTTAAATCAAAGTAAGGCTAGAGCACCAGGCTCTAATACCACTTATTGCCCAGCTATGCAACCCAAGAGGGGGGGATGAATTGGGTTTTTAAAAAATTTAAACTTAACTTACAACTATGAAGATTATTTAACAGTGAGCAAGATAAGTATAGATTGAGTAATTTATGCAAGGATAATAGTTGGATGCTAGAATGCAAGAGAATGAAGAAGTTTGAAAGGAGAGCAATTTACCACAACACAAACAAGAAAATTTATAGTGGTTCGGTGCCAATCTTGCACCTACATCCACTCCCCAAGCTCCTACTTGGGAATTTTGTTGCTCCTAGATTGATTTTGATGATTACAAAGTAGATTGAAGGGATACAAATAATTTTAAAATGAAAAAGTCCTTATGCTCTTCAAGGGCAAAATCATAATTTCACTAAAATTCTGATTTGATAGTATCATTTGATAGAACAAATGATTTGTAAACTATTGGTGAAAATTTCATTATATTTGGACTTATATTTTTGAAGTTATGAAGGTTTGAAGTGCATGAGTCGACTCATGAGTCAACTCATGGCACTGTGAGCTGATTGGCACGCAAAAAATTTCCATGGCACGCTGGATTTTTGACTTGGCACGACCTGTGAGTCGACTCATTAGTCGACCCACAAGGTATGAGTCGACTCATGAGTCGACCTCTGCTGATTTGAGCCAAAAAATCCAGAAATCAGACCTTCTGGTCTGTGCAATAGAAGTCGACTCATGAGTCGACTCCTGATGCATGAGTCGACTCATGAGTCGACCCCTGCGATGGAAAATATCAGCAACGACTATTTTTTTACCCATTTTAATTACCATTTATGCTTCCTAAAATTGCTCTAACGGCTCTTTATCTACCTAAATTGTTTTCTCTTGCTTCTAATGCTACAAAATGCTTGAAATGGTGAAAGAAATTGCAGTTTAAATAGCAGATCAAATTGGAGAGAAAAAAAAGAAGATCAATCGGCAGATCAAAGAGAGAAGAACAGAAGAGAGGATCCGAAATTTGCAAGAAAAAGCCTGAGATCAATGAAAAATCCAAAAAGAAAAAGAGAGAGGATCCACAATATACCAGAGAGAGTGTGAAAGAGAAAAGCAATAGCTTTCAAGGAGAGAATCCTTCACGCCTAGTGTTTCAACCTTGATCTAGAGATCGTTCAAAGCTTTCAAGAGATCTTCAATCAACAATCAACCTCTTCTCAAGCATTCAAGCGTTCATCCACTTTGAGAAAATTCGAAAAAGGGGTTCTTCATTTGAGTAAAGCTTTTATTGTTATATTCGCTCATTTAAGGAGCTGTTATTGTATTAATCTGTGCTCAAAATTTTCTAACTCTTTGTGAGTTTTTGTTCTTGTTTTTGGAGGATTTCCAAAACAAGGAAAGGTTGATCCGAACCTGAAATCGGAGTGTTTTGGGTTTACTTATACCCGGGAAACAAGTGATCTAGCTTGGGATAGCTAGTGTCGGAGTTTCCGATGTTTTGTATTCGGGTTGAATATAAAGGATAGTGGATTGAAATTCCCAAGTAGGATCTTGGGGAGTGGATGTAGGTGCAAGGTTAGCACCGAACCACTATAAATCCTTGTGTTTGTGGTGTGCTTTATCGCTTTATCTTATTTCTTTATTATATCCTTGCAATACTGCTTTAGGTAATTAATATTGATTTAAAGTCTTTGTTTTGTTCTTCATAAGTAATCTGTTGGGCTTAAAATTTTTTTGAAACCCAATTCACCCCCCACTCTTGGGTTGCATAGCTGGGCAACAAGTGGTATCAGAGCCGGTGCTCTAGCCCTTCTTTGATCTAACAATCAAAGAGCCAAAGATCTATGGCAACCCATATCGGTATTTCTCTAGCCGAGGGGCAATCTACAAACCGACCTCCACTTTTCAATGGGTCTAATTACACCTATTGGAAAGCTCGGATGAAGATATTCATACAAGCACTCGACTATGATATGTGGAGTATCATAGTGAACGGTCCTCACACACCCACCAAGATTATAGATGGTGAGGAGTCAACCAAACCCGAAAAAGAATGGGATGAGGTTGACAAGAAATTGGCACAATTAAATGCCAAAGCCATGAATGTCCTTTATTATGCACTAGATGCAAGTGAATTTAATCGCATTTCTACTTGTGCATCTGCTAAAGAAATATGGGATAGGTTAGAAGTAACCCATGAGGGAACAAATCAAGTAAAAGAGTCTAAAATAAATATGCTTGTACATAAATATGAATTATTCAAAATAGAGCATGATGAGTCCATAACTGCTATGTTTACTCGTTTTACTGATATAATCAATGGTTTAAAGAGTCTTGGCAAATCTTATACTAACAGTGAACTTGTAAGGAAGATTCTCAGGTCACTGCCAAGAACTTGGGAAGCCAAGGTGACTGCCATCCAAGAAGCAAAGGACTTGAACACTCTACCTCTAGAAGAGCTTCTTGGATCCTTGATGACTCATGAACTTAGCATGAAGCAACATCAAGAGGATGAAATCAAAAAGAAAAGAACCATTGCCCTCAAATCCACAACTTCGCCTGATTATGAAATGGATGAATCTGAAGATGAAGAACAGGATGAAGAGATGGCTCTCATCACCCGAAAATTTAAGAAGTTTCTAAGAAAAAGGAAACAGGGGATGAGAAAGAAATTCACAAAAGGGGATCAAAGCAAAGAAAAAGAGAAAGATCAACCCCCTATATGCTACGAGTGCAAGAAGCCAGGACATTTCAGATTCGAATGCCCACAATTGAAGAAAGGTCCAAAGAAGTTCAAAAAGAAGGCAATGATGGCGACCTGGAGTGCGAGTGATGACTCAAGCTCCGACGAGGAAACCTCAACAGAACAAGCCAATCTGTGCCTGATGGCACATGAAAATGAGGTAACTTCTGAATCCACTAGTGAATTTACTTTTGAAGAATTGCATGAAGCATTCTATGATTCAATTGATGAATTAAAGAAACTAGGGAAGAAAAACAAAGAGCTGAAATTGGAAAATCAGTCCTTAGTGAAACAAGCTGAAAATCTTTCAATTGAAAAATTCACCTTGATTCAAGAAAATCAAAACTTAAAGGATGAAATGAACAAGCTGAAATCTATAGTAGATAAGTTCACCTTAAGTTCAAACAAACTAAATATGATCATTGAAAATCAGAAAGCTATATATGATAAGGCTGGACTTGGTTATAAACCCCTGAAGAAACAAAAATTTCTGAAGGATATTTATGTAAATTATTCAAGTAACAAGTCTACAAATATTACTTGTTTTAAATGTGGAAGAATAGGACATAAATCATACACATGTCTTATTAACAAATATGCAAACACAAAGAAAATATGGGTTCCAAAAGGAACCATTCTGACTAACCTGAAAGGACCCAAGAAAGCTTGGGTACCTAAGATAGAAACGTGACCTTTGCTTGCAGGTGTGTCTAGCATCCCAAGAAGAAAACAGGAAATGGTATCTTGACAGCTGATGCTCGAGACACATGACTGGTGATGAATCACAATTCATCACGCTTGATGCTAAGGATGGAGGGATGGTCACCTTTGGAGATAATGGCAAAGGAAAGATCATCGGGATAGGTAACATTGGTATCACTCCCTCCAAATACATTGAGAATGTTTTATTAGTTAAAGGTTTAAAGCATAACTTACTTAGCATCAGTCAATTCTGTGATAAAGGGTATAAAGTAAGTTTTGAATCATCTGTTTGTATTGTGACGAGTCCTATTAACGATGGCATTAAATTTATAGGACATAGGCATGGCAATGTTTATATGGTAGACTTGAATGATTTAACTAAATTAGACATGCAATGCCTAGTTTCCTTAAATGCTAAAATAAATGAGACTAGTTGGCTGTGGCATCGTAGACTTGCACACATTAGCATGCATTCTCTCTCAAAATTAATTAAAAAAGATTTAGTTCTCGGTTTGCCAAAACTGAACTTTGAAAAAGATAGAATGTGTGATGCATGCCAATTAGGTAAACAAACTAGAGTATCATTTAAATCCAAAAACACTGTTTCAACTTCTAGACCTTTAGAGCTCTTACATATGGATTTATTTGGACCAACTAGAACCACTAGTCTAGGAGGAAAACGATATGGATTTGTAATAATTGATGATTACTCTCGTTTTACTTGAGTTTTTTTTTTAGCTCACAAAAATGAAACTTTTCATATTTTCACTAAATTTCATCGAAAAGTCTCTAATGAAAAAGGGTTTTCAATTCAAAATATTAGAAGTGATCATGGAACTGAATTTGAAAATCAAGATTTTGAAAATTTTTGTGATGAAAATGGAATTGGCCATAACTTCTCTGCTCCTAGGACACCCCAACAGAATGGGGTAGTAGAAAGGAAAAATAGAACCTTAGAAGAAATGGCCCTTACCATGCTTTGTGAAAGCAATCTTTCAAGATATTTTTGGGCGGAAGCTATTAACACAGCATGTTACATTTTAAATCGTGCTTTAATTAGACAATTTTTAAAGAAAACCCCCTATAAACTTTGGAAAGGAAGAAAACCAAATATTGCATATTTTCATGTTTTTGGTTGCCGATGTTTTGTATTAAATAATGGCAAAGAAAAATTTGGTAAATTTGATGCAAAATCAGATGAAGCAATCTTTCTAGGTTACTCCTCCACTAGTAAAGCATTTAGAGTGTTCAACAAAAGAACTTTAGTAGTTGAGGAGTCCATACATGTTGTCTTTGATGAATCTAACGATCTTCCTTCAAGGAAGAATGAGGGTGTTGATGATGCAGATCCACTAATAGAAGGTATGAAGGAGATCACTCTGAAAGATTCAGCAACTCCAGAAGACAAGGATCAAGAAGATGAACAAAATGAAAGAGGTGAAGAAATTCAAGAACAACCTCAAGGTACAAATGACCTACCCAAAGAATGGAGGTATGTTCACAACCACCCTAAGGAGTTAATTATCGGTGATCCTATGCATGGGGTAAAAACCCGTTCTTCACTTAGAGATGTACTTAATCATTGTGCATTTGTATCTCAACTTGAACCTAAAACTTTTGAAGAAGCTGAAAATGATCATAACTGGATTAATGCTAGGCAAGAAGAACTTAATCAATTTGAAAGAAATAATGTTTGGACCTTAGTAACAAGACCTAAAGATTATTCAATAATTGGCACAAAATGGGTCTTTAGAAACAAATTAGATGAGCATGGAAATGTAATTAGAAATAAAGCAAGACTGGTTGCTAAGGGATATAATCAAGAAGAAGGAATTGATTTTGATGAAACCTTTGCACCTGTTGCTAGATTAGAAGCCATTAGACTTCTACTTGCTTATGCTTGCTTTATGAAATTCAAACTATTTCAAATGGATGTTAAAAGTGCATTTTTAAATGGATATATTTCTGAAGAAGTATATGTAGAACAACCCCCTGGATTTGAAAATCATGCTTTTCCCAATCATGTCTTTAGATTAAATAAAGCTTTATATGGTCTAAAACAAGCACCTAGAGCATGGTATGAAAGGCTAAGCAAATTTCTACTAAATAATGGTTTCTCAAGAGGCAATGTAGATACAACCCTATTTATTAAAAGAAACCAAAATGATATGCTAATTATACAAATTTATGTTGATGACATAATTTTTGGGTCTACTAATGAATCCCTTTGTCAAGACTTTGCTAAGCTTATGCAGGGAGAGTTCGAGATGAGCATGATGGGAGAACTCACCTTCTTCCTCGGACTCCAAATCAAACAATTAAAAGAGGGAATCTCCATCACCCAAAGCAAGTACACCAAGGAACTACTCAAAAGATTTGGAATGGAGAACTGCAAACCAATTGGCACACCAATGAGTCCCTCATGTAAGCTTGACAAGGATGATAAAGGTAAAAGCGTAGACTTAAAATACTATAGAGGTATGATTGGCTCATTATTATATCTAACTGCAAGTAGGCCTGATATCATGTTTAGTGTTTGCTTATGTGCTAGATATCAATCTAATCCTAAGGAATCTCATTTGAATGCTGTTAAAAGAATCCTTAGATACTTAAATGGTACACAAACTATAGGGTTATGGTACTCTAAGGACTCACAAATTAATTTGTTAGGATATTCAGATGCTGATTTTGCTGGATGTAAATTAGATAGAAAAAGCACAAGTGGAACTTGCCAATTTCTTGGAGTTAACCTAATCTCATGGTTTAGCAAGAAACAAAATTCGGTGGCACTGTCTACGGCTGAGGCCGAATACATTGCAGCCGGAAGTTGTTGTGCTCAAATCTTATGGATTAAGCAACAACTCGAAGATTTTGGAATCAAACTTAATGAAACACCAATAAAATGTGATAATACAAGTGCCATAAATCTATCTAAAAATCCAATACAACACTCAAGATCCAAACATATTGAAATAAGACATCATTTTATAAGAGAACATGTTCAAAATAAAAATATAATTCTTGAATATATTTGCACTGAAAATCAATTAGCCGATATCTTTACAAAGGCCCTTAGTGAGGATAGATTCTGTGAAATTAGGAGAAATCTAGGAATTCTAGATCCATTTGCCTAAAATTTCTCAATTTTCAAAGAATTGATTAGAGCTCAATTTTCAACATCCATCCTGGTCCCAAAAGCTCAGATTTATCACTCTAAAAACTTATCATTGAGCAAAATTCCTTCTCCTAAAATTTTGAATTTTTCTGAAATTTATTTGCATTTTTCCTGAATTTCTGAACTTCATGAGTCGACCCCCATGAGTCGACTCAATGGCAAACTTGTAAATCCCACAAACTTCCCACGGGCTCATTGTTTTTAAACGGGAACCCTGTTCGTGAGACGACTCATCTTCTCATCGTCTTCCTTCCGAAAGCCATTCTTTCCAACTCTTTCTTGCTCCAAAACCAAGGATTTATCTCGAGGCAATTCTCCCTCCTACTCTCCACCAAAAATCGCCTCCTTGGAAAAGAGATTTCTCATGATTTCTCGCATTGCTCGGCGCGGTTGGAACGTGCCCTAGCACTTCATCGAACTTCCAAAATCCACTTCTTTTCTCCACTAAAATTCCTCTTTACTCTCTTGTGATCCCTCCTCCTCTCAATTCAAGTCTTCTTGTCTACTACTTTATTGGATATGGCTCCAAAGATGAAGCTTCCCCAAAGAAGGAAATCAATCCGTGAGCCTGAGGAATTTGTCCGAAAGAAAAGGCATGCTCAGTCTTCCAGTGTTCCCGATCCAGTTTCAGTACCTGCTCAAGGTCCCTCTCAATTCTCCATAAGCCCCAGTGTAAATCCTCTTTCTGATAGAAAAGTAGAAACCGGGAAAAATATAGATTTTCGGTTCTTTGAGAAAGAAGGCTTTACTTTTGCTACCAAGATCAAAAATCAAGGATGGGAACTCTATTGCTCTCTTAAGGAAGTCACCTATGTTGACCTTGTTAGAGAGTTCTACCAGAACTTAATTATGGAAATGGGTCAGTGACTTCAACTGTCAAGGGGATTGACATATGCTTGGATTCTAGGATATTGGGAGATATACTTCAGTTGCCTAGTGAAGGATACTCATATATGGAACTCCCAATTAAAGAAGAAGGGATCAGAATTATCTTAGGAGAAGCTTTTTCAGGAAGTTTAAACAAATTAGAAGCAAAGCTATTATCCATTGAGATGAGGGTCCTGCATCAGATTGTAACAAAACTCTTCTTTCCTAGGAGTGGTAGGCATGATCTACTATCTGGCAGAGATGTATGTGTCATGTTTCATATCATCACTCAGACCCCCCTAAACCTCCCTGCACTTATGATAGAGGCCATGAGAGAAACTTTGAACAGATCCAAGGCACACTTGCCTTATGGTATGGCCCTTACTAGAGTATTTAGGAGGTTTGGAGTTAGCTGTGAGGGGGAGACACCTACCAAACTCTCACATGTGGACACTTTCAACCAACACAGCCTGCACCGAATGGGAATTACAAAGACTGTTGGTGGTTGGATCAAGGGCTCTGAAGAAAGAGCTGAGGAGAGAGCTGAGGAAAGAGCTGAAGACAAAACTGAAGGCAGAGTAGAAGAAGAAGGTCCATCTTCTCCTGTACATGACTTCAGGGAAGCATCACCGGATACCCAGTTCATTCCTGATACTGAGGCTGGCCCTTCTGAGTTTACTAGGATGCCCACACCAGTGTATCAGCCAGAGAGCAGAGCACCTCATTCAGAGTTCAGACTGGCTGACGATCAGATCGAGCATATATCTCAGCGTGTGGCTTCTTTGCTGTCTAGCCAGTGGGGTAGTACTTCTTTTGCACCTGGAGCTACCTCCTCTGATCAGACCATTACTCCCCACATCTCCACCTTGTTTCAGATGATATCAGATCAGTCCATCAGGAAACAGCAGCTTGAGGACACAGTCTGGAGACTTACTGGCAGAGTTCTTGACTTGCAGGGGCAAGTCCTTGCATTGGCCCATCCCCAGCCACAGGAGTCTACTATTGAGGTCACAGACCTCACTGCAGAGGCTGGCAGGCTCAGAGGAGCTCTAGAAGGTGGATATGAATTACTGAGGAAAGAGATCCGAGGATCGAGTAAGCATGCTACCACCCAGTTCACTGCTCTACTTCAATCTGTTTCCAGAGCACTGAACGTACTTGATTCTATCAGACTCATGGTATCAGCCCTAGCATCTCAGCGTTCTCAGCCACCCAGTTCATCTCGCTCTCCTGCTCGTGGCAGAGGCAGACGGGGTAGAGGATGCACTTCTGATCCATCATCTCCTCACCCTATATCTGATGACTCCGATCATTGACTTATCTTGATCTTTACTAGATCCTAGGTGTTAGTGTCTTGTTCTAGGATCTATACCTTGGGGCCATGTATTGACATTTAGCTGGTTGAATTTTATGTATTGAAATAATTATGATATTAATGGAATCATCTTTTACCTATATTTCTACCTCTTTATAATGATATCGATCATATTTTGGTTATATATTTTTTTCTTGAGGAAATATTGTCTTCTCCTTGTTGTTGTCTGCTGTTGATAATTGCTATATTAAGGGGGAGCAAACATCTGTGAAAAACTCTAAAGGGGAAGAAATTAAAGAATGTTTCAGAAAAAGAAAGAGTTAACTATGTTTGATGATGTCAAAAAGGGGGAGAAATTAAACAAAAACAAAAATTGAAATTAAAAAAAAAAGCAAAACCCTAAATTATGAGAAAAAGGGGGAGAAATTAAACAAAAACAAGAATTGAAAGATTAAACCAAACTTGAGAAATTAAACAAAAATTGGAAGATTAAAAAAAATATATTGGGAAACAAATATTGGAGAAATTAAATAAAACTTTGAGAAATTTGGTATCGAAATTTGGTATCAGACAGAACTTAAACAAAAAGCCATCCATCAAAAGCAAAATCATAAGTACAATGCAAATAAGTATTTTTTTTATATGCTCTGATATATTTCAAAATTCAAACTTGCTCTGATACATCTTTTGAAATTTTATTTACCTTGATACAACTTAAGAAATTTGATTTACTCTGATACACCCTAAAATTTCTTTTAACTTGCTCTGATAAATGATAAAATTTGATCTGATACAGTGTGAAAGTTTCTCTGATATATTATAACATTTGCTCTAATACAGTGTGAAATTTTCTCTGACATTTGCTCTAATACAGTGTGAAATTTTCTCTGATATATTATAAAATTTTCTTGCTCTGATACATTGTAAAATCTTTTCTGATATCATTGTAAAAATTATTTTTCTTGCTCTGATACATTGCAAAAGTTATTTATCTTCCCTTGCTCTGATATATCTTAAACTCAAAATGATCTAATACCCTTTTCAAATCTTTAAGAAAATGGACAAACTATTTTTGCATTTATATTACATGCCAAAAGAATCATACTCTTTTCAAGCATATACACCTATAATGGATTCTTTTGAAATTAATGCATTAACATAAATATTTTTGTTCAAATATTTTGTCATCATCAAAAAGGGGGAGATTGTTGCTCCTAGATTGATTTTGATGATTACAAAGCAGATTGAAGGGATACAAATAATTTTAAAATGAAAAAGTCCTTATGCTCTTCAAGGGCAAAATTGTAATTTCACTAAAATTCTGATTTGATAGTATCATTTGATAGAACAAATGATTTGTAAACTATTGGTAAAAATTTCATTGTATTTGGACTTATATTTTTGAAGTTATGAAGGTTTGAAGTGCATGAGTCGACTCATGAGTCAACTCATGGCACTGTGAGCTGATTGGCACGCAAAAAATTTTCATGGCACGCTAGATTTTTGACTTGGCACGACCTGTGAGTCGACTCATGAGTCGACCCACAAGGCATGAGTCGACTCATGAGTCGACCTCTGCTGATTTGAGCTGAAAAATCCAGAAATCAGACCTTCTGGTCTGTGCAACAGAAGTCGACTCATGAGTCGACTCCTGATGCATGAGTCGACTCATGAGTCGACCCCTGCGATGGAAAATATCAGCAATGACTATTTTTTTGCCCGTTTTAATTGCCATTTATGCTTCCTAAAATTGCTCTAACGGCTCTTTATCTACCTAAATTATTTTCTCTTGCTTCTAATGCTACAAAATGCTTGAAATGGTGAAAGAAATTACAGTTTAAATAGCAGATCAAATTGGAGAGAAAAAGAAGAAGATCAATCGGCAGATCAAAGAGAGAAGAACAGAAGAGAGGATCCGAAATTTGCAAGAAAAAGCCTGAGATCAACGAAAAATCCAAAAAGAAAAAGAGAGAGGATCCACAATATACCAGAGAGAGTGTGAAAGAGAAAAGCAAGAGCTTTCAAGGAGAGAATCCTTCACGCCTAGTGTTTCAACCTTGATCTAGAGATCGTTCAAAGCTTTCAAGAGATCTTCAATCAACAATCAACCTCTTCTCAAGCATTCAAGCGTTCATCCACTTTGAGAAAATCCGAAAAAGGGGTTCTTCATTTGAGTAAAGCTTTATTGTTATATTCGCTCATTTAAGGAGCTGTTATTGTATTAATCTGTGCTCAAAATTTTCTAACTCTTTGTGAGTTTTTGTTCTTGTTTTTGGAGGATTTCCAAAACAAAGAAAGATTGATCCGAACCTGAAATCGGAGTGTTTTGGGTTACTTGTACCCGGGAAACAAGTGATCTAGCTTGGGATAGCTAGTGTCGGAGTTTCCGACGTTTTGTATTCGGGTTGAATACAAAGGATAGTGGATTGAAATTTCCAGTAGGATCTTGGAGAGTGGATGTAGGTGCAAGGTTAGCACCGAACCACTATAAATCCTTGTGTTTGTGGTGTGCTTTATCGCTTTATCTTATTTCTTTATTATATCCTTGCAATACTGCTTTAGGTAATTAATATTGATTTAAGTCTTGTTTTGTTCTTCATAAGTAATCTGTTGGGCTTAAAATTTTTTTTGAAACCCAATTCACCCCCCCCTCTTGGGTTGCATAGCTGG